>NW_008236767.1:5123616-5131045 GCF_000691975.1 Corvus brachyrhynchos
TCCCAGGGAAGGAGAAGGGCCTCTGTTTTTGTTTCTGAACAGCTCAACCTTAAAATTGTACCCCAAAAAACTTCAAGAGTGGACCCTCGAATGTGGGAAAACCAATTGCTATCTGTGTGTGACCTTGAACAAGCTGCAAGTCGGGGGAAGGGACTCACACGCAGGCAGAGACTCCTCTTCCTAAATGGACTGAACAATATTTGGAAGTGGGCGGCTGTCTCGTTGTGATAATGTTTTCATAGCACGAGCAAGAAGAGACTTCTCTTTCTAAATGGACTGAACAAGGTTATTATGGCAGTGGTAAACAGACTGAACATCTTAAGGGTTGTCTTTTTACATTGTCAGTGGGAGAAGGGAGGAAGGTGGGGGGAGGAGGAGAGTTCTGAAGGTGGTATAATTTTTTTTTTCCCCTTCTTTTAGGTCTATTAATAAACTTCTTTATATTCTCTCAAGTTTGGTGCCTGCTTTGCATTTCTCCTAATTCTTATCTCACAGAAGATAAACAGTAATGAGTATTTTAGACCAAACCACTACACTAAATTGGTGTTTCCGCCTGCTTACAAACTGAACCCACGACAAGGGGGAATGTTTTCAAGTTAAGACATTGATTGTGTCTTGTATTAAATTTAAAATGATGTATTATAATTTTAGATGGAGTTGCATTATCAGTTGCACTGTAAAGATGCAATTGAAGATTTTGGTCACACTGTCCTGTCATTAGACTTCCAATTAATGGTGAAACTTTAAATGCTTGCAGTCACAAGTCCTATTTTTCAAACTCTTGAGCCTAAATACTGTAAACATAGCAACTTATTTGGGGCCATCATAAGCTGCTATCTAATATTTTGATATTTTTTTGATATTTTGATTTGCAAAATGAATAAGTCTCATATGATGGCCATGTTAAAGGAGGGAGGGATGTAGCCAGGCAGAGACCCAGCAACTTGCAGGCCCATAAGGAAGCTCTTGAGTACCTAGAGGAGGTACTGTCTTATCTCCAGCCATCAGGGTAGCTGTGACTCTTGCAACCTGGCAGTGGAGCAGCAGATTTTGCAGATCCAATAGAAGAGAGAAAACTAGGATATCTAGCATAATTAAATACATCAACTTTTCTCTCATGAACAAACTTTTTTTTTGTTTCACTTTATTTCTTCTAAGGAAATGGATGGTTTCTGGACAAAGTTGTAATGAAGGATCCTATAGCAGATTTGGATTATACTTTTCTTTGTCACAGGTTGGTGGTATTTGATTTGGGTTAGATTTTTAGTAAATTTGTAGATACTCTTAGTTTTTCTCCTGAAATGTCCTGTAAAGGGAACTATGTGTTTCCTAAGAAGTGAGCTGAGATGGTCTGATTCTTTTTACAGCTCTAGGAATTGTATCTGCCCCAAACCTCTGGTCCATTTGAACTAAGGAGAAAGCAATAAAAAGTTTTGTGTGGGAATTTTCCATTCTTGCACCTTTTGAACTATTTAAGGCAGAATTTTTTCACACATTTCCTGTATCCAACACCTTGTATCTTCACCCATTCATCCGTTCTTCCATGTCATGCAATGCAAGGCTTTTCAGAGGAGTGGCTTGCTGTCTCTCTAGCAAACTGTTCCTGATTTACTGAAGTTAGTATGGAGATTAGCTTGGAGTTCAGTGAGCTCAAGATCAGATTTTAAGATCCTGTGAAAAGGCAATCACAAATGCAGCTAGCTGACAACATCTCCTTTACTCATTTGCTTTGCAGCCTGTCACTGAGCTGCAACGTACTTTGAAGCAATTCTAACTTCCCTGCCTTTTCCCCTGTAGATGCTGCTGTTATGAATCTCCTATTCTACAGCCCATTTACAGTTTTATCCATGCTTCATTAATTCTCAACACCTTGTGGAAAAATTTTAATCGATAAATATCAGTGCAAATATTACGAATGGTAAAGTCCAGTCACTTAAGAGTCTAGCTGCATCTTGCCAGTGACACTCCAATTTTATTTCCTGCTCTCACTACTCTGAGTGAATAAATAACTGCCTGAGACAGCTCGGAGTGAGCGCACACTGAAACTGATTTATGTGTGAGTAAGGGCTTTCTGCCTATCAGATACAGCACCTCATCCTTGCCTGACCTAATTTTGAGTCTGTATTCTAAATGAGATGAACTGCTATGAAGAGTTCTATAATGCTGGCTTCATACATAATTTATGGAGAGTTCAAATCCATTTCAGGCAGAAAAATACAGGGTATATACTAGTTATTGTTAGAGCCTGATGCTGTGCTTGCTATCGTGCGCTGAGTGTGTGAATGCTTTTGAGTCAAATGGAGTTAACTTACATAAGTAGATGTGTACAAAGGCATTGTAAACGCATAGTTCAGACATGGTGGAAAGTGTTGCCACTGTTGGATTTGCCTCCTTGTATACGGATTTTCAGGGCACACAGTTTGCATCTTGCCGTAGCCTTATTGCAGACAGGAAGAACAAACATCATAACCACTGCAAAATTCATTATTGACCTGGGATGAATATGAGCTCTCTGATTTGTAATAATTGGATTAGGCCCTTGTACCTCAGTCCAGGAAAGCATTTTTTTATGTTTCACCAATAACAAGAAAGAAAAACACTTTTTTGCCAGTGTTAATCTCTTTTCACTTAAAGCCGGATTTTTATGTTGCTGTTTGTCAGCCTCGAGATTTTAATGCATAGGACAGCAAGTATTAAGTGCCATGTATACTATGGAAGTTGCCAATCACAGTTATTGCTGAAAATGCTTCTGGTTCTTAGGTGGCTGGACGAGGGACAGGGCAACGGGAATATCACTAGAGAACTGCCTGTGACAGATGCCAGCACGTTTCCAGGAAGTAAGTGAAAATTGGTGGGGAGGAGAACTGTCTCAAAGGGAATGAAGGATCTCTGTAAATTAATTACACTGTTATTATCTGAACAGGACAAGAGCTGGAACTCAAGAGAGAAGAAACTGTAAGAGTATGCATTTTTACCTAAATTTAAACTGTTGAAATTATGCTTTGAGTGAAATCAGGTCAGTTGAACACTATGTATGACAAATTCCTGCGTATCGTCTTCTCATAAGTCTTTTCTGTTTGTTGTTTACAGAACTAGTGGGCTGCAGAAAAGTGGAAATTTCAGAAAGGCATGACACTTCAATTTTACAACAGGCTTACTTGTGGCTTCATTTGCCTTTACCCAGATGGCAGAGTTGATGTTCTTGGTGACAAGTAAAACAAGTACGGTAAAGTATTTTCCATGTGGATGTATGCATAAAAGATACAGGAAAGAAAGACTTTAATATAGAGACTCTTAAAATAGATAGAAGTAGATAATTGTACTAAACATTTTCCTTACTTAAAACATATACATGTATTCATGACTGTAAGAACTCAGAAATTATATGCCTCATTTACACACACACACAAATTCTCATATGGTGTCTTGTTGCTGGCTTTCCT
The DNA here is from genome assembly GCF_000691975.1 of Corvus brachyrhynchos. Classification (NCBI taxonomy): domain Eukaryota; kingdom Metazoa; phylum Chordata; class Aves; order Passeriformes; family Corvidae; genus Corvus; species Corvus brachyrhynchos. The sequence continues at coordinate 5,127,060 of NW_008236767.1, forward strand.
TTACCAAATAGAAACTTCTTGTCATCTGCAGTTTAGTGCTCCTACTCACATGGCAAGGTCAGATACAGTCTTTTGAAACTAGATTCATCTAAGATAACAAGTTCAAATTTAGGTAGGTTTCATTAATAAGCAGTACACATATATGTGGGTGTGTACACATAGATTTATATATATATATGTAAATTCATTGTAAATCCTTCTATTTTTGTAATTGATTTTACTGGCAGTCTACCAGCTCCACCTTTATCAACTTTCATCCTACTGCATTAGTAACACTTAACTCTAATACATGTCATATTAGGCACATATATTTTGTTCCCTTGGTAGTGATGGAGCTGCTCAGTCTTTCTGACATCTCACCAGGGCCCTTACACAGATCTTTTTGGAACTGATAGAATCTTTCAGGACACACCAAAGAGTGCATCAGGACACCACAGGATTCCTCCAGAGACAGCTACATCTTGCAAAAAGGCAAGGTAATGGACTGGTAGAACAGTTGCTTAAAAAATCACTGTTGTCCCTGGGGACAATAAAAGTTGCACGATTTACCTTTCATCAATATTTTGTAGTTATAAGAGTTAATTGTTTGCAAAATTGGCCAGATTTAAAATTTTAGAAGCCATGAGCTATGTTGCAGGATTTGCTTTACAAATTCTAATATGGATGTAGAGAAAATGAAATCTCTTCTCTTACCTGAGAGCTTTATGCTCCCTACACCATCTGTTATTTATCATCTAAATTCATTGCTAGAGCCCAGTTCATTATGCTGGAGTTCTCAGCTCCTTTTTATGGATTTTTTTTTAAACATATGTGCTGATAAAAAGAAATCTGTTCCTTATCATTACCTCTCAGGGCTTTTCTCCTCAAGGCAGCAAAATAGACAGTAGTCCCTAGATGCCCTTTCCTGAACGAATGAGAGAATTTATTGATCAGAGAGGTCAAACTGTTGAGCTTAACACTTAATTAATTCTTTCCCTTTGAAAATGATAAACCATCGATTGTAATTAAATGCAAATATGAATTAATATACTTACTTCTAACATTTTTTTCATTTAACTCTTAGGTCTTTTTGACGTAAATGTCGAAAGGAGAAATATACATATATTCAGCAGTCATCAAATGCCATCTCTTGCTCTTGCTCTTGTCAGAGGCCATGTAACCGGAAAGGTAGGGAATGCTGTTATTGATTCCTGCTTCATAAAGGCATGTCATCACCTGATTAAAAAAAAAAGAGTTTTTAAATCTGTGTAATAACTACTTGTATTTCCAATCGGATAAGGAGTGAAGAATTGCAGAACTGAGCCCAGGAAATTGCCAATAAATAGGTGACTTTAGACATAGGGCTTTGTTTTCTCACAATTTACTTTTTATTCTTCAGTTGATTTTTTTTTTTTTTAAATTCAGAAATATCAGACCATTCCAAGATGTCATTTTTATTTGTTTGCCACATGTTGACAAGCTGCCTGAAACGCCCTAATATCACCTCTTTTTCAATAAGGAAAAGTCCTCAGGCTTGATTTTAAATGCCCCTTTTTCCTTTGTGTTTTTTTTTTTTTCCTAAGTAACATGCCAGTCATAAGACAACTGTTAGAATCCAGGGTTTGTTTTAATGCATTTTGATTTGTTTCAGCCCACCTTCAAGGTCTTACTGTGACCTTTCTTCCTCAGCACTTGTAGTATACAAGTAGGTAAATGGAGTTGTAGAATTCAGTTCCTTCTGTTCATAGAATCAGAGTAAAATCCTGAGTTGGAAGGGACCCACAAGGATCATGGAAATCTGACTTCTGGCCCTTCACAGGACAGCACCAAGAGTCACACCATGTGCCTGAGAGTGTTGTCCAAACACTTCTTGAACTCTGTCAGGCTGGTGCTGTGACCACTTCCCTGGGAAGCCTGTTCCAGTGCCCAACCACACTCTGTGGGAGCCTTTTCCTAGTCTCCAACTGTTACGACCTATCCCAGGAGATGAGAGTAATCCAGGTTGTTAATAGATTCCTTGGGGTTGATTAGAGTGAAAGGACACTGGATGATCAATGTGTGTAAATATATGCATATAGGGTTTATATGAGGAGTGTAGGTGGGAATGCCCAGGTACCCCCCCTCATGCAGGGGAGCTTTCAGTCCTCTGGTGAAAGGCCTCAGAAAACAGTCTGAGGGTGCTTTGGGAGTCTTTGAAGGTTTATGACACCTGCAAGACAGGACAGCTGTCTCTCAGGCATTGGAACAACAAAAAGGCAACACAAACTTGCAGTTAGCCTTATAATACATACTTAATACAACTCACTCATTTCACAACTCCTTCTAAAATCCATACAATTTTTCCATTACTTTTAAAGGTATATTGAATCTGATAGACAGTTCTTTTAACATTTTCTTCAGAAGGTAGCACCTTGAAAATGAAAGATTTTCCTAGAAATATTGATTCTTTGTAGTCTTGAAAATTCTAAAAAATATTAGATGATGTAAATCAGAAGTATTATCAATTATTAGAGGGATTTTTAGCATTTTACATGGATTAAAATTCTAGTTTCATTTAAATATGAGAATGATGATGAGTTGATAAAATATTTAAATATGTATTAACATGTATTGATAAATGTTTTGATAAAACATTAAATTATGTATTTTATACAATGGGATCATAGAGCCTGCCAACCTGAACAGGCAAACATGGAGAGCATGTTGCTTTACTCTTTCACGCTCTCTAAGGGCTTTCTGTGAGAACAGTATAAATGAATGAGGACAAATGCAAAGGCAAGAGAAGGTGGGCTTGTGGCCAAGAGTTACCATGGTTCATTTCCTGTCTGTGTCAGTTTTATACTTCTTTGCCACATTTATAGGCTGTGACACTCTCTCCAATTGAGGCACCCAGGCGTCTTTCAGATCTGTGTCATCTTACAATGAACTGTTTCTGTCAAATTCCACAGAGTCCACAAGTTTAGTCCTTAAATATTGGGACTGCAGATCTGAAAAATGGTTTTTGTACTAGACTGGTAGTATTGTGGGAACTCGAACAACACAGAAACTATATTGTGATACTCTCTGGTTTGGATTTTGCCATATAGTTCATCTAATTTATTATTTCTTCTTTCACTATGTTAGAGCAAAGTCAAGGCATGCTGTGAGCTCCATGTTCACCTTCAACCAAGTGGTTGTGCCATTCTTGAGTCAGCCAGCTACCCAGGTCACACTGTGGCTTTCAATCTCCAAGGCACAGTAGCTGATGAAACAACAGGATATGCTGGCCTTTCCGAAGAATTTGTTGTGCGTGTCAAGGTAAGGTGGGCAGAGGGAAGTTAGGAAGACTCTTCTGAAAGTTGCTGTTGTAAAGCAGATTATCTAACCGAGTGTCAGAGGTATGCAAGCTAAAAGAGGGAGCCTCTTCCACGAGGTGGAGCTCAACTACAGTTTAACAGGTAGGCGGCACTCGGCAGGGTTCCCTTTGCTGCTCTCCCGGGACGAGCGGTGCCGATACTGCAGCTGGTACATGCAAATAGGGTGGGCTGTAACACCAGAAAGATGAGACCCTAAACTTCCTAGTAGATCTTCGAAAAGTAGTACACCAGAGCTGCTGTTGGAAAGAGAAGAGTTCCTTAATTTGCCACTCCCCTTGTGCTCTGGATGTTGTGCTGTGCTGCTGAGCAAGAAAAAGCATGGATGCTGTGCAGTAGGGAAGGATTTCCTCTGCTCTGGTTACTGCCTGCACAGAAAGCAGCAAATATTCAAAGACTGGAGGTATACTTGAATTACCTGAGACCGACTCTTTTATCTTTTATACAAGGACATGCATGAGTAAGTGCTTAAAATAAAACAGTAGGAGCAGCATCAGTATCGAAGTTTAATATGGAGAAAGGCTGTGCTGTTCACAAAGGACTTCTTGTTTCTGATCTAAAGGGTGTGTTTCAACATGGCACCATCATTCTGCTCAACACAAGTCTCTGTCCCTTAGACCTGATGGGAGCTGCAGTGGAGCAGGTCAGCAGCAG
>NW_008236767.1:5131225-5212103 GCF_000691975.1 Corvus brachyrhynchos
AGCAGCATCAGGAATCCTACTGGAAGGTGCATAAAATCGGTTCTGGACTCTGCATGTTTGAAAGTGTGAAAAAACCAAGAATGTATCTGAAGATCAAAGATGACCAGTGTGATGGAGCAGTAAGCAGTTCTTGTTTGTGTTTCCCTCTGCAGATAGTTTGAGTGAATTGTCAGCGAAAAGAGAGAATCTTTTTTACTTGCTTGGATGAAAATGTTTCAGATTTTTTCCTTCATTTGCCAAAGAAAAGATAGAAAAATATAGCAAGAGAAGGTGTCTTGTCAATTTGGCAGTTGAGTGAATCAGTAAAGGTCTGATTATATTTTTAAACTATTGAGAATGTGGATGTAGTTAAAACTTATGTGCTGCTAGATAGATGACGAAGATAAAACCTCTTAAAGAATAACTAAGATGTAAGCAAGTGTATACTTCACTAACTTTTAAAGTGTGATTCTGTTCACCTAAGTTCAAATTCTCACATTTGTGTGAGGCATATTCTTGCATAAGTTTTATTTGGGAGTAGAAAACTGAATATGAAATAGAGCTGTGTAAGTACTCAGATATGAGGTGCATGAGAGTTTTTTTATTGCCTCCAATACACTTTCAGAGACTAAAATATTTGATCCATATTTTGAATATAGGCTTTGTGAGTATCTTATTTTTCAGCAGTGCTCTCACCAGTGGATCAGGAGGTCTGGATAAAAAGCGACATTGGGTAAAGGTTTTGAAATTAAACTTGTAAGTGCTATGAAATTGAGGAAGAATACAAGTTATATAGAATTAACAAATCTGTGCTATGCATAAAACTTGTATAGAAATATCCTATGTGTTCTGAAATAGATATTTTCACATTCCTTAATCTTCTGAAAACTGTTTAAGTGGGAAACTCCTTTGAATATATCCTAGCCTTTGCCTAAATCCTGACATAAACCAGAATGCTTCATTTGGTCTTTCACTTTCACTAACTTATATGATTCGTTTTTCTGGTCCTAAAGGAATAAACAGGAATTAGGTGCAGGTATGTCTCTATGTGTGCAGTAATGTAGCATGTTTTGAAGAATGTAAAGTTAATCAGAAATAATACTGGAAAGAAGTAATAATTAAGACTTAAGGAACATCCTCCAGCTATGTTAATTTAATTGTTAAATTCATGTTTCTGCTTTCAATTTCTTTGGGCACAGGTGATGAATACTGTCATTTTAAAATTGAGAAGAATTTGGAAACTGGATCTGTGAGTCTGGGATAGGTGCGAAGTAAAGGGATATATGTTGGTCTTCTGCCGGATGACCAAACCAAACCTGTTGTTAATACTGGAGAGAGAAATATTTTTTTCTACCCACAGATCCTCAAATGCATGTGATTTCTTGATAGTCTATGGTTTTATTTAGTGATTAGCCTTTCAAACTGGTGAAATTCAAAGCAAAAATTTAAAAAATACATTGACACCATTTCCCTTGTTGGGTTTCAGTAATTTTAAAAGTGAAAAGTTTATTGTATGCACCGTTAATTTCTCCTACATAATCAGTTAAGTTCATTCCTTTCCTTTTATAGTAGTAATAATAATAATGATGCAGTAGATATCAATTGTTTTACTACTAAGCTTTAGAAAATGAGTATCAAAACAGGTGACGAGATAAAGATGATATTGACTTCCTGGGTGTGTTCCCCATTCTAGTCACAGATTTTGGAAGCCTGGGAGATGTTGTCTTGCTGCCAGCTCTATCACAGTTCTTCCTGATTTTATAGGGGAATTAGTAGACTTTCAAGATGGCCTACTTGGCAGTGTTCAGTTTGTTTTTTGGTGATATGAAATACATTGTACTCCCCACCCAGTATATTCATTATGTTGTTCTTCTGTCCCATAGTCAGATTTGAGAGCTATTGCAGTCAAAATATTTCCTCAGTAGAGAACTGACCTAGTCAACTAGCCAGGACTCAGAAATTAGGTCTCAGCACACTCTGGATCACTGTCATTGGGTAGCCTGCTTGCCTTTTCCCCTTCAGGAGAACAAAGTTTTTAATTTGGTGAAAAACTGGCTGCCAAAGATACCCAGCTGACTTAGATTATAACTGCAGGAAACACTATTCTACAGGAAACATATTCTTGTCTGGCGGACTTCACTACAGAGATCAGGAAATGAAACAACTCATTCAATGAAACAACTGGTTGAAACAACTCGTGAAAAGGCTAAACTGGGCATCAGTTTGCAACTGAGAAGTTGGTCAGATTTTTTTCCAAACATAAGCAGAACAAACTGATCTTGAATGCTTTCACCAGCAAAAAGTATCAAAACATACAACCAGTCTTACTAATTTTTCCATGTGTATTGTGGTCAAAGCATTAGGAAAGTCACTGTAAGCACATCCCTACTGTTCTGTCCCTGTTTGCTGAAAGGTGACAGGAATATTTTGATCACTGTGCCCTTGTAGAAATGAGGAAATTATTTTCCTTTATTACCTTTTGGAGGAACAGTGTTTTCAATAGAAATTCTCAACAAGGCAGTGCTTACTGATGCCATTAAGTAAAGCTAAATGTTACTTTGTTACAGGCTTCAGCCCTCCTGAATCCATGTTGCTCACTAAAAGGAATATAAAAAGGAGCTAATATTTTCTATGCAAGCAATAAATACTGTCTGTTTGACATGTTCATATTAACAGTATCAATTTGCTTTATATTATTCAAAGGGCCTCTAGCAATTTTCATTTCAGCATTCCCACTCTTAAGAAATGAAACATTTTGGGGGTGGAGAAGGTTATTTTGGTGAGAGCTACATTTTAACAAGTCATTTTATTCCTACACAAATGTTAAATTTTTGCTTAGATTTTTAAAACATTGAATGGACTTTAATTAGTATGTCAGGTTTTTTCCCATTTTTTGTGGCATCCTGCTAACAATAAAATCCTATTGCTAGTAGCTGTGTAATACATAGAGAAAAGTTTTTGATGTCTGCTGTGTGGAACAACTGTGAGATCTGTTATTAGCTTCTGAGCAAGAAAAAGGAAATGGCTTGTAGCTAGTGACAGATTTTACATTTCATTGTTTTAGTTGTCCAGGAAAATGCAGGAAAAGCCCATGGGAGCATCTGCAGCACCCAAACAAGAGAAGAAAGTCTTCAGAGAATCTCAATTCCAACCAGCAAAAGCCCAGGAGCCAGTACCTCAAAGGCCTTCAACTCCAATTGTGGTACATGTTTTATGCTTGTCCTCTGTGCAAGTTTGCAGAGATTTACCTCAGGAAGGTCAATGAATGGCTTTTCCAGATTATCGAATTATGCAAACTAACATACAACATAAAATGCATTGCCAGTTACTCTTTTTCTAAAAGGGGCATTGGAATGTGGTTTATTGATAAGGCAACAATCTGCAGGTTGAATAACTTGTTGAATAACTTCATTTTTATTTTTTTAAGTTAACTAATAATCTATTGGATATTTCTGTGGAAATTATGAGGTTGATATGGTGCAGAGCCCAATCTAAAGCTCACTGAAAGTAATGGAATATTTCTCATTTATGCTCTCATGTTTTCTGCTTATGGTTCACTGGAGGAAAGAGGAAGGTTTTGATGCATTGCATGCTAGATACCTATACCTATACCTATGTTTTGGCAGGTAGGAATAGATAAATAATGTTCTGGTCATGCTTCTGGAGTCATGGTCTAGCAGATGCTTTTTTCTAGAATAAACTGCTTTCTCTTTAGCTAAAGAAGTTGCATAAATGGTCTAAGGCAACAATTTTTGGAATATTCAGCATCCTAGTAACCAAACTGAGGAACTAGACAACTAAACAAAACAGGGACTGATACGTCTCTTAAAGAGTGGGGATGATCATGTTTGCTTCCTGCATCTCTTTTATTTCAATATACCCAAAGACCCTGACAGTCCGAATTGTGTCATATCACCATGAAAAGCAGATGGGCTAAATGGAAACTACTGAGCTCCAAACAGCACGTTGAGGCACTTTCACATGGTGGAAAAATATGTGTTACTTTGAAAGAGCTTTAAAGACAAGATTGTATTGCAACTTCCAGCATGAGAGACCTGCTTATTCAGCTACAGGTATTCTCAAAGGCATTCATGTAGCAAATAATTCAGGTGGGTTGCTGATTTGGTTTCAAACTTGATCCTCAGACTGTTTCAACGTGTACATTAAAATTCTGGCTATGTGAACAAGACATCAAATCTGGCATACTTGTTTGTAGGATTTAATGGGAAGTATTAGGCAGGATTTTAATTAAATTCAGTTCAACCAAAGCATTCTGGTTAAATTCCAAGCAGAGATGTGAATCACTATTAATACTTAATTCTTTCTGGTGATATTTTTTCCATTTTTAGCTCAAAACACCCAATTTCTAATCTATCAGACTTCATCTTGTATCATTGTGTCACAAAGCCTTCCAAAAGTGTGGTGGGTTGTCAGCAGATATGCTGTGTCCGAAACCCGTGGCAACAATACACAAGCCCATCAAACCTGTTTTCAAAGAAGCTGGATGTTTTTAGGGTTGGATACAAAGGATCCTTTTATAGAAGCAATATCTGCTGTGAAATTGGTTACATAGAGTCTGTAGCACTTTGTAAGTAGTTTTTCTGGCATTCATAAATATAGAGTCTGCTTATGGAAAATGAATAGAAATATCAAAGTTACTCTGTCTTTCAAATAAAATGGTCATTTTTTAGTAAGATACACTCACTCAACATATGTCATTTGACATCTACAGGTGAGCCTTGAGTTTTAGACTGATATTCATTAAATTCTCATTTGCTTTTTCTCACTCCCAGTTAATATTTGGAAAAGGGCGATCCTTGTATTGAGCGCACAATCGAGCAGTAGGCTTAGCAGGCAAACTCAGAGCAGATTAACTCTTAGGCTGACCAGGCTCTCATTGTTATGTCTGTGTCTGCTAACTGGTAGATGTGTTTTGGTTTCTGCTTTCACAAACAATAATTGATTTAGGATTCATTAATCTGAAAACAGTGCTACAGCATATGGGGCTTCTCCTGTTGCAGCCTGAGTTCAATGTTCCTCAAAAAACTTCTTTCACTGTACAGAGATGATGTCAGGTCCCAGCTTCTACTTAACAGCTCAGATGTCATTAGCTTCCATGACACAAATGCTGCCTGTGACCTTGAGAACATCTCTGTGGTTTGGTATTAACAAAGTGTATGTCTGTGAAATCCTCCATGTTCCTTTCCTGTATGTCTGGTATTATTAGTTGCTATTAATTTTTTAATACATTTTACTTATAAGATACAAATAAAATCTGATCACATTTCCACTCAGTTAACATTGGAAATGATGATACACACAGGTGTAATAAAAATACGTCAACTTTATTGCCCAAACTTCTGCTCCAGAGGTTAATTTTTCTGATGGTTCATTTAAAAAGTGTCACTCAATCATATGATCTTCTGAGACAAGATAATTTTCTTATGGTGATACATTTAGGATAAGTAAGTAAATTAAAAAAAGTTATTTCTGTGAAATTGTGGGAAGGGTTGTGACTTCATCATTCTCATGCAGGCCTATTAGAATTAATTTTTGTCACAATAGATTTACAGCATGGTGTCATGAAATGTGTAAAATCCCATGAGTAATGCAGGGCAACCATCAAATCCTCTTTTCAGACTGGAATATTTTTAGCCTGTAGCAAATCAATGCTACCTATTTCCATTTGTAAGAAGAGCCAGTAATTTATGAAGCAAAAAGCATTCCAAGCCTGTGAATTGTTTGTTCATTATAATTGTTCCAAGAGGTAGTAGTTTGAGGTTGCAGTATCTGCTTTGGATAGCAACTGCCCAAATATATAATTCTTCACCTAAGCACACAGGGCAGCATGGGATTCCTTATGTTTCTTGAATACATGTGCATTTTATGAACACTTTAATCTCTTTGCTGTAAGAAAGATGTGGTTTTAGACAGCTGGAAGGAACTCTAGCTTTCAGAGAGACAGGTGAGAAGGTAGACAACTACAGTTACAGAAAATTGTATAGTCAAGTTCTCAAAAATATTTATCATACCAAAGCAATTACTTTGCTATAGTTCTGTTATTTCAGGCACTGAAAGACAAGTGTAATTAAGTTTTTATTCAGGTAAATTCAAGATGTTTTCCTCTTGCTTTATTTTTGAGGTGTGGATTTTCTTTTTCCTTTCAGAATAACTTGTTCTAAGTCATGATGGAGAATACAATAAAACCAGCCATTATTATGACAGTAATTCCTATTCTAAATCACTATGACCATTCCAAAGTCATACGACCACCGTTAGAGGCACTGCTGCAAAAGTCATACTACTAGAGTTCTGAATTTCTTAAAAATTAGTTAACCAAATATTAGAATCTTTACCAGTGTTAAATTTACTGTGATTCCAGAAGTCAGTCCTTATCTATTGTAGAACTTTTTACTGGATCCTAATTCCTTTGCAATTCCTTGTGTAAATATTTCTCATCAGTTAAGATATCACTGCTAGTGGATCATAATTCAGATTTGGTACTTTAGTTACCATGTTGATTTAAGTATAAGACAACCTGGTGATTCAACCGACTGTGTAATTCCTTTTGAGTGCAACTTTTAAGAAAAAAGTGCTGCTGGTAGTGCGTGATAGCTTTTGCATCACTTGTTTTTCTGTCTGGTTTTGGTTTGATTTTGTTTGGTTGGGTGTTTGGTTCGATTTTGTTTGGGTGGGTGTTTGGTTCTTTTCCTTTGATGTAAGGGTAGTGTAATAAGTTGAGGGAAAAACTCCATCCAGGGAAACCCAGTACAGTATTTTAATCAAGCAAATAAAAAAGGAAAGGACTCTAACACCACTACATAACTTATGTAGTGCAGCAGAAACATCCACAGTGATGCATTGGGAATTCTTCAACAAATTCATATTGGTGGCACATTAAAAAGTTTTTTGCACTCACATGGAAAGGTCTCATGCGAACAATTTGGGAACCCCTGGAGGACACAGTATATTGGCAATGTGTAGGTTCATCTTTTCAAATTTGGGGCTTATAACTGCCTCTTGTGTCAGAACAGATTATAAATTCTTGGCAGCAAGGATTCCCTCTTTTGGAGAAGGCTCCATGGTCAGTGGTCCCATTACTGAAAAGTAGTGTTCCAGACATCCGATGTTTGTAAATTCCACTTTGATTAAATTACTCAAAACTAAATTCCTTTACCCTAATAGAGTCTGTTTTTCCATATCTCCTGTGCAGAGGTGTTGTTTGACATCTCTGCGTTATGCATATTTCTCTTAAGGGTGGATGGAAGATCACTAGGTTGAAATTTATGTTTTACAAAATTATGTTTGCTCAGCCATTAGACCTGTGAAATTTATTCATAAGGTGCTACTGTGCTGCTATTGTCTCATTCATGCAGAGCATGCTTGAATCCAAATGATGGCACTGCATAAGTATGGCTGGGCAAGGCTATATTGAGGTCTTTTCTGATTTTTTTTTTACAGTATTTATTGATATTTAACTTGAAGAAAGCTAATTTCCTGATTTATTTTTTAATTTGAAATGAAAATTGTCTATATTCCCAGACATATGACTCTGCTAATGATGTCCCAATACAAGGCATTAGAGGAGTATTTCTACTTGTTTCTAAATGTCAGATTAAGGAGTCAGAAATGTCAATTTAATGGTCATAGTTCTGCACCATAACATCCTTGCTCTGCTCCAGAATACATATAAAGAATATGATGATAGCACGTGTGAGAGATAACTTGTTATTTTCCAGCTGATTCTTGTAGCTCAACTAATCAGGACATTTTGGTCTAGACAAGAAACATAAATCAATCCTTCTAGACTATCTCACCTGGCATGAAAAAATACAATCCCCCTGCTGTTATGGCCTCCTTATGTGCTGAAGTTACAACAGCGACTGGCAGTTTCATGTCCATTTTCATCTCCCACTAATGTTCTGTATTTCACAGAGGAAATGAGAGATCTCCAAGGTGGTGAGTGTCCTCTTCCTTCAGGTGATGAATGGAAAGTGTCAATACTGACAGGAAATGCAGGAACTGAAGCAAGTGTCACTCTCTAGATATATGGAGACAGAGGATTAGCTGGACCAATAACTCTTGGCAAGGACAACAGGAAGCAGCTGTTTTTTCCCAGGCAGGAAGATGAATTTCAGGTAGCTAATGAAGGCTAAGAACATTATTTTAATAGGTACCTTTCCTAGGATTATCCTGTCATGTGAAAAGAAAAAATATTTTTCTCCTATATTTACTGCATAAAATAAATCTGTATCTAATCTCCATGAATTCTGTGTTAAATCAGCTTGTTATTTATAGTAAGCAATAGAAGAAATAATCTTTCCTTTAAACCCCCTCCCATATATAGTAGACCAAATGGGACAAGTGCAGAAGTAAATTGATTTCTTTAAGGCAATTGATTTGAAACTAGCTTTAAAAACTTTTCATTCTGAAACAAACCATGGCTGATACAAGACTTGCATATTTTTTAGAGATCTTTAGTAATTAAATTTTCAGGCATACAGTTTTCAAAGCATACTTTAACATGTATGCTGTGAAACTGGTTCATTTAAAGAAGAAAACTCATTTTAGAGCTGCCATATTATAAATGACTGAAACGCCGGAATGTTTACCTATGGAATAACTAAAAGTCCAATAAAATGTATGTGTTACCATGTTGTGAAAACACTGGGTTTCTGCTTTTATTTAAGAATAACCCCACATCTATTGTAATAAGGAAATTATGTCTAGGTAGGCTGAGAAGAAATTACCAAAGTAGCTAAAATTTCTGTTTTGCTTAAATCTCTGTCTGAGATACATGTAACATTGCTTTCTTCAGGTGGCTAAAGTAGAAGTTATATGTTTCATGATTTTTTTCTGCACTCATCAACTCTTCTAATACAATCTTAGCACAACCCAAGATTGTTACTGTCAATGATATTAATAATAATACTCTCTATGAATAGGGCATAGGCAGGGAGATAACCTACTGTAATGTTAATTTTCTAGGCATGTAGGCTATGGATTATGATCCACAGGGAATCCTGTTCTCCTAATTAGTGAATAATTTATAAGCAATGTTGGATAATGGCATGTTTGCAAAGTTAATCCATATGTTCAGAAGAGACAGACTAATTTTTCTTCTCTAAAATAGATATGGCCCATTATGGCTGTGTGCTGCAGATATTGATCTTGTGAGAGTGCAGGATCTTTCTCTCGGCACCTGGGGCTGCTACTATGATTTGTTACATCACATTGACACTATTGCTTTCAGGCATGAAACAGCAAATGTCACTGAAGTGCTTTTCACTCTTTAGTCTGCAGTAGATAAATCCACAAAGAAAAAGGCTGTGAGTAAGAGCTCTTTCTTCTCCTCTTCCCTTTAAACTTTATCCTGTACTTTTTTAACAGGATAGGTCTTGAAATGAGGATAGGTGTGTAAGACATTAAAAAAGTTACATCTTCTTCTTACCATTTCTGGTTTTGAACTTTTATGTTTTCACTGATATATTCTAGAACAGAGGATACCAAATTTTATTTTTGAAGTAATCAATCATAGCTCTGGCCAGGAGTTCTAGGAAGAAAACAACTTCTGAAAGACAGTAATAAATCCAGCAATTAGGAATCAGGTTAAAGTTCTTTAACCTTTCATTTATCAGCAACATATGCAACTACGAAAAACTTGAGTAGAACTAACCTAAGAATTGAAAACCATTCATATGTGGCCTTCCCTTTCTTACCTCACCCATGTGAGTTTTCATTGCGTGTTTGATCCTTCCTGAGACTGTGCACGAGAAAAATCAAGACTACCAGAGTGCTCCTTCTGGAAGAACTATACTTGTTTTAGGCAGAAGCCACTCTGCATTCTGACTAAGTCCACTACATTTTGTTTTGTGTTGTGTTGACACATGAAATTATCATGCAACCTTTTTCTTTATTAACCAAAAGTCCAAAGAGGGATTTATTAGAATAAACATACAATAGCCTTGTGTATTTGGTGAACACCAGCTCTGTGAATGAGAAGACCATATCTCATATCACTCGAGAAGTAGTTAGTTTGTTTCTGAAATGGGGGAAAGACAATAGCTGTTTTTTCTTATTCAAGCTGAATATATGCTCATATTTTAGTACTGCTTTAATCCCAAAGTCTCCAGGTTACCTCTAATAAGACTACTTTTAGAGAGCAATATTATGTTGCATAAGCAAGGATATCAGAATCCAACTCAGAAGAGCAAAGCAAAGCTGTTTTCTTAAGCCAATGGAAGAGATGGGAACTATATTGTCACATCAATGTTGCAAGCCTGGTGTTCGCATTTATCTGGTTAATGGAATTCAGGTTGATGTAACAAGTATACCAATAAAAATAACATGCATGAAACCCACAGACTTTTTCTCAAACAACCATTGTGAAATTTCAATGTGCATTTCAATGTTCAGGAAATCCAGAGTAAAAGTTATTTGCTTTTAGAAGTCTTTGACTAAAGCATGGCAATGCTGTGACTATAACATAAAATTTTCTTATATAAAAGCACTAAGAGTCAAAAGCTGGTATGGGAAATGAGGTAATTATGACCTCTGAAAGGAGAAGGACGTTTTTTGTTAATGAAGGTAAAGAATGAGTGGATAGTATACTAGTAGGAGTTTTTAAGAGAATGAAAATAATTTTTGTACTATGTAAATAGCTTTTTGGATGTAAATGATGGAGAGGCATAGGCTGTTGCCAGTCTTCTATGAATAGAAATATGATTTGATAACATAATAACATACTTACTTTTCCTTTCCTAAAGGTACATTACAAATGATCTAAAATTATTTATGTTTGCTTTAAATAGTGGCTAGACTTCAAATGAACCCTAGATAAGTGAGGGTTCATTTGAAATTTTGAAGATAGGGCTGCATAGAGTATTTTTCATAAGTAAGATCACATATAATGCTTGAAAGTGCAAAGAAAGTGCAAATGAAAGCAAATCATAGTCAGAAAGCAAAGGTAGTATCAGTGACTTCTGAAGCTTTGCAGATGTTCTGCCAGCTTTTGGGAGCTATTCTTTAAGGTCTCCAAAAGTTTTATACCCTTCATGTTGGTATGCTAGGGTTTATGGTCACGTAACTGTGCAGAATTATGAAAGATTTGTGACTTGTGTTTAGAGGGTGTAATTTTGTTTAGAGGATGTAATTTTGTTTTGCTCATTGCTCTCATCAACAACCCTCACCAACGTTTTTTACTCTTCAAATTCTGAAGAGTTCAAATACCTGCCAAATCATTTTCCTGGCAAGCATTGTGATTCCACTAGGCTATAAGATGGTCAAACTGGGGCTCAGACAGAAATCTGCTTAGGCAAAACAGAAGCAGTCTGTTTTCTGAATCCTGTAACCCCAAATCTGCCAATCTAATATTATGCATTGTTCCTGAACACTCAGATACTACAGTGCTTCAGATAAATCTATAATCAATTGCAAAGATAAAGATGTAATTCTGTGTAGTTATATATTGTATTGTTCTGACTTTACTCAGGTTAAAATAAATAGCATTGGGAATATATACAAGATAAGAATTAAACTTGATGGATTACCAAATGAACAACCTGAGTGGAACTTACAAAGGGTGAGATTTATATGGTGATTTTGTTCCCATTTTATTAATTTTTATATGAACTGAAGGCTCATCTTTTGCTAAAGACATAGCTTCATGAATCAATAAATGCTGATTGGGATAAATTCTTATTGCTTTGCGCTCTTAGATTGCTTTAGAGATGACAAAAACACTGATACAGTTCATCTCCTAAGGGATGGAAAATGCAGGATTATTTTGCAATTATTTCTAATTACTGCAGACAGCAATTTTATGGTATTGATGTGTTTGACCAAATTTTGCTTTCTGAAAGTTTGCCATACTCTTCAGTGTTTCTGTACTCTTCAGTGTGTGTTAGGGAGATTCTAGCTATAAATTCCAGCTATAAATTCTAGCTCTAAAAAATTGAAAATGAAGGAGCAGCAATCATTTTCTGGTAAGTGCATGCAAGGAATGAACAAAATTTGCTGAAAGGTAGGCCAAGCAAGTTATAATGGGCCCCACTATTCCTCACAATTATGAACATTTTCATGGAAAAAGAAGATGCTGGTTTTTTTCAATTCAGTGAATTAATTATTTTTCTTTGCTTTGTTTTAACTCTGTTTTTCTCATGATATTGAGGGCTGCCCACCAGATTATTCTAAATCCTTGCTAACACTAACACCCATGTAAAATTTATTTCAGAACCAGAAAAAAAACTTTTTCGTCTCTTATGTTGAATTTATAAAGGACACAAGTTTATTCTTTTTCAGTAATCTTAAAAAGCTTGATTTGGACAATCAGAATTAGGCAACAACAGATTTTTGCATTAACCCAGAGGTCTTAACTGAGACTGTGGTAAAACTGAATGTAAGTATAAATATTTTAGTTGCTGAAATGATTGCAGGAAACCCACTTTCCAGCCTGGTAGTTATAAAATATTTCTTTAACATCTTGTTCCAAATTTCATGGGGTAACCCTGGGATTTCAAACAGTTCTTTTCACACCAAGAAATAAACTGTGTTGAAAGCTGTGTTTTTCTGAAAAAGAAGTTAATCTATGCAATTGTTATGAAACAGCAGGGGGGGCTCTGCCAATAAATATTAGAGATTAGGAATCCGTGCTGCCAATGTATTTCACGTTCGAATAAATACATGCTATGTTGTTAAAAGCAGTGTTAATTTTACTTTAAATAATATTTTATTGGAAAAGTGAGATAAAGACATCTATTGCCCTGATTCTCTAAGTGCTAGAATTTGGATATGAGCACTAGTTTTCATAATTTTGTTTGCAAGGCTTATGCATATTATATGCACACTCAGAAACACAACTGCAGAAGGATAATTTTTGATTTCCTTTTGCTAGTCAAGACCTCTGGAAAACCCCTGTAGTAAGTATTGTAATTCAAGACCAACAAAAACTGTTTTCATAAAAGAGAATAAAGAGTTCTGTAATTATAGGAAACAAGTAAGGCAGCTATCTTACTGTACAGCAGCAAATAACTTGAGAATTTGAATTCTAACCATCTCAAGAGGAATATAGAGATGGTGGTGGTACACATGTTGTCTTTTGTTCTGCTGTAGAAGAGCGAAAGACAATACAAATTGATTTAAGGTTTCAATGTATCTTCTACTTGCCAAAGTTCAGAAGGATGTAGATGATGAGTTTCATCCTGTTTTCATTCTGAAATAAAAAATGTGTGTCCATCTTTCCACATCTTCCAAAAGCTCAGTCTCATGTAACAGCAGCTACCAGAAGGTTTTCAGTCTTCAGTCCTCCAGGCAGTGTTACATAGAGGTGGTTTACCGATGGAAGCCAGACTTGGTGGTATTTCTAATGGCAAACCACGAATTTCAACTACAGATTTGTTTGTTGCATAGTAGTGGCCAAAATAAAAATATTTTGATACTGCAATTTTGTATATCGCTTTTACTGATTGTGTTACTGTTTTCTGAGATAGAAAAAATATACAAAAATATGTTTTGTTGTTGAAAAGCAAAGCACTGGAAAGAGAGAACTGAGTCATAGCTGGAATTGCTTCTCCTTCAGGTGATACTGCAACATCTAAAGAGCAAGAAAGCACTGAATTTTCCAGCAAACACGTGGTTATCAAAGAATAGTGATGATCGAGAATTTCTCTGTGAACTTCCAGTAGTTGAAGCTGGAAAACCTATCTATCCAAGTATGTGTGTTCCATTACATATGCATTGGCTGCCTGGTTTGCAGTATTAGTACCAACTGAATTGTGGTCCTAGCAATCTTAAAAGCAAATAGTTTGACTGATTTCTGGAGAGTGTCTTCCAGAAAATTAATTGCAAATTAGACTTACTGTCATTGTTATCATTAAGCTATAATAGTAAAATGAATTGTGATTACACGTGGATACAAAAATGCTGCTAGCAAGGATTTTCTTGCTAATTTCTAAGCCTGTGAGAGACTTTTCTCTCTCACAGAAGAGGTAGCAGAGTTATGTAAACAACCAAACACCTGCAGCCTTGAAAAGTCTTGTTTATGGTATAGTACAAAAATATTTTGACAATGGATGTTTTAGGATTTTAGCCAATCACCCCAAGGGGTGGCTGATCCTTTTTCCAATCAGACTATGAAGAAAAAAGTCTATAAAAGAGTTTGTAAAATAATTAAATCAATCAATCTTGCTGCACAATTCCTGCCTGCTGGATCTTCTCTCCTTCTCCTCCCTACGGCTGCGGGACAAGGTGATATACCCTAGGGCTTAGGGCTGCGGTAATAATTACATATAACTTGCATTTTCTTCTTTTGGTTATTTTTGGAAGTTGTTTTATACCATGTTTATGTCCACACTGGTGAAGTGGAGCAAGCAGATAGAGATTCTGCAGTTTATTTATGTATCTATGGAAAAAGAGGAGATTCTGGTCTAAGATTTCTGCATAAAACTGGTACACCAGGGACATTTCAGAGAGGAATGGTAAGTATGAAAGACAATTTGCTTAGCCATATGAATATAATTAAGTATATACAGGTTCCTAATAATAATAAGAAAACCAAACCACAGAAGTTTAGATAAATAACTTTTAAGAACTAAGGAAAATAGTCTTCTACTGATGCAGGAATTAATTGAGTGAAAACATAGGCAGGAAAAGGGGAAGAAAAATTATTTGAGGGCCCTGCCCTCAGATGATGAGAAGCACTGGCTATGAATTCAAAACATATCCTTTCAAAATATGATGAATTACAGCTGGCTCCAAATAAGTGTACAGAAATTGTTCCATGATTTCACATATCTGTTATGTATTTCTTTTAATGTGTAATAGTAAAGTATTGTGACTAATACAAGAGAGACTTAAAGTAATTTTTCTTTCAATTTATTACCTCCTCTCTCTTTCATAAGTAAAATATACATAATCCTGATTTTCTGCAGTATGGTTGAATTTCAGGAACTACTGAATTTAGTGTTAACTCTGCCACTGGCCTTCTTGTGACCTTCTATCGAGCCTGTTTCTTCCTTTGTGATCTGTTGAGGATTAACACTTGTATGTATAACCAGTGGTATCAAGCTGCTAGTGGAACACTTAATTACAAAATAAGCAGTATCGAAAATGCTGAAAATAACCATAACCAACTGGGAAACTTTAAATGTATCTATATTATTTTAAAATATATATTTTTTTCTATTACTAATGTATGAGAGATAAAGTTCTATTCAAATGAAAATTCAGAATTTAAGTGGAATTTTCTAGGGGGCATTATTCTAACCAGATTGATATTAAATTCAGCGTATTATTTATACAGGGACTAAGGGGAATGGTTCAAAGTGCACTTTGTTATGGAAATGGGTGAATAAAACAGTGGATTGTTTGGACTAGCAGAGCAGGGACTGGGACACATCGTTTTATGGCAGAGGTAGTGGAATGCTGGCTCGAACAACTTGATTTCATCCCTGCCACAGATATTCTGCATTATATTGGGCAAATTGGTTAAAATAAAACTTTCCTGAGTGACCACTTTTTTCATGCTTATGTGTTGCTGCATAACCAGTTTATCTTTTCTGAACAACCATAGTTGTAACTGAGTTTAAGTAGAATTCTGCTCTGCACCTAATAAGATCTTTGAAATGCTAAGTTTGCCAGTAAATTAACCCCTCTGTTTCTCAGTTGAGCACCCACACCACTTTGCATCTTTGACAGCTTTTGGCAGTAAACTCTGTGCTTTAACTGTGTAGTAAATTGAAAAATGCAGATGGCCTTTCAAAAAAGAGATTAAGCAGTTGCAGAAAACCAGGGTGCTGTGGAAGAAGTGCAAAGGTGAAGTCACTGGGGAAATCAGTTCTATTTCACTGAGCTCTTCGGGTGCTTGCAGTAAATAATGCATAGAGTCATAAAGATAATGAAGATAAAAAGAGATACTGAAAATCTGCCATCCTCCTGAGCACACTTTGAGGCAGGAATCTTTCAGGGAGACTAGCTTGTGATCATATATTATCTATACACAAGGGATAAGTAATCTTGCACAGGCAGTCTCCATTCTGCCATTTGCTGGGGACTGAGAACTTTACAGATATGAATTTTCCAGTGTATTTCTTTCCTTCATTTTCTTTTTACTGAGCAGAATGATCTGGACCATTACATTTAGAGGCAGAAAGCTCTATGCTCTCTACTGTGACAGAAAATTATCAACCTGAACCTGATCAGCTTCACGCTCCTATGAAAAAAATCTTTTCCAACTATAAGCACAAGCCTAAATGAATAACAAGGGGTAAATGGCATGTCAGGTTTCAGTTTCTTTCAGTAGAATAAAATGTAAGTAGAGGAGGTGAAACAAAAAAGAGCAAATGATCAGAAGGTCTGTTTTAAAATAATATCAACAAAGGAAATAACAGCTTTAACTCTTTCTTACCTAGAGAAGATTAATGTAAATGACAAGGTATAGAAAAAAAAAAAAGACGGGTTGTGTGCAGCATTTTGCATGATGGCTGTAAAAGCCTAATTTATTTGGGATTATTACTCCATCCTGATTTTGGTTGTGCTTTCTTACTTACTCTGACACATCATCAAAAGGCATTTAACTCTTGAGATCCAAACTCTTTGAATACAGTCCAGCTGTCATTAAAACCAATTGAAATCTTTGTACATTGTGTACTTCATTTTGTACTTTGTACACTTCATTTTTTGGACTGCCTTAGTGGTGGCAAATTGCACAGTGCTGTCTCCTCTGTCTTCCAGGTCAGTGTTTTTGAAATGGAAGCTGTATCTCTTGGGAAGCTGCAGAAGGTGCTGTTGCACTGTGAGGCCAATACCTAGTCCCAGCATTGGTACTGTGATAAAGCCATTGTCAGAGAAGCTGAGAGCAACTCAGAATATGTTTTCAATTGTGAAAGGTGTAGTTTTTACAACAATATTTTAAAATATTCTTCAATATGTATCACTAAAAGTATTATGTCAATCAATTTACTAAATGTGAGTTTTTCAGGCAAAGACATGCTTGGATTATTTTGAAGTTTCATAAAATCCACAAAATGTTTTTTTCCAGATCAGACTGCTTGAATTAATGTTCTGTATGGTCCAGAGCAAAGGTTAAACACTTATATTGAGTCTGTGCTACTAGATTTTAAAGTACAGCCTTATCTGACAGGATCAGTGCTGTAAGTGTGATTTACCTTTCAGGAAGGAAAGATAAAGCACCCAAAATATTCTAAATTAAGTGTGTTTCTAAATGGGAAAGAAAACAGATTTTCCATCCAGAAGTAGCATTCACTTTCTTTACAGCATGGCTAGAGAGACAAATATGAAGCCCAGAACTATTTCATCATTGTTCCATTTAAGTTATTAAATGAGCAACTTAAAAGTCAGTTGATAAATACTGCATTTTGCATGTTTAGAAAAATATGGTAACCCCACATTTGGAATTTCCAGTCTGCAGTCTATCTCGTGGGTATGGGCACGATTCAAATGAAATAAAGAAAGCGAAGAGAAACAATATGACTTTGTGACAAGGCACTGGAATAAATAATATTTAATTAATAATATTTAATAAATGCAGGTTGCCTAGTTATTTTTCTGGATTTTAACAAATTTTTTACCTAATCTTGAACAGTTCCTTGCAATTCTTGATGTCACATCCTCAAAAACAGAAATAAGGGTGTTTTCTCACCTTGATCAAACTCTCTAAAACTGAGGTTTTCTTCAATCTGTAGCAAGTTTATAAATAGTAGCATAATACTGAGGATTTCTCTGGGTAGATTTGGATGCAGACCAGCTGTGTTTGCTAGCTGTAGTTGCTGCCTTTCTAAAATTATAGGTGGAATTTACAGTGTGTCATAGCTAGATCTAGTGAGTTACATGGCTTAGGAGTGATGAATGGCAGGGCACTTTGTTGTATTAATTCTGTGATAATTAACACCAGATGTGGATCATAAAAATTTATTCTGTGATAGAGAGTGTTAAAAAGAAGCAAGAGTTTCTTTTTTAATGTCTAAATTCTCCACAAGGAAACCCTTCCATTGGAAAGGGATTAAAATAAGTCAGTGGTGGGGATCAGGTGGAGCTTCCATGTTGGCCAAAACGTACCTGTACTCTATTCAGGGAGGGAGAAGGTTTTTGCTCTTCAGAAATCTAATTCAGTAATCTTCAACCTCACATTTATTTTATTTTACATAGATATTTTCTGATCCAGGACATGAAAAAAGCTCTGTCTTTGTTCTCATTTAACCAAGGGAACATAAGCATTTTATCTCTCTTAAAAACCTGATATTAGTTTCTGATCATCTAACAGCTTTTACTTGATTTCGATTATACAGTATTTACTAGTATTTACTGATACCTTTAAGCATTTGAGTTTTCAGAAGATACCTCTGCCATCAGTGTATAGCAGAAGTGATAGAAATAAGTAGTTGTCTAGTAAGACATAATTTATTTCTTAGGGATTAGCTCTTATATGAATTGGCCAACTAATATTTTCAAGACAAAAAATAAGGAACCTTTGTAAATTGCTCTGGACTTTTCTTGTCCAGCTTATACTGGAATCCCAGCAGGCTTCATAGGAGACTGAATGGTTTAGGTCATTCCTATAGAGTCCATGGAAGTGGACTGAGGAAATAAAAAACAACGGCCCAGAAGATTGCTCCATCTCTTTTCTGGAAAAAAGAGCCGATTTTTTTACCAAGCAAGAGGAAACAAAAGCTGTTGGTAATCCATGTTCTGAATGAAAAGCTTTCAAAATGATACATAGCCTAGGGTAACATGACTAAGACACCTAACATATGTTTGTCTTGATTTGTCCCTTTTTAGACTCATCGAGCTGCCCTCAATTAATAGGAGGAATAAGAAAGAGCAATATTGGTTCCATCTTTGTTTTTAACACTGAACTGTGATTTTAAGAAATATCGCAATAGATATGTACAAATTATACTTACCTCTCAATCCATAGTACTGAAAAAATGTTCTGTGCTATAATCTTCTGTTTAGCTGTAGAAACAAGTACAGTAGTGCCACATGAGTCTCTTAATCTCATACATAGCTCTTATTTTTGCACAAAAGATGTTCTTGGTTGAATCAAATTATTTCTACTTTAACATAAATCAAATAACTAAAATTTTAGGAGTAGAGACCCTTTGCTGTTAGGTGTATTCAGTATGAAAATCAGATATGGATCATTCAGTTATATGGTAATATAAATAAAAATTGATCCCTACCTGCTTTCTTATTTTCTTTCTTATTCTTAGGTGGTTTCCATTTATGTCCCAGGGTATAATCCATTCAGAAATTGAGCTGTACTCTCAAGGTAAGATTATTGTAACTTTATGGAAGTAAGAACAGGAATTAGTAATTCTTTTTCTCTGAAGAAATCTGGGCAGATTTTACACTGTTAATATCAGAGTTAACAATTTTGCAGCTTTCTTTGCAATATTTCTGAGAGAACAATTTATATAACTGCTATAGGTGATAGTGAGAAAGTAATGAGGGAATTAATGAGAAAGAGTTTTCTCATGTTGGCTAGAAAAACTAGCCAAAACTTTTTGATCTCTTCTTTCAAACCTTTTCTGTAATGTTAAAGGATAAATCCTTCATTATTGATTTTTTTTTTTTTTGGCAGAGTTTAAAAAAATCAACAGCTGAAAATGCAAGAAGCAAATGGTAAAGGCTGCTCTTGTTTTTTGATTTTAATGAAGACTGTTTCTGTTTCAGAACTAATTGCTTTACACATTTGTTGCCATTTGTATTTATTTTAAAGCATTAATTATAGGAAACTATTTGAATATTTCAGTAAACTCTGAACTTTGTATTTTAATTTAAACAATAAATAACTTTGTTTATGCTTTCTTTTTATTCTGTTGTTTTTCTTTCCACAATGTTACTTTTATTTCTACTTCTTTGAAAAATTACTATTATTCTGGTACTTATTGGTGATCTATCTTAATTTCAGTTTTTTATAGTTAACATTTTAAGACATAACTGTTTTTCCTGGCCTGTGTATGTTCTCAACAATAGTTTTTCATTTTCTGTTTTACTTGTGATTTCATATTTGTTCAGGTTGACTTTTCTGTCCTTGCAACCAGAGCAGATTAAATTAAATTTCTTAATAATATATTAGAATTTCTCAGCTGTGAGAAGTGCTTCATGCTGTAGGTTGAACGCTGATCTAAAAGGCATTGTGACAAAGTTTGAAAACGTTTATTCAAAATTTGGTTTATCTATCAAAATATCCATGAAGACCCAAATACCTTGTCCTAAACCTTGTTCCTATGACAAGTGGTTAAAAATAAATTTTTTGCCCAGTTATTTTACAAATTATATTGGAATCCACCCTGTAATAGGCTTTATTTTGAGTCATAAGTATCTTTGTCCTTCTTCCTTCCTTCCTTTTTCCAACAGGGAGTAATTTGCTCTCTGTTCATCACTCTTTGTGCTTTAGCTGTTCTGCACACCTCACTTTTGCATGGCCTGCTCTGAGAGATCCTTTCCATAACTCAAATTGGGCTCCATAATCCCTTCTGCACCTACAGCTGGGTCTCTGGGCTGTGTCATTTAAGCTGTGCAAAGGTCTCAATCAGAGGCAGCTAAAAGCTTATGCAACAAATAGGCTCTTGTTTGGGGCACTCGGTAGACATGGATCAGTGGGAAGGAGACTTGAAATTGTATATCCTACACCCAGAGGGACTGCTTCAATTCCTGGTTTAGTGGTTGATCTTAGAGTTTGTTCACTTACTTTTTTCCCATGAGCTTTAAAATATATCTCATTTTCATTCTATTTGACTTTATGTTGTTAACAGAATTATTTTTCTAGGAAGTAGAACTGTAATATTTCTCATGATCTAGGAAAAAAAAAAAAAAAAGATGTCTAGAAAGCCATCTGTGGCAAGATACCACTATCTGATGTCCCCAGGGATGTACCTGGTGTTAGCTTGCACCTTTCCTCTATGCATGCTAAATGAAAGTCATGTCATAACACATTTATCTGTATTCTTTTCCCCTCAAAGTGTGGGTTTTTCAGTCATTAAAGAACTATTCGTACTCTACCTCATCAGAACAACCCCAGCTTTTTATGCCAACAAGAATTATGTTTTTGTAATACTTACTGTTTCCCTTTTCTATTTGGAAGCATGCAATGCAATGCAATGAGGATTTCTGGCATCAAAGAGATTAGAAATTTAAGGATTCTTTTCCTATACCCACATTGTCCTTCAAACACAAGTCCTTTCTAATCCAGAAAAAAGGAACAAGCCTCAAAGTCAATATAGAGGAGTTCAAAACAAAACTCTATATTAAAGTTCTTAATCATGTTTTTGGGGAAGTTTGATTCCCTATTTTACCTTCAGAGGAGTAGTTGTGTTCAAAATAATTTACAGATACTAAGCTTATCCTTGGGAGGTAGGAGCTGAACTAGTTAGAAAAAAAAAAGCCTCAAGAGTAGCAATTGTATCATTTCAGAACCCCGTTCCTTGACAAAAGACAAACTTTAAGAGGGTTATACAATAGAAAGGGCCATCAAAAACACTTGAGGCATACTTAATCAATGAATATGTCAAAAAGAAAATATATTTCACCTGATTTAAAATGAACATTTGTTTCTGAATGGTGTTTGAAATGTTAGGAAGAGTAGTGGGTCATATTTTACCCCTTGTCTGCACCATTCTTCATAAGCGCCTGTAAACAGAATTGTCCTTATTTTCCAATCAAATGGTTCAAAGGAACTTTGTCTTTAGGAATATTATATTGTTTGAAAATGGAAAAGGCTGAATTTTTTTGTAAACAAACTGTTTTTCTGTGAGGCAGAGACCCCTTGCCTTACGCTCTTTGTTTCTACTATCAGTGTAGAGAGGCTTTTAACTCTTCTAATTGATGTTTATCCTTTTGTTTTTTTGGTGCTATAGTTCTTTTACCAAGAAAGTGAGTCTATAGAGAAAGCTGTGAATATGCAGATTTTCAAAGGCACAAAATAGTTTCTTACAAGCTGGAGTCTGACAATTCTTGATGAAAATTAGATGGTTCCCTTTGTTTATAGAATTGTAGAATAGTTTGGGTTGGAAGAAATCTTTAAAAATATCTAATGCAGCCCCTGACATGAACAGGAACATCTTCCACTAGACCAGGTTGTTCAAAGCCCCATCCAGCCTGGCTTCAAGCACTTCCAGAGATGGGACATCCACAACTTCTTTGGACAATCTGTTCCAGTGTCTTACAATCCTTATCGTAAAAAAATATATTCTTCATGTCTTATCTAAATCTACCCTCTTTCACTTTAAAACCACTGCCCCTTGACATATTACTACATGTCCTTGTAAGAAGTTTCTGCTTTTCTTTTAAGCCCCTTAACATATTGAAAGGCTGCCAATAAGTTCTGCCTTCCTGGAACCTTCTCTTCTCCAAGCTGAACAACAACCTTTCATCACAGGAGAGGTGCTCCAGCCCCTGATCATTTTCATGACCCTTCTCTGGGCCTGTTTCAACAGGTCCACATCCTTCTTATGCTGGGGACCCCAGAGCTGGATGCAGTACTCCAGGTGGGGTCTCATCAGAGACACAGGGGGAGAATTCAATCCTTTCCCTCAGTCTGTGGGCCAGGTTTGATTGGACAGAACAAATGAGCTGTTGCTGCTTTCTGAATTCCCAGCTGTGTATTTATGTGTATTTAAAATTCTATCACCTTCCCAAACCAGACATCAGCTAGACCTCTAAAGACTTGGAAAACACGAAATCAAACTTCCTGCTTCAGTTCAATTTTTGTGGGGCAAATTACTGAGTGATAATGAGACAGGCTCAAGATAAATACTTCTGTCAGACAACAGATTTAAATCATGCAGGCATTACCAGACAGCTTTCCACTAAGAAAACTGCAGTGCACGCTATGGCATTTATTTATAAGATGACTGTGGGCTGGTATTTCATTTGTTGTTTGCCTTGAACAGAATGAATTTAAGTCGCTAAGTGGAACTTGTTTCACACAGACAAAAGCTGCAATCAATGAGGGGTGGAGAATCATACAATCTCAGCTTTACAGATGTAGAAATGCATTTTACAATTATGAATTGTTCTTCTTTAAAATCAGATTTATATTAAGCTGCTTTTGAATATTTAAATAACTTCTGTACATTGTATGGGAGCAGACATGACATTTTAGTGTCAGGGAGCTTTATATAAATTGATTTTCTAATGAGTGTTAATCTAGTTCAGAATTTTCTACAAAACCTTATTTTTTTCATGTTGATTTCAGTATGATGCCTCCATCCAGGCAAATGCAGCTCTGTTCATGTGTCACATCAACCTAAAATGAGAGGAAATTGTACTTAATTGCAATGCTTTGACATTTTTTCTGTTGCATTTCTTGGTTATACTGTTGTCATAATCCAAATTCTGATTGTCAGTCTGTTTATGTGTTGACCCTCAGGGTTATTGATAGAAATCTCACTAAGCCCTGTGTTCATATTTCTGGCTTTAGTGCACTGCAAACCACCTTGATCCTTGATCCATAACTTGCTTAAGACAAGTTTGAATGATGTAGTATTTGGCCAATCCTCTGTTGCCTCTCCTGGCATCATTACCTTTTAGAAGCATTTTAGTCACTCTCCTTGGGCCAAACTACGCTTTCATTTATGTCTTTCAAGTAAACTTCTTCATATAAGTAACATTTTTAAAAGCATTTTGATTTTGGTTTTACTTTACAGAAGGAGCCTGGAAGATAACTGTACTCACTGGGGATTTTGAAACAGCTGGCACATCAGCAACAGTATCCTTTTATGCTTATGGGGAAAACAAAGCTTCTGGTCCTATTATTTTGGGATCTGGGAAACAGCAGCTGTTTAATCCCAACAGTGAAGAAATATTTAAGGTACAGTATGGCTGTTATATGAACACCAGAGAATTAAAAACATATGCAAAACAGTTTTTCTCAAAACTAGGCAATAGAGGTAATAAAAAAGACTCAAGGAAACATGTAAGGATCATTAAGTATTTCTGAGGGAGTGGCTGACTTTTACAACAGTGAGTTTTGAATCAGGAAATATGTTCAGAACTGCAGCAGGCAGACATGTCTCTCTCAGAATCTGCATCTTCTTGATGAAGAACACTTTTACACTGGTTTACACTAGTTGTTCATTTGAAGAAGTGAAACAAACTTTCTTTGCATTTATGTATTAAGATAGTCCTGGTTATGGATTGTTTTGCATATCCATCTTTGGAAGGTCCACTGTAAATTCTTCCATGAACTTTCTCAGACTTCCACTGAAGTACACTGTTGGGTGAACTTTTTCTTGGAGAAAGGAAGAGGGAAAGGGAGGATGGTGAGAGACTAGAGGTAAATCACACAGATTAAGTCAACTCATGATTTAAACCAGTGTTATCTTGCTTCTCCAAGCAAACGGAGACATTTCTCTCTAGTGACAAAATCTCTGAGATGTGCTTCAGAAACATCACATTCCTCAGGACTTCTATAAGATCCTGTAATTCCAGCCATTTCCTCTAGTTCGTGCAGTTCCTCAGGAAGTACTGTACCTGTTGCAGTAGTTAAATCTGTGATATGTCACTTAGGTTATATAATTTATGCATAATAAACAGATGATGGGGAATCAATAACAGATAGAACAGAAAGTTTCTTTTGATGCCAAAATGAGCCAGACAGAAACTTTCTACCACAGTTTTTTTAAAAGGAAGTGTTAACTGATGCAGGGAGCTGCAAGAGATCAGTGTAATATAATGGAAACAAATAAAACACAATCATGCCTCACAAAAACAATCAAAATACCATATAATTTCAAAATCCCTTTAGTCACACATACAACTGCAAGAAATGACAGAGAAATGGCCCAAAAAAAGAGAAGAAGACCAAACTGTACTGGATTGTCTCAATAAAAATTTAGAAAAATAGTCTGATAGAAAGCGCAGTTAATGGTGTAGTAACTTGGACACCTAAAAGTATACGATGAATATTCAGTAAAGTTAAAAATAATGAAAAAAGGAAGTTATTAAAACCTGAGTAAATCAACTGGTGCTCCTTTATATCCTCCTGAGATTTCATTCTAGAACTTGATTTTGATGTTGCTTGTATTGCTGTATAAAGCCAATGTAACTTCATTAACCTTGGCTATCTCTGATTAAGGTTTGCATAAATGAAATTAAAAGCTGGCCAAAGTCCATTATAACACAGGTATAATGTAACAAGGCTATTACCCTTGGAGGTTTCCACGTGATGGCAGTACATGAAATTCATTGAAGGTAATTTACAGTTGTGTGATGGGGAGAATTCTTGTTTCTGACTGGAGTCTGGGGTTCTAGGCTTCCACAAGACAGTCATATGTACTCTGCACAACTTTTACCCTTGTGGCTTAGCAATTTTTCGTACCAGATGGGTATGTAAAGGATGAAAAATATGGGAACAGAAAAAAAGGGAATTTAAATCTGATGGATTTCCCTTTCTGCTCTGAATTGTTCCTGTGTGTTCAAACAAACTACTCCTGGGCTGCGGTTTTCTGCGTCTGTTACTATTCAGGCATAATTTTTAGGGCATAATTTTTCTGTTGAGAGTCATTCCTTCTCCAGTAGAGGGGTATCAATCTACCATAAGTTACAGCTTTCATCACAGCTCTGATCTGTTTCCTGCATCTTCCTCTGGTGTCATCACAGTCCCCCAGTATTTCTCAGTATTTCAAAAATACTGATTTTGGCAGAATGCTGAGTTGCTCAAGACACTGGAGCTTTAATTATATTGTAAATTATGTTCTCTGGGGCCCTGTATTCTGCATCATCATTCTTTGAAACATGGTGAATTATCTCTTATGACTGTACACACTGTTTGATAAAGAAATTCTTTTTAAAATTATTCTTTTAATGTTTGGTCATGCCAAATATTCCCTTCTGTGTCAAAGAGAACTAAGCAGAAGACTGTAAGCCTATTATCCTCTCTAAAAGCCAGCTGCCATCTCTCAATTTTTATTACTTCCATACAAAATAATTCCATACCTTCGGGTACAAGTTCTGCTGTTCTAGTAATAATGAAGTGAGTAAAAACACTGACTGGTTCAGTAGATCTGCTTTCAAAATAATGCTTGCTTTAGTGATAGTGGCAGGATTTAGCATTTATTTAACAAGACTTTTTCCATGATTTGCTTTGTAAGTTTGTTTCATTATGAGCTCTTCGGTCTCTTTAGGGCAGTGTTGGTTTTATGAAGCTCAACACATTGTCAATTTTGTCTTAAATAACACTATATTAAACTACTAGAAGTGCTGGAATTTTTCCTAAGAAATCTTCAAAATCTTCAGTTTAACCTTCTATTTTGTTGGTGGTGTCTGTCTTTATAAGGAAGGTAGTTTTTCCATGTTTGCTAGTAGAGAACATGAAGTATGCACGATATTTTAGGAGCATTGGAAACTGAAATCCATCCCTGGTGTGAAATTTGCTGCATGAGCTCATTTTTCTAACTTTTAAAGCTGGTGCCATGTCCATTTACATGATTTAGAGTTTCTTCATCTGCATAAACAATCCTTCAAACACTCCTATGGTCTAGGGCAAATACCAGAAAGTAATATAGGCAGTGAAAAGCAGGGGTCCTAGTCATACTTGCAGAGATACTTAATAACCATAAAATTTAATAAATAGTGCTCCTATGATGAGACTGATCAAGTGTTAAATCCAGCCTTTTTCCTTCCACTTTACTTTGTTAAGAATTGTGTTCATCAGGTGCACCTTTATGCTATACTGCATCTTAGGAATGTGTTACACTTAGAACTTTATCTGTTGTTTTTCATTTTGGTTTCCTCCTATTTAAATAAAATTATCAGTCATTTTAAATAACCTATACATGAATAAACAAACTCCTTTCTTTGGAATCAACCCTACAAATTCTAAGAATTTTTTGTGTTTCACTGTGAGTCTTTCGTTCCTGTACTCTGGATCCATAGTCATTCTTTCATCAGTCAAAACTGAGATCTCCAAAGTAAGATGAGAAACAGTGAGAAGAAAACTAAATGTTGTAAAAATAGGTTGAAACAAATCCATTTTCATGCTTTTGCTCATGATGTTCAAATAAAAGAGGCTGAAATGAGCTCAGTTAGGTTCCTTCCAGAGTGGGTAGATTACAAAAGTGAATATAAGTACTAATGTAGCTATCCACTCCCTTTAACTGACAATAACTAAATGCTGGACATCACCTGTGTCCTACTATTTTACAGCTGCCCCTGTTTTCCACAATGACCATTTAGGTCCAGAACTTCGAGAACCCCAGGCTTTAGTCAGATATGCTTAAGGCAGCATAAAACAGTCATATTCATGACTGTTACTCCACTTGAAACTGTCACTGCCTGTGAAATGCATATGATAACAAGATGCACCTCATTCTTTACTGAGATAAAAGGGAGAAATATGTAAAATGGTCTTCACCAGCTGCAGGCTGTGCATTAAACAAAATTTAGCTTGTTCCAAGAAACAACAGAAAAGGATTTTAAAGAGCTCACAAAAAATCTTGGAGAAAAACACAGCTCATCTCATCTTCAAGAAATGGGAGTGGGGAACGTGGTGCTACTTGTTCAGTAATTAGGCAGTATGTACTGCAGCATTGAGTGTGTGTATATACATGTATATACATACTTGCTGTTGGCATAATTTAATTAACCCCACAATAAGAGAGAAGTTCTTCCAGAGCTTGAGTGGACTGGAAAAAGAAAGTGTTTAACAGTCACTGTGCAATGAGCAGTATTCATTTACCCAGTCTATTTTTGTGACCAAAGCAAGTATGAACAAGGAAAAAACAATGCTGATCTTTGTGTGGCCTTTAATCCTATTCCTTACATGGAATATATCTATATATCTATATCCACCATTTTTCATGACACTGTTATGTTTCTGTGTGAGCATCTGTGACATACTCTAATTCTTGAGTTAGTGTGCAACTGTGCCAAGTTTTTTGGGCACAATTAACAAATTGGTTGAATTCAGATATCTGGAAAAAGCAAGCAGCACAGGTGGACCCTGGGTACTGTACTGGACCCTGGGTATAAGAGTTACTGTATTTTTGGCAACAGTTATTAGCTGCATGTTCACAATTTAAAAATATCATCTACTTCAAAAGATTTCTCTATTATATGCCGATGCTGTACAAGTTAAACTAATGCAGTCAACGATTTTTCTTTCTTTTGGGAATCCAGCTGCTGTACATGACTTCTCTGAAATTCTGTTAATGAAGTGGCCTTACATGAAATTAATAACTGTCTGTCAAGCATATTCTCTGGTGGGTGTGTTAGACACTGGGATTTTGGTGCAGCTGCCTCTGAAGTGTTGATTTATCCAAATGATTTTCATGCCAGCCTGAGTTTATCTCAAAGAGATTGCAGGATACTTTCTGCACAACAGGAAAGAAGTGATATTATTTTGCTTATTCTAGTATATAAAAGAGAAAAGGAGTCATTACATATAATTTTTCCATCCTTTTATGGAAGTATCTTTTCACTGAACATTTTTTTGTTCAGACAAGGAACTTCACTTTCACTTAGTTAAATATCTTAAGTACATGAAAATAGGTCATACCGACTCCACTCAAAATATCACAGGTGTGCTAAGGACCAAAAAGTGTATTTGCACAGCTCATTTAGAAATGGAATTAAAATTTAGTCCTTGCATCCTCTTTAGGAAGAACTTCTTGCTGACAAACCTGGATTTCAGTTTATGCTTAGAGACAAATTGTAAAATATGAGCTTTGCTAACTTCAGTTTCAGGAAGTAAGGCCAAGTTATTTAATGCATGATTTAATGAAAATGTTCCCATTGCCTTTGGTAAGAAGATGATTTAGTTCTATGCTTGTTCAAAAAATAAATAGTAGCAATGAGCAAAGGATATAGGTGTATTGATTAGCAGGTCAGTCTAGTTTAACTGCTTGCAAACATTTAGAATATGGCTAAAGCAAAGATGCTGTGTGTGAAAACATGGCCCTTTTGAAAGTGGTGGACAGTTTTTTCAATAATTTGTACTGGTACTCATACTATGAAATATGATGTGTTGATATTATTGCCTGTGACAATGAAGAAAAAGGCTACAAACACAATAGAATTACCACCATCACTGTAGTCACAATGGTATTTTTAAGGTTATTAAGTGCTGGCAGTCTGTCACATAAACAAGGTCTAAATGAGGCCCATCCACTTTAGCACTTATTGCAGAACTGAACACAAACTGGTTGATGCATCAGATGGAGTTTCACAATCAACCAGCAAGTTAACCATAGACGATGATTCAGGTGTTTTGTAAAATCTTTTTCTTGGAAGAGGTTGGCACCAGTAGAAGATTTCTCTAACAGGCCATTCTTGAGAAGATCACCATACCTGATGTTTGTGGTACCTAGATCCGTTTACCTCAGTCTGTGTTTCCTTGTCCCTGTTTGTTACCTCTGCAGTTTAGGTTTTATTTATGTTCTATAGGTGGCTAGTGTAAGCCACATCATAATGGCATTTGAATTTCTCTCCATGTCCAAACTCTATTACATCATTATAGTTGATAATTTTTGGTCTCTCAATTTAATTTTAGAAAAGTACAACTAACCCAAAATTAACACAAAATTTTAGAAAAAAATATAGAATTTCAGAGTTATGCCTTTTTTTGAGGACCTCAAAATGCATGAAGGGAATTTTGCAATATCCCTGTAAGAGACATGTAAATGTTGTCCTTGTGGTATAGTTGAGACAGTGAAACAAAAAGGGCTTGTGAATTTTATAATGTTTTTCAGGAAGCCTAAAGCAGATCCAGGAATAAAATCTAGCTGCCTGATTTTCAGAGTGATGTTTTAGTCCTGGAACTTATCCTCTCCTCTTTGGACATTTATTGCAGGTCTTTCAGAATGGCTGTTTCCATATAAAGAGGAATGTTACTTTTGCAGCTGTGGTGCTGGAACATCATAGAACAGCTAGACTAAGGTTTTTGTAAGCATGTTATTTATGAGGGCGACAAAGTCAACTTTGTTCTACAACTTTTCACAAAATGTTCTGGCTGTGAAAGTAGATTTCTAAATGCCAAGTTGTGTTCAAGTCATGCTGAAGTTCAAGGCAATTTATTCAACACAGGGAAGGAAGAAACAACCTCAAGACACTGTTTATGTTGTCAAAAGAATATCGTTAGCTCTACTGCATTATGAGAATATTTTCCTCTGCATTTCACTGCAAAGAGCAAAATTTGACACACATTTGACAGGATTCCAATTGACGAAATCTAATGTTAGCAAGTCAATACCACTGAGAGACCAATGTTATATCTGATCTGACATCAAGATGAATTGTTCCAAGCACCAAAAATGCAATCGGTACTGAAAATAAATTTGAAATTTATTATCTTTCAGAACATCATATACAGTTGATTTCCCCTCTGCCATTGCCTAGTTTCCACCCAAGAATAAAAATTATTCAGAAAGAGAATATTATGCAAAAATATTAAGCATATTACTAAGCATGTTATCAGATGGCCAGTGTTCTGTGTATTGAGTTATTTTTGAGATTTTTCAGACTCTGAAATATGCCATTTACCTGTAAGTCCTGCAAACTGTAAGTCCACCATTACCGTTCCAAAAACCTTTTAATTTGTGAGTCAAGTAGACAAGGATGCTTTATACTGTTTCTCTCCTTAGTTGAAAGCAAGAAAAGATACCTGACTCGAAACTGGGCAAATTCCCCTTTAGCACATGGTCATAACTTTCTTAATTTGGTTATACTACAACTGCTTTTAGAGTGCGAATGTTAGGGAAGGATAGGAAGTGTAGAAAGACACAAGAACATACAGGCTTAGAGATGCTAAACAGGACTTCAATTGATCTAACTGAACTAGTTGCAACTAGGTGCATCTCCTGGAGAAACCCAATGGTCTGGGTAGAGCTTTCTGTTCTCTATCAATTTTTCTTGAAACTTCATTTGATTAGATTTGATGGATTGCTCTGTTGCTTATCCAGTAACAAGAAGTCCCTGCATGCTGATATGGTGATGAATGGGTTTCATCATTTCCCTCTTCTTTTTCAAATTACTTCATATTTTGTTCTTTATTTTTTTTCCTTTCCCCCCTTTTTTGATCAGCTCTCCCACATGTGCTTATTTTTGTGATATTTTCTCCAGTTGCACCAGTGGTCTGCCAAACATCATCTACTATGTGGCCAGCAGGTCAAGGGAGCGAATTCGGCCTCTCTATTGTGCTCTTGTGAGACCCCACATGCTACATCCATCTCTAGGGCCTGCAACATAAGAAGGGAAATGGATCTGCTGGAGCACAGCAGGAGGAGAAGGACCAGGAGGAGGTTTTTGCAAGGGGAATTCACCTGGAATCATATCTCCCATCTTAGACCTCCTTCTGAAACAAAAAATCCACTTTAGCATAATATGATAAATGAATATAATTTTCAAAGTTATAGCTTCACTTTTGAGCCAACTCATATGATATCTATATATACTATAGATATGCAGGATTTGCTTTGTCAATGTTTCAGTTTGCTTCTCAGCCAAATGTCTGATTGGATGCTTCAGAAATTGAAAGGGGGTCTTTGACAGAGTTTCCTGGTCCTGAACAAGAATCATGGTAATGATTATTGTATACAGTAATCTGTGATGGCTGTGGTGCTTCTCTTTCAATAGGGGTTAAGCCAGAGTTTAATCATGGACATGAGCTCACGAGGTATCAGTGTTTTGTTTAATAAATTGCCCTTTAATACTTCTGCACCACAAATAGCAGCCAGTGCCTGCGTCTCAGGAGAGCACCAACTTTGCTGTTCACCAATACCATACTTGACTCAGTTTGCAATAAAGGTTCAGTGTTCTAATATATTTTTATATTTATTTGCATGGCAACTTTAGCAGTCCCTTGCCCACTGCAGAGGTCTCTGTTTTGCAGCAGAGTGACAAATTTATTAGGGTAACTTAACCAATGTCCTGGCTGCATTTGTGACTAGTTGCAGAGTGCTTTTTGTCTGTTGCAGTAATTCTGCTGTGAGTATTAGCAACATATCTTTGATGTACATGGTTTTATTGCTTTAATTGTATCTTTTTATTGCTATAATTGTATCTTCAGTTGGCACATCTTACTTTAACATGCTGTTTTAATATAGCAAAACCTACTACAGTGGTCATAAGTGTGACTCTGTTCAGACTTTTTACTACTAGCATACGTGTCATGCTCTCACCCTATGAGACTGAGTTGTGCCAGGCTTGCCTCAGGGATATTTGTTTCCTTTTTGTTTTGATGTGAAGTCGTACAGAATTGCTATGATAATAAAGGAAACTACTATTTTTTGTTCTTTTTTACTTGGTGATTTTTTTCCCAATTGCCATGACCTTTCAAACACAACACTGGTAAAAGAGTTTAAAAAAAAACATTGAAAGTGGTTAACCCTGCTTTTGTGCTTAGATTCCTGCCGTCAACATTGCCCAAAATACTTCTGCAACCCAAAACTTAGTGGGTCTTATTTCAAGGCTGCAGTATTCAATGCGGCATAGTCATGTTTTATTGTTCAAATGTGCTGCAGAGTGGCATCAGCACTTACAAAAACAGTTAATGCTGACACCAGTGCGCATAAAAACAGTCAAAGAGAAAAGTAGCAGACTGATAAGTGGTAGGAATAGTTAATAGGGCTTATTTCTGCTTCTTAAAGTATTTTTCTAGAAATAGAGATTTACATTTTAACACTAGAAAGTGGATTCTGTGAAGAGGTCTAGAAACAGACCGGATTGTCTGAGCCCTTTGCTCACTTTAAATAATGCAGTACTGAACTCAATAAAATTACACTTGCAGACTACTCCATATGCTTTTGCTCTGTGTCTCTGGGATTCATTGTATATTAAGGCTTAGTTTTCCAACAAAACCCATTACTCTCAGGATTGTTAGCTGCACATTTAGCTTGCATGCCCAGTATAAGAAGGATGACTAAAAGACAACAGTGTAATTTGTTATTAAAACCTGGATTTTTTTTTTTTATTATTATTATTGGAGATTAATCTCAGAGGCCTTGGGCAGCTATATAAAATCTGCATTGGCCATGACAGCACTGGAAAGGATCCCAGCTGGTACCTGGAGGAAGTCAGACTTGAAAGAGTAGTCCCTCTTTCTGATGAAGAGATTTGTCTCCCCATAGAGAGCTGGCTTTCCAAAGACAGGGATGAAGGTGATACGCGGAGAGAAGTGGCAATAAGAAACCCTGCCGAGGAGCTTTTGCCACGTACGTGCTCAGTATTTTAGATCATGTGCTCACTAGCCATATCCTGTGAGTATATGACAGTTTTTCCTGTTTCTTCCAGGGCAGCCTGCCTAAAAGCCAGTGTAACCATGAAGCAATCCCTTCCAGATAATTTCTAGCTCTGCAGGAGAGGAAAGTGATCATTTAACCCCATTCCTTTCCTTCCCAAAATTAGAATGATAGTTGTGGTCAGGGTATCTTACCTTTTAAAATTTTTGATTTCTCAGAGTGCCCATACATCACTGATAAAAACTGCTCTTTAGAGAAAGACATCAGGTAGGAAATCAAGGTATGTAATGTCATGTGACACCCAGTTCCTTTTAGCAAGTTCCAGATCATCCTTTCTTGTCCTGCATAAAACATACTTTACCAGAAATCCATGATCTGAATCATCACACGCGTGTTTTTCAAATCAGGCTTGAGTCACAGCCATTCACATAGAAATTGTTAGCTGCAGAGTGACGCTTTGGAACTTCAAGGTTTATGACAGCTTTGATGCACTTTGTTCTCTTCAAGTGAAGAGGGAAACAGGCCATCATATAAGGTTATTATTTTAAAAGTCCTGGGCCTTTATAGAGGAATAGGGATTCAGTATAATCATTATGTCGTGATTTTTTTTTTTTAATAGATTCTTTTTACATTAATAGAATAACAACGATGCAGCTGATGGCCAATAATGTCTGACAGTGTTAGGTCTTACATAGATAGGTGTTACCATTTAGTGAACTGGATTCAAACTGATGCAGTGAATTTTGCAAGGTGTCTGGGATTCAACATAGAAAAAGATCATCATGCATTTAGTGACAATCAAATAATTTCAGAAGAAAATATTAAAGAAGTGAAAACCCTTAAGTCAAAAGAAGATAATTGCCTGAAAAAAATATTGTCTGTGATGTGTGAATGTTTTATTACAGAGGACAGAAGATGCTTAGAAACATGTATGACCCAGCTCACATTTCTGCTTTGCTCTTTTTTATTTCTTAATTTTTTTTTTTGCAGAATCGTTACTGACTTCAATAAGAGATTTCAAAAAATGGGACTGATCAGGATGAACCAAGTCCTATGATCACTGACATGTACCACAGTACCGTATGCCACTCACAGTGACATATATGTCATTTACTGGTGCAATAGAAAAATAGTGCAGAAGCCAAATAAGTTGTATGAACAATCCATTCAGCATCAATAATTCAAATCTGCATTATGCAGTCTGAAAAACCCATTTATAGAAAAGTACTAATATTCTGGTCAGTGCACTTTATTTATGTATTTGTGTATGAAAAATCGAGTCAGTTCTAGCAAAGGCTCGGAATATATTTAAAATGGCACATTTATTTAGTCTTTAATCATTGTATTACTGCATATTTCCTTGTGTTTGCAGGAACATTATCTTTATTAAAATATATGTTTCAAGTATGCAAGAAAAGATAAATTTCCAAAAGAACTTGGAAATTTCCCAAAAATTTAAGTTTTACTAATTAGTTATTGATTTTAGGAACATTTAAATTGAACACCAATACAAACTCAGCAAGGAGTCCAAAGCATTTCCCATTTATTTTCTCAAGAACAAGCAAATGAAAGACTATCCATTTTCATTTCCCATTTAAAAGCTAATTGCTTACAAGTACTGAACAAACCACATCAAGCGACTTTTTCCAGCAGAAGAAACTACATGGTGCTAATTACTTAAAGAAGTTTTGATATGATTTAGTAGTTTGTACCCTGTACTTTCAATTTAATCTGTTATCTTCTGGTGATACTAGATTCGCTTAAGTATAAATGCATGGGCTGGAAACTTTAAACAAAGCGACAAATGTAAACTAAGTGCAGAAGGCATTGGTCTTTTAATTGCTGTTCTTAAACACTTACCTCATTGCTCAGCTTCCCTCTTAGAAGAAAGGGTAATTTTTCCTTATTCTTTTTCTCCCTTTCCCCAACCAAAGTTTTTAATGCAACCAATATGGATCCAAAGCCTTGGAACCGATTTTTGATTCCTTGGCTTTCTTTTTTTTCTGCCATCTTGTCTTAAGATATGAATTTTTTTCCTGAATCTATTAGCTTTTCCTTACCTTTCTCTCTGAACTTGCTTCTTTTCCATTCAAATTTCTCACCTTGGTAACCCCTCTTGGTTTTTCTGACTGTCCCTCAGCCACTCCAAAAAACTGACAATAATCTGGTCTCCTACTCCAAGTGTTGATTTCAGTTCTTTCTCAATCCCTCCATCACACCAGTTTCAACTTCCTTTCCTAACTCGGGCTTCTTGTCCCTCCCATGCATGTCTGCCTTTGTCTTTCCTTTTCTTATTTTTGCCACATTGCCAAGGCTTCTGGGTCAGTGGCTCCTTTTTCTCTTCCTATTACATCTTCTCTTTTACTTTTCCGGCCCTGGAGATTTAGAAAACTTCACCTGATCTGTCTTTGAAGTTGTCCCTGAAATCATCATGCTGTTGAACTGGGTGATCCCTGGAGGTTTGCTCTAACATGTTTTGGTTCTTTTTTTTCTGCAATTCTTCTATGCAGCCTTGTGCTTTTTTTTCTTCTTCTTTTTTTTTTTCTTTTTTTCTGGCAGTTCCAGACACTTTCAGTTTACCAAACTTTATAAGTATTGGATTTTTTACTTGTTGCTCTTTTGATTTGGTTTCATCCCCTAGTTACACTGTGATGCACAAAGTGAAGTTGTTCAACTATTTTCTAAGTAATAGGTATTGGAAATTAGTAATCATGCCATGAGCTGGGTATATCTTAATCTTTTCACTCAATGAAAATAAGATAAAAGACTTTGAGTGCTTTTCACTTAGCTTTATAACACAGGAGTATTAGGGGAATCAGACGAGATGTGGCAGCTCAGTGTAGCTCAGCCAGGCTGCCACAGCTGCATGGCCCCAGGTCCAACCAGCAGCAAGGCGCAGCACATTCCCAGTCAGCACCCACAGAGAGCACAGGTATGTACCACACACCAAGGCCAGCTGCACAGATCACCCAGACACACAGAGCAGCTGCCCAAACACAGCACCAGCAGCCTCATCCTGCTCCGCTCTATGCCTGAGCAGGATGGATGTCCAATAATGGGGCTATATATGAGTATAGATGTGTACAAGGTAGATCCAGAAGCTGGGCTCACACACCCTGTCTGTTCTGCAGTTGCCCCTGGATCCCAGTCTCCCCAGTTGCTGGCAACTGGACATATGAGTCTCTGAGGCCACAGCCCTGCTCCAGCTGCTGGTGCAGGCCATTTCCCTCATGCCCACCCTAGCAGACCTCACCCCTAAAAATACCCATACCTCAGAGTGTCTCTGGCAGCTGAGCGAGACTCCCATGGTCCCTCCAACACTTGGCTGCTCGTGTGGTCTTGCACTCAGAGACATGGACTTCTGACCCCTGGTCCCACTCCATTTGCTGACAGTTTTATTCCCTCCAGTCTCTCCAGTTGCTGCCATGCAGGACTCCCAGTCCAGTTGCTGATACTTAGACTCCTTAACCACACATGCACACACAGAGAAAACAGATGTGATCTATTTTCTAGCTCCTCCCTAGGTAACCTAGATCCATGTAATTCCCTGACTTCAGTTCCTCTCCTAAATGTCTTGTAAGTCCTCTGCAATCACAAAATGCTGCCCTATATTGCGTCTGACACCCTTGGCATCAAACCTCATCAGTTTGATAGATGCTCCAAACTGTCTCATTGTGGTGGGTTTCACGCCCAGACTGAGACTCCTAGGACAGCCCTGCAGGAGCTGGAAGAGGGTTCTCTTTGTCTAAGTCTCTGTAGGTTCCCACCTGCCCTTGTGCACCTGTGATTGTGGAGATGGGTGGACAGTTCCTGCGATGGGCCTGGGAGAAGCCAGAGCAGGGTGTTACCTGGACTGCCCCCTGCCTGTATTTTGTACATGTGTAGACCTTTATCACACATCCTACTGTGGGTTGTCTTCAGATATGGATGAACTTTTGTTCTAGAGGGGTACCTGAGGCAAGAGGTACTGAATTTTCTTACTGCTGTGTTTATGTGAACATAAATGTCAGATGAGGATATAAATGGGTAAATGTGTCCTGTTCTTGTTCACATAAACAAGGAATAACTGTACTGAAATGAGATAAAAGACAAATACTGAGACTGAGGCAGGAAAAATTCCAGCTCCAAATATTTAGAATTCTTTTCCACTTGGAGAAGTGTGCAGGCACAGAAAGGTTAGAAGGTGGCCACTGACTGAAATAGTGCAAAAGATGACCAAAGCAAATAGTTATAACACAAGTATTATCACTACAAAATTTTTATTCCTGTTTTATCACTCGGGAGGCACCAACTACATAGGTAAATAGTCAAGCTTCTCTTCTTTATTGTAAAATTCATTAGCAAGTGTGTTTTTTGAAAACTGATAATTTTCTTGTATGTCATGAAGAATACATATTTTAGACTATTGCTCCAAATAGTACTAGTGGAGATTAGATAGCATTTAGTAGAGATTACAGTGAGAACTGTAATTCTAACTGAAATGTCCTAACCTGATATTGTTTTTATATTTGTATCTTCTAAATTAATATATGCACCACTTCTGAGGAAGATAGTCCCTCTTAACCAGTGTCAGCCATTAAGAATTTTTTCTCTTTTACCCTTAGCACTGCACTAACCCGAATCTTTACCTTTCTGTCATGGCAAAATGCCAAACACCCTTTGTGAAACCCAGGTAGTAAATACGAAGTGATAAAACCTGAGGTACAACATTCCTGTTTGACTGATCGAGCCAAAATGACCATTTAATTCAAGTGGGCATGTTATATGGAAAAAAGGCAGAACCTGGAGCAGTACTGTGCAATACCATTCTGTGATCTTCGTACACCAGCATAAAGGGAGAACTGAATAGTAACAGTTGGACAATTTTAATGTTGTGTATCATTTAACATCTCCAGGTTTTGTGCTCTTTGGCCAGTTTGTCTGTTTACACTGGCAGCCTGGTGGGAGTGGATTTGCTTAGTGAAGCGCTTAGTGCTAAAAACTCAGTTAAGTGTCCGGTGTCCTCTTCATGGGAGTTTAGAGGGAAGTTACTCCAGACTTGTTCTCGTCTGTTCCCACAGACTGACTGCCAGTTTGTGTC
Source organism: Corvus brachyrhynchos (assembly GCF_000691975.1). NCBI lineage: Eukaryota > Metazoa > Chordata > Aves > Passeriformes > Corvidae > Corvus > Corvus brachyrhynchos. The sequence continues at coordinate 5,169,479 of NW_008236767.1, forward strand.
AAGATTGTCATCATTGTGTTCATGGAATGTTTTATCTGGTGTAGTTTCATCCAAGAAGAACCTAGTTCTTTGCTCTAAAACCACTCCATGCTGCACATCAGAAAGAAGGAAGGAGAGCCAATGGGGGGATTCTGTGGTAGGCAAACCAGTGTCATTAAGCACAGACAGCTGAGGATCTTCAATTCATTTGCTCTTAACTAAAATTCTCAAATAATGGCTGTACTTTTCTTTTAGTAGAATTACTTTGAAAAGAGCTGGCAATGGGACAGAAGATTGTCCTAAGTCAGCAGAAAGGGACCCGTGTTTCTGCCGTGAAAGCTTTTGTTTTCATATTCTCAACAATAAATTCATCTTTAATTCTATCAGGTTTGTTTTCTTCCAAAACATATCAAAATATTAACTTAATCTTTAATGCAAAGCAACTGAAGGTGCTTGTTTACTGGTTATATTTTCCAAAGGCAAGTGTCATAAGTCACTGAGTTCTGTACATCTTCAAAAGGAATTAATAATTATATGCTGTGCCTGCAAACTGGGACCAAACTATCTCTTGTCATTGGTGAAGGCTCATGCATATTTCAACTTTCTGTATTGGAAGCCCTGATTCAAGTGCCCAGAATGGGAAATCCGGAAAAAAGGGTTCTCTAACTCACATTCTATTGCCCTTAATATGCCCTTAGGTTACCTCTTCTTCATAACCAGGAGAACTTCCTTTCTCTCTCTCTTTAGTCCAAGGTAGTTAATTTCTTATGTTATCAACGGATGCCAGAACCTGGAGTTGGGATTTAAAAAACACCTGAAGCCTCATGATAGTATCTCAGGAGATAGCATTTTTATAGACTGGGCAACTAGAAATTTGGTACTGGTACACTTGACTGCTCGTGTGACCCCCACAGTATTTTTTATATATTTGGTTCTGTCACTTCTTGGCACAGTTATTATAATGCTTTAAAATCTGCCTTTTAGAAACTCCTCACCTCTGTCTGAAAACACTTTACCTCCCCTTTTTCAAATGTTTCCTCCATGCATCCATGTTGCACATTTTTCTGTTTGGTTTATAGAGCATATCTAAGGTTACCCTGTGAGCAATTTGAAGATTTCAATCACTTATTTTCTGAAAGGTCAATTTCTTTTTTACTGAGTTCTAGCTGAGATTTTTTTCCCTGCTATTCTGTATTAATTAATCCTCTTATATCCTTTATCAAAGTTACTGTGATTTCCAAGACATTTCTTCTATTACTTTGATGTGCTCCACATTGGAAAGATGCCTAGATGTGAGTCTCACAGGTCCCTCACAATGCTGAAACTGTTTCCTGACTTCTGTTGAGTGGTTGGCTTTATGAAGTAATTTTCAACTTTTTTTGCCCCCCCCCCTATTAATTAATTCTCTCTGAGTTTTTTGTCATGCCATTTTTCAGCTGGTGTAGTTTCACTGAATCAGCATACAGTAAAATGAAATTACTTTTACAGAATAAGGGATCGGGCTATACAGCTCTGATTTTCAGAGTTTTGGTATAGCTTTTTCTTCCTGCAGTGAAGGAAGTCTCCATTGCAGATGGGCCTGCAGCAGGGGCCTTAGAATAGGTCAGTTACTCAAAAGAAATGAAACCACAGTCACAGAGGCCGAACACGTTTTCTAGGATCATTTTACTTTCTACACAACAAACCATGTTTTGTCAACAATATATAGAAAAATACAAATGGAAAAAACTCACGTATGGTGAGTCTTTTTGTCTCAGCAGTACATTCAATGGGTAGGTTTGTCCTCCAGATTTGGTCATATTGTCCCATCAAACAATTGGGGTACCTTGCCTTATCTGTTACAGAGTGGCACCATCGCTCCTGTTCTTAGTTTTAAGCAATCTACAGCTCAGGAGCCATTAGCACTAGCACCTTTTGTAGCTGTTATGCAATCTAGAGGAACTATATGATAAAATTTGAAAAATGTGCATCCTATCAGGCTGGCCTGTGCCTAGGTTTCCATTTGCACAGAAAAAGCTTAATGTCCACAATCTATTTAGTGAATACTTATTTGTATGTGCAGGCATTTCACCATAGTGGCCACGTTCACCATGCTGTAATTAAGCATGTGTGTTTTGGACAATATTTTACTTGCTTAATTTTTTGTGTGATTCCTATGAAATACATATACTCAAGTTAAGGGGTATAAACATTCCTTTTATTATCCTAAGATAATAGCCTGTATTGTAGTAGCTTATATTTGTAGAAAAATTTAGAGCACAAGCTGGTCTATTTTGTTAAAAAAGTTCCTGTATAAATAATGCAGATTGTGTAGCTTAAATAAATGTCAGACCTAACATTTTACAGATGGTGAGAGATGTATAGACACAAGAAACTATGGAAGATATTTTCCAGGCTTTTACATTTCAGGATGGGCATGCTGTCTACTTCAGACTGATTTATTTAGGCTGGTAGCAAAAGAAAGCTGTATTTAATAATTAGATCATTATCATCTCTCTGGTTACCACAGAGATGTACAGTGCTACAAAATGAACTGTAATTTATTTATCTGTTAATATCTTTGTGTTGTGTTATAATTACCTCTTGTTCTCTTCTTGTGTATCCTTCCTCCATAATGAAAGGACTTGTTGGTATTGTGTTTTTTTAAACATTTATTGTTAAACAGTTTCTTAAAAAAAAAAAAAAGCCTTGAATATTCTTTAAAATTGTGCTTATAGTTACTTAAATTATTTTTATTTTTGATCATGGAAATTACTTGCAGTTTTAAGTAATACAGATACCAGTCTTTGTATGTAAATAGCCATAACATAAACAGTCTATACCTTTTCCTTTCCTCCTATAGGTATTTTGCATTTTCAAAACTAAGAATGCAAGTAAGAATGTAAAAGTGTGGAGGAGATTTCATGTCAATATGTCGCTTCTTCTACTACCTGCAGCATCTTGCTTCATGGGTAGTATAGTCTGGTTACTAAAATTTATGGTCACAGATTATTACAATTTTTAGGGTTTTTTTCAAAATGTAACCTCTCCACACTCCTAAAAATTTTGCCCATTCATGATCAGTGTGGCTTTTTGCTTTGTTGCACATTTGCTGTCATAGTTTGCTGCCAGCCCTTATCCTCTGCCCTTTGGCCAGCTATGATTATATTAACAGCTATGATATAAAATGTAATTTGGATATATAGCTCAATTATGCTAATTATCAAGTCAATTTATCTTTGCTACTTGCTATTCATATCTACAATTTGTTTTAGCATGATTTTTTAATGTTCAAAACCTTGAAACCAATTTTTATAAGGCTCTGCCAAACTTTTGAAGGGGTGTGTGTGTTAGTGAGGTCAACTATACATCACAGGCAGTGTTGATACATTAATGCATGGATGTGAGAGCTGCAGTGAATGCTTGGGATTACAGAAAATAATAAAATTAGGCAAGGAACACCACTCCTATTTAGAGTCCTAGTTGTAACAGTGATAAAGAATTGGAGACACTGTGTTTTAGGATAATTTTACACAGATTAAAAGAAATACCCTAATTTGGTTAAGCATAGAGTCTATCCATCAACATTTCTCCTATCTTTTAATACGTATGGGGCTATTTTTTTCTCTCAAGTATTTGCAGCACAATTTTGCTACCTCTCCACTGGGAATCAGAAATAGCTGCTCATCAGTGATGCTGGATGACACAATGTTTGAGTTTTATAAGCTGACTTAGGACCCAGTGAATAAAAAAATTATGGAGGTATCAGATTCTAGTAGCTACTTGGCAGTTTAAGGGCAACAGTACTTTAACTAGTTTTTGTAGAGCATTGTCCAGTTTCAAGCATTTTGTTATCATATTCTGTTTTTATCTTCGTTCCTTCTTAAAAGGAACTAATTGTGTTTGTTAGGACTTCTATTACCTTTCTTCACTCCCAAGAACTGTCAAAATTACACATAAATGAAACAGTAATCTTCTCTGTGCTCTACTACATAGCAGCAGAAGTGGGCAGCTGTGATTAGAATAGAAACATTGCATGGAAAAAGTGCCATTAAAATGTAAACAGGAATTATTATTTTTTAATAATAACAGAGAGAAAAACTGAAATGAAATATAATAGTATATGATCACTGCAAATAATTGTTAAAAATAAATTTGCACATCTGGATAGTTATAAAAACAATATTAGTGTTGTATAGAACATGCTAATACAGTAATTCTAAATTATATTCCAGAATTCTTTGAAGACATATGTATTTTTTGTATGTAAGACTTTGCTCTAGACTATAAGGAGATGCATTAAAAAGTTGTAAATATATTTTAATTGAGAGTTGTTTTTGAAAGTGCTCTCATTCACTAGTGACAGATGTTGAAACCTTCAAAAGCAAGATGACTGTTCATTTTTTATAGGTGTGGGAGCTGTTCATCTGCTTGCCCACCTTTGTATGTGAAGTGAAAATCTAAAACCCCTAGGATTTGTGATTGTTATTCCTCTTTTAAGATGAAATGAGGGTCCACAATCCAGATAATTGTTTTGCACAAATCTGGAGGTTGAAAGTGCTTTGGTACCAGTGAAAAGTAGCTTTTATTTCAGATGATGACTAGACATAGATAGGTGGTCTCCAGATAAATTGCAAAGAAACTCTGTGAATTAGGTCCTGAAATCATGAATAGACAATGGGCAGTAAGAGAAGAAAACTGAGCGCTTGCTTGATGAGCTGCTTTGCCCAACATAATGTGGTTTTTCTAAATCCTGATGTTTTCGTATTTTTGTGAAGACAATTAAAATATTTGAACCTAGAAGTGACAAATTCATGGATAGCTGTTGCTACTTGGAAACTTGAAAATCAGTACAGTGCTCTGGCAAATTTTGATGAGGAAACTTTTGAATCTTGTGCAAACTGCAAGGATAATCTCAAGTTTTTTCTTCTTTTAGTGTTGGTGTATTAGGTCCATGTATACACAGGAGCTAAACTGGATGCTGAAACAGATTCCAATGTTTATATCAACCAAATTGGGACAAGAGGAGATGCTGGCAAAAGGAAGCTTCATAGATCTAAGAATAATAATGTTAAATTTCAACATGGACAGGTGAAGTAAAAACTGCTTCTGATCAATAAGAGTAAATTATGGCTAGAAAACTGTTTCAACAAATATAAATATCTTTTTATTTACAAAGTTTATTCAAGCATTTACCATTTCTCTTATTCAATATTGCTTACATAATTGCATCATAGGGATAATTTCTATCTGCTTGATCAACCATTTGCTAAGAGCTTTAGATATTAGAATTTGGGTATTCTTGGTTATTTGTATTGCACATACAGATAAAATGGTGACAATAGCATTTACGTTGTCCTGAACAGATCACTGTGAACTTTAGAATCAAGTTCTAAATCTGCATTCCTAAGTCTGTTTTCCAGTCCTGGTGAGGCAGATAGGGATAGAAAATATGATATAGACCCACCCAAATAATCATTGGAAACTGATCATTGTGTCATGCCAAAGGTATTGGCGCTGACTATGTGCAGTAAATTTCAGGTGTTATTCACTGTAGAAAGTTTTAAAAGATCCTCAGTGTCTGGCCAGGACCAATACAAAATGACTATATTCATTCTGGAAAAAGAAAAAAGAGAGAAAAAATGCTTTTCTATACTGTTAGAGTCAAAGAAATAGCTATGTTTAAGACTTTTATAATTTTCCTTGTATGATTCCACAGATGGATATTTTCTGCATGAAGGCTGTCTCACTGGGAGACTTGGAGAAAGTTCTGATTAGCCACGATGGAGCTGGTCCAGGTAGGATTTAACTTCCTAGAGACCAGTCTGTTTTCAAGTCCTTTTTAAACCACATGCATTTTGTTTATATTGCATCCTTCATAGAAAATGTGACAGAAGGTCTTGCAGTGATAAAAAGTCTTCCTGCAGGTTGATCCCTGTGCTGAGATGATGAAAAACTGTGGTAATGGGCAGGAAAAAGGGCATGAGTTTAATGTCATATATTGTCATTCCACTCTTTGTTTTCAAGATTATTTATAAGAAAGCATGATTTATTTGCATGTAGAAAACATTCAGAAGTGTGGCTCACACTGGTAAGACAATCTTTCTTTAGACAAACAGTGAAAACTATCCAGGGTGGAATTAAAGATATTCAGGAGCTGATTTGCTACCTGACAAAATTTGAGTAGCTATAGCACAATGTCCTTGCTGCTTCGGGCAATTGTAGAAGATTTTATTATATATTTGATCTGTGCAAGTCAACGTAGAGCTGTTCCAGTGAGTGACATTGCATTCAGCTTGCAGGTTTTCAGAAAAAAAGAATTTGGTTATGAGATGAATTTTGGGTATAGGCCCTTGAAAAAATGTGCATCTCTGGAATGATGTAAATGAATAGAAAGCTAGCATTTAAAAGCACCAAAGATGTAAAAATTGCAAATATGTTTGCAGATTAATATCTAGGAAGAAGCTAAGTGAAGAGAAGGATTTTTAAGGCAGTTCAGGGCTCCACTGATAGAAGATTTGAAAAGCCCTTTTACCCTACTCTGTTCTGAAATGGCCCCAAGCAGCACCCATCTTGCAGACTGACTGTACTGTCTAAGGCTCTGAGCAGCCTTGTGGCTATTAGAGAAATAGCCAGAGCGGTGCAGTCTTGGAATGGTTGTTTCCTGTATCTGTAGTTCCATAGAGTTTGCTGCCCTCAGCAATATGGATGATTGTACACCTGAGAGCTTCACTTTGTAGTAACCCAAGACATAACACAAAAGGCACTGTGGTGGAGACCACCTTCCCTCTATTCCCCACAGCACCATACCATGTTCTCTTCCCTCATCTCTCCTTTAATAGGAAGTGTGGATCAGCAGGATCAGCATTACAAACCTGTAACCCAATTCAGCTATCTCAAGGTGGAGACACTGGAGTTCAAATCTGTGGGTTTAAAGAACTGCCTAAACAGGACAATGGATTAAATTCTATCTGTAACAAAATATATGCCTTGGTAATTCAGAAGGCTGTTCATTGTACTCAGCACAGACAGATCTCACAGACCTCTTTTGGACTGTAGCTCTACATGAACCTAGCCTGAGGTGACTGAGGGGTTAAGAGCTGGAAAAGGATGGTGAATCAGGAGAGACTCAACCTTTTGAGGGTTGAGACGGAGGAGGGAAGGTGAATGAGGAAGGTAAAGGATTTTGTACTAGAGAACAGGGTTTGCTCCACGGACTACCTGGGGATGCCCTTCCTATGTGACAGAAACTGCTGCCTTCTAGGGACTTCCAGACTCAGATGCAGCCAAGGAGGCAAAGCATGAGAGTAAATAGGATGATTGTTTGCTTCTGACCAAAACATCCCCCATGCTGTTTTGCTGCAATGTGCTGATAAGTAACAGTATGAGCTGGCAAAACCTCGTAAGCAACATGGCAAACTGTGAGTGGTGCAGGCACAGTGAGAACAGGATGTTTGAGAAGGGCGTCGCAGGACAACCCGACCAATCACTAGGATGGTCATTGGAAGAGATCTAAAATATCGGTATTGGTGTGCCAGTGGTTACTGCAGTTAGGGAGGAGATAAATTCAGTAGCCCAGCAGATGTGAGATGCACAGCCCCATGCCTGATGCTCTCATAGTAGCAAGGCTGAGTGTGTGCTCCCAGTAGACATGCACACAAACACATTTATACATACGTGTGTGCACATGGCTGGCCATGCAGATCAACACAGACAGGAACTCAGCATGTACACAAGCAGTACAAGTGGCCCTGTTACCCTCTCCAGCTGATCAGAACAACAGTCCATCAGTGTCAAATATAAAATTACATTCATACTTTTACAGTATGGATGTAGAAGGCCTCCAGTAGCTGGCCTTTGGCAGTCAATCTGGTTGCTGGCCCTGGATCCTTGGATCCTCAGTTTTGCCAGTTACTGGCACCAAGACATGCAAAGCCCCTCCAATGCTGCAGCCCCACTCCATCTGCACATGAGAGCATAAGTTTTAAAGATTTTTTAATTAATATTTTTATATATGCAATAAGGCGTTCACTCACAGAGGACCAAAATTTCCAGCTTTCACATAAATCTTGATTATTGGCATAAACAGATTTGTCCCAGCATCTTTGTGCCTGATTACAGGGAATCAAAAGATGTAGGCTGGGATGTGAATGGTGTTGACAGTTCAGAGATGTATGCATGTATTTTTCTCCAAGGGAAAAACCCACCCCTCTTAAAATTAAAACAAGCTAAGGCAGACAAGAATTACATCTCCTATAAAAGACAAAAAATAATAAAGCTCTCATTCTGTTAATATATCTTATTTATTTAGATGAGATCTGTCTTAATATGATCTCTGTTTCTGCTGGAAAAAGATAATCTGGGCCTTTTTTCTTAAAATTTATTTTTAAAAAAGTATAATTTCACATGATAAACTTTTGTCATTTTGTCAGAAGTGTGGATGGTTTCTGGATAAGATTGTCATCAAACATAAAGGAGAGGATGCTCAGGAGGTTGTATTTCCTTGTAATAGGTATGTCATTCATGGAGAAAAAAAATTTGTTACCTGCCAGCAACATAATGAAAAAATTTTAGAGCAGCTATGTGCACACAACCTAGATGTTTGAGCAATGCTCCAGGTTTTTCAACATACAAGTGATGCAAAATTTTACAATTGAAGACAAGGAAAAAAATTCCTGTATTGGCATGGGAGGGAATCATAGCCAAATGAAGAGAAGCCCCAAGCCAAACATTGTGTAAAAGGAAAGGTGCATTGATCTTTTTTTTTAATCTAAATTTTACAGTGACCATGTGAAATTAAATAAGCTTTCTGTTCTCAATCTTTTAAGAAGTGTTGTGTATAAAGATCTGAAATGACGTAGTTGCCATCACGAAAATATGGTGGGATGACTTGCACAGTTGAAGTGCTGCCATGGATGACTATAAACTCTTCATCAGGGAGAGGGAAGGAAGGAGAGGAGGTGGGGTAGACCTGTTTTTAAAGGTGTTTCTTGATTGTCTAGAGCTTGATGATGGTGATGATAGAGTTGGGTGTTTACGGGTAAGAATCAGGGGGAAGGCCAGTAAGGCCGGTGTTGTCATGGAAGGGTCTAGGTCTGTTACAGACCAGCCAGCCAGGAAGAAGAGGCAGATGAAGTGAGCAGCTGGAAGAAGTCACCAACCGTTGGTCTCATGAGGGACTGCAAATACAATACAGCAGAGAAGGAGTTTAGGAGGTTCCTGGAGCTGGTGGAAGAGAACCTGACACAGCTGGTGAGGTAGCCAAGTAGGGAAGATACCCACTGGATGAAGGAAAGGCTGAGCCACCTAATGCGTTCTTCCCCTCAGTCTTTAACAGTAATAGCAGACCCCTGAGCAAGAAGAAAGGGGTGGGAAGCAGAAGGAATTCCCCACAATCCAAGGGGAAATAGTCAGCAACCTGCTGCAGCACTTAGACATATCCGAGTAAATCTATTGGGCTGGATGTGATCCACACAAGGGTACAGAGGGAGATGCACCTGGGTCTCAACAGCCCCATGCAGTGCTACAGACTTGGGGATGAGTGGCTGGAAAACTGCCTGGTGGAAAAGGATCTGGGAGCTCTGGTCAACAACTGGCTGAACACAAGCCAACCTGTGCCCAGGTGGCCAAGAAGGCCAATGGCATCCTGGCTTGGATCAGCAATAGTGTGGCCAACAGGACCAAGGCAGTGATTGCCCCCCTGTACGTGGCACTGGTGAGGCTGCACCTCGAATCCTGGCTCCAGTTTTCATCAGAATTTGGTTTTTACTTTTAGAAACTGCTAGTGATCTTTTGTTTCTTAGGATGGAATGAGGAGAAGGTCTCAAAAGTTAATCAAGTTATTTATTGCAGCAAGAGTTGAAATACAGTGGAGTTTAGACTTCATGCATAAGAGATTTATTCATAGGGTTTAGTTACATACAAGAAATGAAATGTGTTATGGATCCTTGCGTTTAAACAAATACAACATCAACATGGAGTCAATAGAACAGAAGCTGATAGCGAGCACATATTTATTTATTTTTAAATAAGTGAGGTTGTTGAAGATTGGGAAATAATATGTGAACAAGGGAGTTTAACTGAAGGAGTATGAATGTATGTTTGCAGTGAAATGAAATTGCAGAAAAACTCCTTAAATTCATCAGTATAAAAGAAAAGTAAAGTAAGAACAGAAGTTCAGTTTGTTGCTGCAGACCTGCAAAAGTTTTAGAAACTTCCAGAACTGCAGGTTTTATACATAATTTTAAGTACAGTGAATATAACTAACCACTGCAGGTTAATAATTCCCTTACATTTACACCTGAGTCTCTGAACCAGTAAATAATTAGTATTTCATATAATGTACTGGAGTACACTATAATATACTACAGTACTTCGTACAGCTACCATGAAATTTGCCTGGAGCAAATTGAACCAAAATTTTTTTATGTGAGTAAGGCCAACTGTGATGAAGGTATAAAAGAAAATTTGGTCTTGGAAGTAGTTTCAAGGTTATTTGATAAAAGAACTATAAAAAATACTATTGGAGACAAAAGGTAATGGTCAGATGATATATAATATACTAATAATTTTTATTATCTCATTATTTTTGTTTTTGTAATGAATGATGGTTAGATGAATATCAAGATGATGGGAAGACTGAGAGGGAGTTAACTGCCAATAGTCAGTATTTTGTTAAAGAAAATTTGTCATAACACTAAAGTATATGTTATATAATGCCTAGTTATTTCCGAAGAACCCTTCCAGGTAAGACTGTAGCTTAAGAAAAAGTGATAATAAAGCTAGCTCACAATTACATTTCTTGTTCATCTTTTAGAGGATGGCAGTTCAATGAAGGCATTCCTTAAAGGTAAGAGCTGTTTTCCAACCATTGTTTTCTACACCACAGTTTTTGCTGTTTGAATTTAAATCAGTATAGTGAGAAATATGTGAGCAAGTGACCTCATTTGTATATGTGTTGTCTTGTATATCAGCTGCAAGAGAAAATGACAAGTTGGCTGGCAACAGTCTACAGAAAGGACTAGACAGACCTTTATAAGCAGTTGAGAAAAACATCAACCATTTCTGGTTTTCTTCCTATTTCTACTACTCTGTCCTAAAATCAACCAGGAATTCCTCTGAGAAGAGATTCAAGTGTAGTTTTGTTTACCCCAATGTCATTGTCATTTAATACTTGGGGACAGGTCCACTAGCAAACATCAGCAAGTTGAAAAATGTGTTGTGAAGTGTCAGTGGAAAAATTTTCAGGTCAAAATTCCAAAGTAGCCTTTGAAATAACTCTTGCCAGAAATAATGCAAGCTTAAATTCCAAATCCTCCAGTGAAGCTAAATGTAGTATATGCATTCAGTTGGCTAAATCTGCTTGAATTAATAAAAAGATATTAATAAAAGGCTCCCCACTCAGCTTGCTGTTTTCATACCTACAAAGACAATCTCATCCCTGTGATGCACTAGTTCCTCCCAAGTGTTTAAAATTTGAGATACCATCTCCATGTTTCTTTCTAACCAGAAACGAGGAACAGACTGACACACACATTTTTTATGAACATTTAACTGTAAATGGCTATTCCGCGCAACTGTGTCTGGGAATTTTATGGGAAAAAACTAAACTGAAAAAAGTAGTGTTTACATTTGTCTCTTAAAACAGTGACTTGCTTACTGTAGGATGAGCCCTAGTCTCTCAATCTAATTCCAGTTTCTAATTCCAGAAAATGGAATAATTTGTATTCAATCAAACACCTTTATTATTCCACAAAATCATAACTTTGACAAGAAGAGACTGATGAACTGAAGTAAGTAAAGACTTTCTCACACAGAAAGTTGATTTTCATGAGTGACTTGAATTGGATTCTGCATTTTGCTAAGTGCACAATTCTGAGAGACAACCATAATATCTGTTTCACCTTATGTTCAGAAAGTAGACTATATTTTACCACCATTTCAAAATTTTTCCCAGCAGAGCTTCATGCTTCATTATGTTATAGTAATCAGGCACAGATTCACAGGCTGCTCAGTGCCTGTGAGAGTCAAGGGTGATCCGACTCAATATATTGATTATGAGGAGGAAGGAGTGGCTTATTCTTAACCAGCTTTTGAACCATTTCACTGTCTAGATGTCTAGGAGGACCCAGAGGTTGTTGAGATCAGAGCGTCTGAAAAAAGAAGTTACAAAAGAGAAGATTATTTTTAGGAAGTTATCTGTCAGTTAGCTATATGACGCCTTAGCTTGAGCTGCCCTTCATCCATCTTTGTTTTACCTGTGGGCTCATTCCAGTGGGGAACTGAGATAGGTTAGAGACAGGACTTTCATGCCTTATGTGAAAAAGAGGATGATCAGGACTGATTTTTCACAGTTTAATTTGTGCTATCATATTAGTGATCTCATAGACCTTGCATGACTGAGCTTTACAGGAGGGTAACAATCACAAGTGGTTTGGAAAGATATCCTGTAGTCAGCTCTGTGTCATTCTATCATGACACAGTACCAATGTCAGAGCTGGTAAGAGAACATTCCAGACATGCAGAGTCCTAGGAGAAAAAATAATTCCCTTAGATTCTCCCAGCACCTGTAGCAGTGAAGATTTACGTGGTAGAATAGTGATAAGCAATCCCCTTCAGAGTGGAGGTGAAAACTTTCCATGTAACGTATGTTTACTGAATAAGAGGCAAGTGGAAGTTCTGATGTTAGGGAGCCACTGTTTTAGGCACTCATGTGGTCATATTCTGTATGAGCTGCACTCTTCAAATGAGCTTCAGGGAAAGTCATAAAAAGCTGATTCGCACAATTCTGTGTTTGCTGATTTTCAGGATAAGATCAATGTGCTTAGGTCAGGTCTAAGGCACCGGTTGCAGAACAAAATATTTTATAAATCACACTGAAGGTCAGAAATCTCATTCACTTTGGATGAGGCTAGTAGCCTGTTCAACCACCTAGCCAAAGAGGAAACTTGACTTGAAACTCATCATTGCTGGGTAGGTTACTTGAGGGCTCTTTGTCTTTTTTCAGCCAGGTTAGCATTATGCCAGCTTTAATGAAGCATAAATCCCATATCCCTGTGACTGCTGCTGCTGGTTATGAATTCTGCCAAAATGCAGTCTGCCCATACCAAGTTTTCTCAGTAACCTTTGTACATTTGTACATTACAGAGAGGCTCTGGCAAATCAGGCATAGGAATAGATTTTTATGCCTCTGATTCCTCCTTGTATGTTTGATGAAGTTGATTTGAGGGATTTGAAGTTGATTTGAACAGGACTTTATGTCGCTCTCTATAAGTTTCCTACATGGTAGGGGTATTTTACTACTTTTTCCTTCTGTTTTCTCTATTTATTTTCCTTTTCTGCCTCAAAATAGATGAAGTATCTTAATAGCACATACCAAAGAATTTTCTCTCAAGGCAAGGAGAAAAGACACAATATGTTCCAATGATATCCTCACTGCAGTAGGCTAAAAGGATCTAATGTGATTCCTGTAGGGTGTCCTGAGGTTTTGTGGGTTTTTGTGGGTGGTAAATAAAGTATTAATTTATAAATAACAATAGCAGAGTTCAGTTAATAGATATTTCTGTGTTGGCTCTTCTTGTGTTGTGCAAGGTTTTTGCTATTAAGGCAGGTTTTTTTGGTATTAAGAAAGTTCATATGAAAAGGGAAAATATCCAGTAAATTCTGCTGTGACTAATTTTTTTTTTTAATTATTCCCTTCCTTGCAAGTACTTGATAATGGACTAAGAATAATAACAGAATTCCCAAATTTTAAATGGAATGGACCTGCTTCTATAAAGCAACAACTGTGTGTTTGCTTTGCCAGATGGAGGTGGAAATCCCTAAGAAAAAGAATTAAGCAGACTGACTGCTCTGCCTTAAGGAACACAAATTTCTACAATCTTCAGGAAATAAGCAACCTACTCCTACGTCTTGAAAAGTGTGAATTTCTTTCTAGGTCTGACCAAAAAACACCAGAGTGAAAAAAGACCTGAAATAGTATACTGTAAAAACAGTTTTGGCAATCCTTTAAAAACACATAATTTACTCATATTTTAAAAAATCCAGAAAATAAGCCTTCCTTTTTCAGCTTTCTGAATTATATTATGAAATGTTGACTTCAGGTTTTGCCATATCCAGACTTCTATGTACAGAAGTCATTGCAGGTTTGATTTTCATAGTTTCACTGAAGGAACTCTCAGGTTCCAGACTAGTGGTTAAAAGAATTTCTGGCAAGAAATTGTTATGACTGATTCCATTTAATTTCTGAAAGTCAAGAAATGATCCCTAATTCTAACATATCTCTGTATAAATATCTGTAATGTGAATCAGATTCTTGGTTATATCATTATAGAAAAGAGAGAATTCTGAGACTTTTTCCCCCAGAATTCTGTATTTTCCCCTACAATTCATTTCAGTGATTCCCACATTGATGTCCCAAAGTAAATGGCTATAACTTTACACATAAGCTATGAAAGTACAGTAACACACTAATACACTAATCACTCTGAAAGGAAGTTAACACAGTTCAGTTATATCAGGGGAAAAATCTCTGTTTTAATGTGGCCACACATACAAAATGCAGAAAATGACCTACTGAAGTCCAGCTATCTCATTTCCACAGCTTCACTCCTGAAGAGATGTAGAAATCACTGAACACAATAAAAACTTAGCATCAGTCTTCTGTCTCGTGTATCCATACTCACCAAGTAGATGCCTAAGTGAATAGAATATTAGACAAAGAATTTTCTGATTCTTCTGGCATGAGCAGGTTAAATGAATTTGTTGAACTGAGAGAAAATGCAGTCAGTCTGTTAGCTCACTTACCAAACTGTAGAAGCATTAAAAGTAAGCGTGGGAGAATAAAGAATCACAGGCACTAAGAGACCTTAAAGCTGTAACCAGTGATTTATTCCCTGGAAAACTCCCAACTGGTGTCTTGGCCTTCCTATTGAAATAATAATTAAACACACAATAATGGATATTAATTAAAATAAATCACCTTGCCTGAAATATGTTCTCTGAACATGCTGCCTCTCTGAGGAGGGAACAGGCAGTTATGCATTAGTGCTTTGTCTTAACTTAGGGCTTGCTCTCTCCTGGAGCAGAGGGATATTACAAAGAGAAAAAAAAAAGTTCCACTACAGAACTGCAAAATTATCTTAATTTCCACTCTGTTGTGTTCCTGGGGCAGCCTTCAAAATGGGGCATGGTTAGACAGGATAAGAGATTCAGGGCTATGTTGGGAGTCTTTGTAAAAATTTGAAGCTCCTCATAAACCCTTGGAGTGCTCAGGAACAGCAAAAGCTCAAACAATGCTTGACTTCACCAAGTGTGACACCCTGAAGAGTACCACATGCCAACCTGGCACAAGGAGATAAAATTCAAAGCTGGCATATATATCAAACAGCAAAAGTTCCTCATTAGGCAAAGTGTGGATCTTCTACATGCTACATCTGACTCATTGCTGGAAATGACCTTAAAAAAAGAGTTCAGATGGAAGGATCCTTTCAGCTAGTGTGTTACTCAGAAGCCTAGCTGCGAGAGGAGTATTTGCCTGCTGTTTTCTAGCTGAGCCCAGAAGAGTCAGTGAACAGTCAGATGTAATGCAGAAACACGTTCTATAAAAAAGGGAAAAACAGGATTAGCTAAAAAACCAATATAAAAAAGAGGAAAATTATAAATCAAGGAAGCCAGATCAGGTTTTCATCTAGTTTCCATCTTTAGGCAGGCAGAGGAAAACAAAAGGTAGGAAAAAAGCACACAGTTCTGTAAGAAAAAGTCACATCCTATTTATTTCTGAATTAAATGATTCTAAAATTAATTTTATCAACATATCATGTTGCAGGCTTACACACAATCACGAAATTGTTCTCTTTTATATCAATCCCATTAGCAAATGATTGTATTTCCACAGTATTAGCCACAGTCTAAACAAAAGCTTTTAATTTGCTTCCACTGTTAAATTCCTTTTGCCATGCAGGACCAATTGTCTTTTCAACAAATCATTCCTTTGAATTCAGGGGATGATTTACCTTCAAGCACTTAAGTAGCTTCCTAACCTATGTTGTCCATCTAAGATACTGTATTTTTCCCACACTTGGAACAGCTTCCCTGTTGCACACTGGACTTTGAACGTTGTTATGAATATGGATGACTTACCAAAAAACAACCTCTAAAATGCCCAAGACATGAGCTGAGGGCAGTGCAAACATCCTTCAAAATTTCCTGAATTTTGTATTCAGCCCTAATGAGTGATCTGATCTGACAAATGAGCAGACTGGACATGACAAATTAAGTCAGAAAAATCTGAGAAAAAAAAAGGTTTTTGTTTAACTAGTTGTGTATTAACCAGCAGGTCTTACAAATGGATCACATACAAGTCTTTCAAAATGTTAATTTTCTTTTCATGTTACATAAGAAAATGTTAAGATCTGAAACTTATTAAAATAATTACTGTAATTAAAGTAACTATTTTATTACAAAGAAAGCAAAAACCATGCCTAGGCAAAGTGTCTTTTTTCTGCTTCCTTGGTGTTAACTGTTTTCAGACCCACTTCAACAGTTGTCTTGTGTTTATCAAGCCTGAGTTATACTTATCTTCAAGAGATTTTTAAATTATTAATTATTTATATTAAATGGGATGTAAACTCATGGTAATATATAATTCTTTGTTGTGATAGTAACAAAGTCATCCATTGCTCTCTACCATTGATACTAAAACTGTTTAATTGATGCACTGATGCTAAAAATGTATTTTTCCTGTTTTAGCACAACAGTGGAGAATGCAGGTTAAAACAGATGGAGATTCCCCAGGGCCAAAGGAGTGTAAAAGAACCCTTGTGATTCACGGCTCAAAGGGCAAAAGTGATGAGCTTCTGCTTTCTCCACAAGCCCCAGGATATGTGTGCTTTCTCCCCGGAGCAACTGATGAATTAATTGTAAGTCAGAAATATACAGTACCACACAGAACTTATCATGACAATGCCCTCTAGGATATATATATATAGAGAGAGATAGATATAGATATATACATATATATGTGTGTGTGTTTGTGTGTACACATAACTAGCATTATATATAGACAGTTGATTTGTCTGGTAAAAAATGATGTGATAATTTACAAAGACAGAATGATGTAAGTATAGATCTTGGGTCATCTCCTACTGCTAGTCCTGTTCTACTGTAGCCAGCTCCATGGACCCTTTTGTGTAATTTATTGCATTCACCAGCTCATCTTGCATTTTTTCTAATTCCCTAAAGATTCCTGAGTTGAAGCTCATACAAAAGGCAATATACAATTATTTGTGAATGCAGAAGATGAAGGATTGGGCAGCACTCCCAAGGGGCATAAGTGGGCTTTTCTTTCCTTCACTTCCATCTTTGTAAAGTAGTATCCACTCTCCCCAGGATAGTTCTGCCTCTCAGGCCAGCAGGCAGAGGATTTTTCTGGATAATCACAAATCACTGGAGAATGCATTCATGCATATCAAAGTGTGGTGAACTCACTCTGAAGCAACAGCTTATAGCAGGCCAGTAATAAAATCAACCCTAACACAGCCCTGACTGCCCGTACACCTGACACACATGCTGCTGCTTTGAGAGGATTCATCGGAGGCATCTTTTAAATCTTCAAATTCTGTCCTGGTTTTCTAGGCTAAGTCATTGCAAATTCTGTTGATTGGCATGAAGTACAGCTTCTAGCCAGCAAGATGAGAGAAACAGCTTGCAATTCAAGGCAGTTTTACACAGCTCAGAAAGACTTTTCAATGGCAGCAATAAACATTCTGAAAACAATGGCAAAACTAGGTTTAGAAAATTATGTCAAAGCTTCATTGTAATGACCTGATCCAGGCTGAATTTTTAGTTTAAATAACAAGCTAAAGCAATTTGAGAACTTTATGGGGAGTAAATGAAAAGATAAATGCCATTTCTCAATGAAAAGGAAGCAGCTGCTTATCAGAAAACACCCAGGAAACACACTGAGCAACAAAACAAGCTTCCTATCCTATGCCATGAACATAAACTGAAGAGGTCAGTAGAGGCAGAATCTATCTATGGAGCAGCAATGCCAGCTGACTGAATTTTGGCAAGCATCAGTGCATAAAGCAGACCTTTGCTACACCCAACGTGTTGGTAATTTCCCAAATGGCACGTATTCCTTGTTAAGGCTGCCTAGTTTCAATGATTGGGTATCACACATGGGGAAATTAGTATGTCTGTGTGTCAGTCTTGGTTGTCCCTCATAGTTTACCAGTGTACACAGCACATTATCCACTGTACCCTTCCACCCCAGCAGCTTTCTGAAAGCTTGTTCATACTTTGGATAGACTTTGGGTTAGTGCCTGTATTTTCCTAACAGCTATTTGTGTCCTTGTTTTTATTGCTTTGTATGGAGAAGTTAGTATTATTTGAGCATTATTTACTGTGTATGACATTTTATCTCTTTGCAACTTTGCTTACAGTGCAGCTTACAGAATAGCAGCTCTAGTATAAAGGGGCATTTGGGGATTCACAGGTATCTCCATAAAGACCCTCATACCGCTTTAGGTGCTTGAGCTAATAAACCCAGCTTCTTTTTGCTTTCCCTTTCTTTGTTCTTACTAAGACTATGCAGAAGAATGCAGAAGCTTTGCTTATGTTCTCTCACTGTAGCAGCAAGCTGAAGGCATAAACGTGATATCACAAGGAGGACAAGCTGTGAATTGAGCTTTCCAACAAGCAGGAATAAATGAACTTTTAACCTCGCCCCAAGATCCAGGTCCTAGAGAAACATCCTTAATAATATTGTGCAGTAAAAAGAACAACAGATTATGTGCTATAAGCAGCTCACATAGTTTTGAAACAGTAAGCTTAATTTTGATCTCAGAGATGCATTTATTGCACACTGAGGATGAAAGACATGTAAATTCCTGATTTTCCAGGTGTTCTCACACAAGTATATGCACAGATGTGTATCGTATTCAGAATGATTATTTGATCCAAAATATGTCCAACCAACTCCTGTGAAAGAACAGATGTAGTTTAATTGCACATAGCAAGCATAAAGAATAAATTAAAAGAGAGAAAATAGCAGCATGCTCTTAGGTACAGTTGGGTTTCAGTGGTCTCAGAAATGTGTGGTATGGTAGTTGAGCTGCTTAAATAAGAATGAATTTAACTAGAACACCTTAGTTTTAAAAAATAAATTGAAAAATAGGTCAATGTGCCAGTGTTATGAAATCTGACAGGAGTTGTAGCATTGAAGGCAGCATTGCAAGAAACCAGTGAAGAGGTGGATTTTTTTTCCCTTTGTAGTCTGGTGATGATTGGAATCAATCACTGATCTCACATGGAATTAATAGATTTATAAAGTATACAGATCTTTCTCACAGTCATCTCTCTTTCTTGGTTGCTTGCACAGTAAGGTTGTCAGAGTATGCCTTTGGAAAGTTCTAGTGTATTGTGCACATTCTATTCTCCAGAGGATCATAAAATACATGGGACAGAGGGCGAGATTAGGATCCCCAAAACTATTGTCCAAAACACTAGCACAGATAGTACAAAATGAGCAAGAGTGCACTTCAACCAGGACTGTTGGTAAATACACAATAAATACCGAATGTATTTTGTGTTAAGGACCACAAAGGTGAGAGAAAGCTTCAAATCACATAATACAATAATCCATGTTTTTTCCACAGTATGAGATGATGCTCCAAACAACAAGCAGAAGGATTTCTGGAGTATATGACAGATGGCTCTCCAATTGAATTTTAGGATGCTTTGACCAAACCCTATTAACTAGAATAATTCATGGGGTGTGTGTATGTGTGTGTGTGTGTGATTTTTTGGGGGATTTTTTTTAACAGGGAAAAAAAGGAAAAATAATTGAATTTAAATATGTACCCAAACAGTAAAATTTACAAAGCTTTAATTACCTTAGGCATGATGTCTTTGAGAAGCCCTGTGTGAATCAAAAAGGAAAAGATTTAAAATGTTATGAAATTCTCATGAATGAATATCTTTATCAGTTACCTGTCTCTGAGATCTTCAGAAGCCCAGTGGCTCCTCCTGATTTTAAGAGCCATGTTCCTTCAGTCACATAATGGAAACCATATTGTGTTGTTTAGAATATGACAAATCACACCAACTCAGCTAAGATTCAAGTTCTGAATATTACATAAAATTATTCAGAAGAAATAAATGTGAAAAAATTAATTAGGAAATTGTAATAATGAAAAAGGTAAAGTATCCTCTTGCAAACATTCAACAAATTTAAAACCAGGATATTCACTGGATATATATTTTGTGATGGATTACATGTCTGTCTCTGCTTCAAAGTTCATGTTGCATCAATTAATAGACATCGATGGAAGGAAAAGACAATTTTGGGATCAAAGAATATCATATTCCAAAGAAAAACTGCTTGTATTAAACTGTTCAGAAAAGGATTACAAGAAAGATGTAATGACAGCACTGGATTCAATGATGGATCTGAACAAAAAGGCTAATGCTGGCAAGAACTGTGAGGGAAAAAACAAATCCATTAAAAAGGGCATCTAATACACTCAATTGAAAATAATAGGTGTTTCATTCCACAGATCAGAAACAGTATGATTATTAGTACTTGCTGGTTCAAAGACAGTCAGGGAATTAATTGAAATTGTGATTCTGGAAACAAAATGGACAATTGTGGCTTCTAAATAGTTTGTCCTGTATTCTGGAATTATTTTTCTGTAAATCTCTTCTGTGCATTTCCTGCAAGGATTATAGCACATGTATTTATGATAACTTAGAATCCTAGAGAATTGAAATTTGGGTAGCAGAAGACAAAGTAAAATGTGAATTACAGCTTGCCCTGTCACATAAAAATAACCGAGTTCTGTACTTTTGCTACTCCCAAACAGAGAGTTTTGTGGAATAAGCTGGTCACAGCATTCAGAGTAGCTGTGTGATACAGCCATGGGGTCCATGTATGAGAAAGAAAATCTGCAGGCAATAATTTTAGAAGTCAGTAGTCTGGTTCTGAAAAAGAAGCAATGGTTTTTTTGCTTGTGAAAGAACCATAGTTTAGATGGGTGAAGAACCTGTGCACTCTCCTCTCAATGAACCCAAATAATTCCCTTTAAGTTTAATCAGGTGGAATGCATATTTTGAGAGGAATTAATCCACTTAGTCCACCACAGCTAATGAAAAACAGCTAATGATATCCTTTGCAACATACACGGCATGAATGAAAAAATCTTGATGTGATATTCTGCCCATGTATTTCCCTTTTCACAGTGCAGGAGTGGCAACCAAGTCAGGGACAGCTTTGAGCTCTGTAAGCACCATGGCAGGGCAGACTAGGCTTAGAGAGAGGACAAGTCTGGTGCCCTCTTCTTTGGTGTAAAACTACTGCTGTGTGTCTTTTATGAGTACTGTGGAGTTACAGTTCAGGAGCTGAGTGGTTCATGCAAACCCAAGGCTGTTATATAGGCAATAGAAAGGAGTCCTTCTCTGGTCCTTAAACAATGCCCTGTATCTTGAAATTGTGTAGGAGGGGCATGGCAACCAGTTAAAATACTTACCTTAAGAAATTCAGACTGGAAGGGATTTTTAATTAATCAAGTGCAATTCCTTCTTAGCGAAGGCCTCTTTTCATAAGTTCTGCATCATAAACCATTCATAAAGTCCCTGTAAAATGGTTTGGGTGGGTTACTTTATTTACAATTAATTAGTCCTCTTCATACTCTGGTATTTTACTATTTCTTATTTGCTTAACAGCTAATAATGGTGACCAACTCTCCCAAAATGACAAAAGCACATTTTTTTAATATAATACCTCTCTAATAAGAATAAGGCAGCTGACACTTCCCTACATGAATGTGTTCACTGTGCAAATACACATGAAATAGCTTTAGGCAGTGAAGGGCTGTCACATTCAGAGCTCTGCTAAGAAGCAGAATAAATGAATCTGTTAGGTGGTCTGTGCTCTGTCTTAGGAGCCAATCTGCTGGTGGTGCTGCCAGAGCCAGGGCGTAATTGTGTAAGGCTAATTTCAGTGTCTTATTGCGATGCAACAGGATGCACAAAGGATTTATTCCCTGGAAAGTCACCAAATCTTGTGTTGTGATGGGTATTGGGGAAAAAAAAGCAGTAATAGGGGAGAAGAACAAAGCTACTGCCAACATTTTCTGTATTAAGTATTTTTTTTGAATAAAAATATATTTTTTTAAAATAAACATAATTGTTGCCTTTAAAAATTACTAGTTTTCAGTTTTTTCACTCAAAAATCACTTCCCATCCTGTCTTTCTTGTAGTTGCCCAGTGAATGGCTGCCCCATTTCTTCCTGCTGTTCAGAAGACTTATCATGTAGTGGTTAATGTCATGCAGATCATTAGCCACAATCAGCAACCAGTTATTGAATTTCCTACATGTAGTATGGGAACGGGGCTGTGTTGTCCTACAGAGTTATTTCTGTAACAGCAATGATTTATTTTTATTCAGAAATATCCCTTTCCTTTAATGAAGAATTGGTTATAAAGTAGTTTTATGTTCTAGGCCAAATCATTTAGCAAATGAGAGTTTAGTTAAAACTTCTTCACTGGTGGGGTTGTCAAGCACTGGGACAGGATGTCCAGGGTAGTGTTTGAGTAACCATTTACAAACATGATGTGCCACTAAGAAACATGGTTTAGTGATGGACTTGGCAGTGCTGTGTTAATAGTTGGACTTGATCTTGAAGGTCTTTTCCAACCTAAACAATTTTGTGATTCCAGGCTCATAGTAATCATCTTTAAATATATACCTCACTTGGCTGCTGATATTAGAATCTTTAATTGTAAGTTAATGCTCTCTTTATCCAGTAGAGTCACAACTTTCCATGTTACCTTTTGTCTAAAGAGCCTAAATGCACACATCTTACTCATTTTAAGATCAGATCTTGATTCACTCTAAAGGTAGAGTATCATACTTACAATACTCATAAGGGAGTCAATCTCACCCATGATTATACATGAAAAAAAAAAGCATTGATTCTATCGTAACACTTTTCCCAGCCTCAAACTCAGCTTTTCCATTATTTACTGTTAAATTTAGGAATTCTACACTGGGGACTGGGGAAAATCTCTCTAAGTGAACCAGACTTGACAGTATGCTCTTCCTCATGCTATTTGGTGCAGGTTGAGCCTGGAGATCTGGGGGATGTATACAAGATTCGAGTCAGCTGTGACGATGTGCCAGGCTTTGAGGGCTGGCATCTGAAGTCTTTTCACTTAGAAGAGTTGCATGCAAAACAAGAACTGAACTTGGAGTGCAACTGCTGGCTCACTCTTAAGAGAGAAATGAGGAGCTGGTAAAAGAATTCCCCACAGTCACTGAGGACCAGAAAACTTTACCAGGTAAAAGCACCAGGAAGACATAAACACTGTAAATTAACTGCTTGAAAATAAATCAGTGTCACAGATATAGTATAGTGCTTTGTCTGGGTTCGATATCTTCAGTGGCTCTATTGGCACCTGTCTTCATGTACACACTGCAAAAATGCTGACCACTTAAATTTTAATTTTCCAGCAAAGTTGCATATTGGATTTTACAGTTGCTAAATCTTCTGCATGATTCTAAGTGAGAAAAACTTACCAATATAATGGGACTTTTTAAGGAAAAGAACATGTTCAAAGCCATGGAAATTATCTGTTCTAGAGTTACTATTGAATTACTTAGCTTACAGTAACTTTACTTGCTAACACAAGTATCAGAAGTAAACCTTATTGCACAGAAAAGTTTGGGATTTTTTCCTAAGGACTATTTTTTTTGCCATGCTGAGAGTTTCAGAATGAACTCAGAGATGCCCTTGGAATGTCAAGGCTTACAGAAGTCCTGCGTTTGTTCAGAAAAGTTAGCAGTAACACGTGAGATAGAAGTAATTAGAGACATGACTGCTTTGCTAGACTAAAGTTCCAGAAGTTCTGGTCCCTGAATACTCAAACCTATTCATGACCTTAAAAGAAAGTGTAGTGTTACATTAGTTAAATGTTAACTCAGCAGGACTGTGCATTAAAAATGACATTTGAAAAATTTTGGTTCTTTTTGTATAAGCCTGAATACATGTGCAATGCAATGATCTTCCTTAGAAGAAAATCTGATCTGACTGTAGAAATTCATTCATACAGGATCAGTATAGAGGCAAAGAATTTATAGTTTCCTTCCTTAAGTTAACAAGTGCATTTTGTAAATTGTTATGCTTATATGTCATGTCATGCATCCAGATGCTATGTTGCATCTATCTCTGTTATTTAAATTTGGATAACTTTATTATTATTCTTTGACCTGTGTTAGTTATTATCTATTGCAAAGATAATTCAGTTTCTAAAAATCCCTGAACTCAAACGAATTCTTATTTTCCAGATCTTGCACAACAAAACAGAATCGGGCAGAGTTTGTCTAGATTTATAAGTCTAAATTGTCCAATTTCCTTCAAATTTCTAAGAAAGTGGATGGAAAGTCTTCATTGAGCTTAGCATGAAGAGATCAGATTAATAGAGTACCTTGATTATTTCATTCACTCTTTAGCAGACTTCTTCCTAGCTGCAGAAATAAAAAAGTAGTCTTACTAAATACTCTGTGTTGCTGTTTTATTTTAATCACAACTTGTACTCAATCAGCTTTAATTAAACTTTTTCTTTTCTTTTTGTACAGTCTGTAAATATGTTATTTCCGTACATATTGGTGACTGCTGGGGAGCAGAGCCTTTTGCAAATGTTATATCACTCTCTATGGCAAAAGAGAGGACACACGTGTGAGGAAACTTCATACATCTTTAACAAAAGGAAGAAAATTTCAAAGAAATAAGGTAATGGCACAATAATGCAGTCTTACCTGTACAGGGGCTAGCACTGCATCAAGTATCACTTAATGCCTGCTCAGAAGGCATCTGGCTAGATCGGCAAGAATTTGGAAACATTCACAGAACTTATCTTCCAGATATTCACAGTAGACCAATGCCAGTGTTATTTACTTCCTGCACAAGAACACACCCATGTGGCCGTAAAGGCTCCACAAGAGCAGTACAAGGCAGATTAGTGGGCAGAACCTCTGTGATCATGCTTCTGACTTCTTCTGTTCCAAATTTAGGACAGATCAGGTAGGAAACAATTAAAAAAATCAGTGATTCAAAATAAGTTACAGAAATTTCGGTGAGACTTTTGCAGTCTGTGATGTTTCTGAAACCACAATCCCACATGAAACACCAACTCAGTATCAGTAAGTTTAGACAAGAAACAAAAATTCCACTCAGAAAAAGAATGCATATAAACCCAGTGTTTCTAGACAACCACTATAAATAAAGTTCTTCTCCTGTGAATTAGGCTTTCACTCACTGCACAAGGAAGTTTGAAAAAACTCACTGCCAAAGTGTACATTGTCAAGGAGAGGCTTAGATTTTCGTGAAATAATTTTATTAGACAATTACCACAGTACTTTTTAGGGTAAAAGTGGAATCAGTAATGAACTGAGAGAATTTCTAAATTTCATTCTGTGTATTTCTCAGAAATATGCCTCTATACAGAAGACAGCACTCTATTGACATTATTTTAATTTGTGTTCATACATGGATTTATTTCCTAAAATATCTTAATTAACAAAGTTAATGATTTCTGCTCACGATCTGCTGTTGAGTTTTGACTATTATTAAAAAAAAAAGATTTTTTGGTCGTATGAAAGTACTTTCAATATTAGTAGTAGAAAATCTACTTCTCTAATATTTTTATTTAAAAAGTAATCGGGACAACACATAGGACTTTGGCAACCACTGTACTTTTTTAGGAATAAGTTTCCTAATATCTTGGTTTTTTAGTTGTTTCAACATTCAGTTTAGTAAGCTCCTACTACTGAATTGTTTTATTTGAATTATGGTGTTATAATCCTAGACATTGCTGTTCAAAATCCAATTGTTCATAACTTTCTAACCTTTACCAGTTACCATGAGGTCCATCTGGCCCCTGGCAAGGCCTTATACAGAACATCTGGATTTCTTACAAAACAAGCAAAAATTTAGTGGGGCATATAATTTCTTTCTCTGCATTTCTCATTTTTCCTTATCTTGCTGTAGATGAGTTCCTATACTCATCTACTGCTGTTTGTGTTTACTTCTCTCTTGTCTTTCTCTGCCTTCTCCATTCTGCTTCCCTTCCCATCTCTCATCTTTTACTCTTCACTTGCATTTTAACTTCCTCCCTTACTCTTTTCTCCATTTGCTGTTTCCACAATTTTCATTCTGTAATGCAAGCAAAAAGTCAGGTTTTCTGACTACTGGAGAAGAATTTAGAAGTTATCTTGGAGTGAACACCCTCTTTTTAGATCTCTAACTTTTCTTTAGAACTATTAATGTATATCTATCTAGATTTGTATGATAAGTTTTAGAAACTAGATATTTGAGAGATAGAAATTTGATTAGAACCAAAGTCTTGTCAAAACTGTCTGACTGTCAGAAGGTTGAAGTATATAGATTATAATGTAATAGGAAGTGACTGATGCTGTGATCCCTATTGTCCAAAGACTAAGTGAAATTACAATGCATCATTAATCATGAATATAGGATTAAATGTTAGGTATAATCAGTGTGTGCTTTCTTAGATTCAGCAGGGAGATGTTATGTTCAATTTTACAAAGAAACATACACAAATTTTAATTTCTCAGATGAATCCAGGCGTATATTTTCCCTGAAATTCAAGTCAAAATTCTGTTTTATTAAGTATTTCCCTGTTTTGCAGGTGGATTCATTTTTGGTGGAAGCTGTTTCTCTGAGTCATTTGCAAAAAGTGCTCATACGACATGATGGAGAAGGCTGCAGGGCAGGGATGTACCTCAAGACAGTAACAGTCAAGGAATCACAAGATTCAGACAAAGAATGGGTCTTTCCATTGTGGAACTGGCTTGATACTTATCTGGGCTTATGTGAGACTGCTTGTGAGATTGTAACAGTTGGTAAATTCTTCTGCAAAACTGACCTGCCCATTTTGTATATATTTGACTACAGCTCTTTCAGATCTCTTTCATATCTTTCTTTTATTGAAAATGTGAATTTTCAGTTTGATCTTAGCATTATAGCATACCTAAACCTGGATGTACTTGGCTAAAGGGCAATTACAGCAGGACATCTACTCATTTAGAAGTAGTAAAAGATTTCTTCCTTCAATCCTGTGAAAACAATTCAATGCAAAGGAAATGAACTACTGAACTTTGTCCAGAGGAAGTAAGACATAAGTTGTCCTTGATTCAGTTGTGTGGTTTTTGTGAGGTGTAGAAAGTACATTTTTTCTGAGCTGTTCCTCTTCATGAAATCATTTTCACTTCACCTAGAATGGTTAAAACAGAATTAAAATGAAGAATTACAGTAATTAATGAAGAAAAAGAGATGAAGATAGTAATATTGATCTTCTGAGGATCTGGCAAATAATTTTTTGTGTTTATTGTGTTACCTGTCAGCCTCACACTATTAGAGCACCTATTATATTGCTAGGTAACATCTAGTTACAAGCCAAGTTAGTTAGAATCGTTCAGTTTGCATTAGGTGCCTACATGCTACATATGGCTACATACTCTTAAATGATAAATTTGCTTTAGTAACACTGATGGCTTTTTAAAGAACAATTACTTAGACCTCTAAAAGGTGACTGAATATTCTCTTAGCAATTACTTCCAAACATGATGAGGAAAATACACTGGCATCAAAAAATGCCTTTGAAACTAAATTTTAAACACAGAAAGAACATTAAGCTTCTAAATTCTTTGCAAAAAAAATCTAATAAAGATATTGATGTGTTATTCTTAGTGAGCAGTTGCTATAGATACAACATAACCTGCAAAAAGAGCTTTGTTTGTGTACTGAAAAGGCTGCGGTCCTGCTAGATTATGCCATTCTCTCATGCTGTCATTTTTCCTTTCTCTTTGGTAATTTTTAAAGGTAGAAGGTCGACTCTTAGTCCTGAATTGCCTGAAATCAACATGAAGTCATCAAGTCTCTGGATAATGGATATCACTGGATCTGACTTAAGTGGTGAAGAGGATCCAATAAGCCTTTCTTTTATCTTCTACAGCAACCTGAGTCACAAAAAGTTGCCACTTCAAGTCAGAGGAAAAGCAATTCAGATCAAAGTACTTCAACCTTTCTCTGTTGCCAACAATCCACTTAATTCTGAGATAAATTGTTTCTTTAAACTAAACTACCAAATTGATTTTTAAGTCCTCTTTGTAGTTTGGCACAGATCATCATTTTTGTTTGTAGGTAGCAACACATGAACAATGGTTTTTGAGTGAGCAAATTCTCCCAGTGTCCCATACTGAGAATGTTTAAGTGAGCAAATTGGTCCCTGGGTGCCTATCACAGTGTATGCCATGCTGCAGGTACTGATTTACAGCCTTTGGTGATCTCACAAAAATCAGCAATTTGTAAGCATACAATATTCCATGGGATACTGTGGAGCTTTTGGGGCTGATGATAGAGAAGGAAGAATCATAAATGAGATGAAATGTACAGAAGGTTAATTTTTCTCTTTTCTCTCTCGTGTAATTTATTCATCCCTGCCACCAGTTTCTCTGAACTGCTTTTTCTAGTATGGATTCTCTTTTTTTCCCACTGTTATTTATTGTCTCTTCCTTTTTCTTTTTAGTAAATTGAACTTTTTGGTTGAGCTAAAGAAATCATTTGTTGTATTTTTACATTACTTTTTTCTTTAATGGAACAGGAACTAAGCAGACTAGACTAACCACAAACACGATCCAAGATGAAGAGTACTCAGAGGGTTTTCCTAAATTATTTCCAAGAACCTGTGGTAAATACAAAAAAATAGTATGAAACTGGAAGTGCCCTGTCAGAGGAAAGGCTGAAGTCATGGACTTCTACTATCTGAGCATATTTAAAATGAAAGAGCAGGGGAAAGAATCCAAGAAGTATTGAATAGGAAGAGGAAAAGACAACTTCCGTTTTCTCCCTTTTTTATCTTACAGGGAAAAAAATATTGATTATAAACCAATAATTATAATATCTAAGGCCTCCTCTGCTTTCACTTACTCAAGCAATGGTATGTCCTAGAGATGCTGCATTATCCCCAGTAGAACCAGATTGGTTTTTTCCTCAACTGTGAATGCAAGATTTTACTGTATAGTTTCTGAATGATCTAGAGTGAAGATGGAGGAACTCTTGGATGTTTCCTCAAAATTGGATTAACTCTCCTTCAAATTTATAATTAATTGTGCCATTTTTTATTGGTGTGAGAAATATTTCCAATAGTGTCCAAAGTTTTAAAAATTGACTAAAGCTTCTGTCCCTGAAAGTAATCAACTGAATCTGTGTAATATATATGAACATTGTGCCTTGTTCTGTGTACAGATTTCAGCAGTCACTGCCATTGCTTGTTCCCTAATATCACACCTCAAGCATTCCTCATTGTGCTAGTTTGAAAACAAACCAGTGAGAGGCACTAAGTCAGAATAACAATTTAATGGAAATTAAAGAAAAGGGGAAAAAAAAGGTAAAAGAAAACACTGTCAAACTGACAGAGTCAAGGTACAACCTGACACCCTGTTAGGCAGGGTGGTGGTAGCAGTCTGGTAGAAATGGTGGCTGCAGTCTTCTGAAGCAGTGATCCTGTAGTAAAACAGTCTGCTCTTCCTCAGGAAGTCCAATGGTGGCTGGGTAGGCTCCGGCCCCTGGTAAAGCCTTATTCATCCCTGCCACCAGTTTCTCTGAACTGCTTTTTCTAGTATGGATTCTCTTTTTTTCCCACTGTTATTTATTGTCTCTTCCTTTTTCTTTTTAGTAAATTGAACTTTTTGGTTGAGCTAAAGAAATCATTTGTTGTATTTTTACATTACTTTTTTCTTTAATGGAACAGGAACTAAGCAGACTAGACTAACCACAAACACGATCCAAGATGAAGAGTACTCAGAGGGTTTTCCTAAATTATTTCCAAGAACCTGTGGTAAATACAAAAAAATAGTATGAAACTGGAAGTGCCCTGTCAGAGGAAAGGCTGAAGTCATGGACTTCTACTATCTGAGCATATTTAAAATGAAAGAGCAGGGGAAAGAATCCAAGAAGTATTGAATAGGAAGAGGAAAAGACAACTTCCGTTTTCTCCCTTTTTTATCTTACAGGGAAAAAAATATTGATTATAAACCAATAATTATAATATCTAAGGCCTCCTCTGCTTTCACTTACTCAAGCAATGGTATGTCCTAGAGATGCTGCATTATCCCCAGTAGAACCAGATTGGTTTTTTCCTCAACTGTGAATGCAAGATTTTACTGTATAGTTTCTGAATGATCTAGAGTGAAGATGGAGGAACTCTTGGATGTTTCCTCAAAATTGGATTAACTCTCCTTCAAATTTATAATTAATTGTGCCATTTTTTATTGGTGTGAGAAATATTTCCAATAGTGTCCAAAGTTTTAAAAATTGACTAAAGCTTCTGTCCCTGAAAGTAATCAACTGAATCTGTGTAATATATATGAACATTGTGCCTTGTTCTGTGTACAGATTTCAGCAGTCACTGCCATTGCTTGTTCCCTAATATCACACCTCAAGCATTCCTCATTCATGTTATTAAATCAATTTTGTATTGATTAGAAAGGGGAAAAATAGTGCTAGTTATAAATCTGCCCCAATTCTTTAACTACTGAACTTTGTTCAACTGTTGCATACAGCTGCCAACTAGATTTGTTCTGGCATGACTGAAATGAGATCCATTCATCTCTTTCTCCTCTCTCAGAATGAACTGGCAGATATTGGCTCAATACATAAAGTTCAGGTAACTGGCCCACACAGTGAGCTAAAACAACCATTGCACTTAGATTTATTGCATATGAAGCACACAGGCACAAAGGAAGAGATGTATTTAGATTTTGACTGCTGGTTCAACCCTAAGGAAGACAGATGTGGAGCTGCCAGCTCTCTATGCAGATCAGGAGCCTTTGCCTGGTAAGTTACGTCCTTTTTTTGTTACTGGGGTCAGGATCTGTCTCTGGAATACCAGATACCTCTTTTGGGCCTAAAATACAGTGTGAGGATTTCCATAAGAATTTGATATTAAGGAATGTGATGGTTTTGCACATGCATTTACCACAAAAGAGAAATCATTGGTATGAGTATTACAAAAGATGCTGTAACTCCTGATACTAAACATAGTATTTGACTCCTTCCACATTAGATGATATTCCAGTTTTAGATCTTAATTATTTATTATCTCTTCAAATTAGTGTTATGTCAGCTGAAGATGAGTACAAAATATAATCTACTGTGTGATATTACTTATCTCTTCCTATTCACAAAGAAATATACGTGATCTAGAAACATAGTAAAGAAGGGAAGAATTGTAAACCCTCTACAAAACAAAGGTAGAATTTTTAAAATGCATCACAATTAGCCAGCAAAGAGATATCCAAGAGTTTCATTTACATTAGTGTTTTAGAGATGTCAATGAGAAATTTATAGTACAGAGCGTAATATTCTACAAAAATATACATTAAGTTGCATGTTTCTCTGCTGTTAGTAACACACGTGAATGGTATGATGCCAGAGAGATAATTAAGTGATTTCTGCCAACCACCCCCACCCCTCCCCCTGAAACAACCAGTTGTATACTGATAACTTGATGACTAGTACTTAAGAACAGGCTTCCCATTTATCCAGCTCATTAGAATAAAGAGGATTGATGGAGATAGTAAAGATCATATATTGAGGCTTTTAGTGCCAGTTAAGAGCTCTGTTGCTAGAGGCTATAGTACAAAGAGTGTTCTGCTTAAACAGAAACTAGTAGAATAAGATGGAAGCAGCCCAGAAAAAGAAATAAAATAGACCACGTGGACTTCTGCTGACCATTCTCTAAGGAGAGTTTCCTAAATATTTCATCCAACTTAAATTTGAAACTTGAACAAAACCAGTGAAGCCCTTTTAAAGTTCTGGTTTTGTGTGGGTTTGCATAATTAAAAAAATATAGTCACCTTGTATTCATTTACTGAAAAATCTTACCATTTTATGCTTTTGATCCACCATATTCAAAAAAACATTGGATGTTGGATGTAATATATGCTGGATGTACAATCATGAATACAGTAATTCTAGACCTTATTAAAAGGCCCTATTTCCCTAATTTATTTAAGAAAAAATGGGAAGAACTATAAATATGGACAATTATTTTCTGAATTCAAACTTGTTTAATTTTTTACTGCATATAAAAAGTCAAGAAATTAAAAAAAAAAATTCTTGAATACACCCCTCAAAGCCTCTATTATGCTTTGAGTCAAATGGAGTTACTCTCTGAAAGCATTATTCTGATGTGTAAAGTAATTAATTATTGAGGTATATTAGAAAGTTAGGGTGTTTTTCTTGGGAAATTTCTGAGAAAACATGTATATACTCTCCCTCAAAAATGAATCCATAGACAGGAGTATCTACTATCCTAAGAATTTTCTCACAAACCATTTTGTGGAGTCCAGCAATTTACAACTGGAAGTGTTAATATCAGTTTTATTCTTTGTGGCCCCAATACTACAGTCTAAAATTTCTTTTTTGTTATATTCTGGTTTTATTCCTAGACACACACACAAGAATTTAATACAAAATAATAAAAAAAAATTAATATGTATTTGCCCTCCTACTTTTAATTCATGGGGTTTTTTTCCCCTTTTTGAATGAACATTGGGTGATTACTTTCAGTTTTGCACTATGTTATCTTTCAGATGTAAGAGAATTTTTATAAATAGGATTGGGAAGAGACAAAGAATGACAAGGTTGAACGAAACACCTTAGTAGATTTTTGTTGTTGGGGTATGTTGTTCATACAGAACACAACCAGAATGGTCCCAAACTCAAAATCTTTTTACCCCATTTCCCGACATCCCCTTTCTCTTATGACTCCTTTCATAGAGGCAACTTTGTATACTTTTATTTCACTTAAATGGTCGAAAAATAATAGGAAATATTTGCTTTGACTACACTGAGCTTTAAATTATGCATCAATAGATTCAGCAGATTCAGCTGAAAATACCGACTCATGTATGGAAACACTATATATGTTTCTCAGCTAAGCTCATGATTCTGTATATTAATGATTCTGGACAAAAGCAGTAATGATGTGAGCACTGTGGTCTCTAATCTACCCCCACAGGAGTGGTCAGACACATGGACCAAAGTATTTTGATCTTATTCCTGCAAGTAGCCTTTTGACTTCAACGAATCTGCTCCTATGGCCCAGTTACACAGACAAGGCAACACTGAATGAATAACACAGAAACTTGCCTTCATATCCTAAATCCCCTGAAACAAAAAACTGCCATTGGCTAAATGCTAACGAAAGTGTCACCTGGACAGCTCATGCATTTTCAACTATCTGGAACCCCAGAAATATCAAATCTGTGTAGCTGCGCTGACTTCGATGAAGCTATGTTGTCTTTTACCTGACAAGGCATATTTAACTGCCTTGAAGAAAGGGATGAGATATGTTAGGGCCCCAGGCTGGGAAAGCTCTTGTTTTACTTCTTATCATCAAACATGAGTGATACCATCAATTATAAGAACTTTCCCAGCCCTTAGTTTAAATTATTTTTTAAAAAAATAATGCCAGGGGGTGTCCCTGAAGTAAATAGTGCTGCAGTGAAATAAAGCTATTTTAAGCAAACAGATTTTCTCAGACATCATCCTCATGTAGTAAAAGATAAACAAATACATTTCAGAAGTTTATTGAAACAAGCACGCTTTTATTAGCAGACTTATACAGCCCTTATTATTTAATGAATTCTTTTAAATATTAATTTTACAGTCAGTATACACACCCACTCTTTAAAACCATTAATCCAGTTATGTGACCTTTTACTTTTAGAAATAGAAAAATAGCTATATAAGATGTCACAATATTTGAATTCAGACCTTTTGATTATAACACTCATCATGAATAGCACCAACTTGTGAAAAGAACTGTAAGAAAAGCTTAAAAATAAATATACTCAGAACAATTTTTTTTCCCCTCCCTGTTTTCCTATCACCTACGCATGAAACTAAATGACAGCTTTAGCTTCTGGGTTCATGGAATCATTCTTAACCCTACTAGAAATTTCTCATAATTATAATCTTTTTAAAGAATGTACACTTTGCTTAAATAGACCATTTCTATCTTAGAAAAAATTTGATTCAAGAAGAAAAATGTTCTGAAAATATAAAAGTTTCCAGGATGTATACTTAAATATTCATGTATCCTATGATGTACATTGGACTGAAATATATGTTTCAGACTTGAATAATGTGTATTTCCATGCTCTCTGGCTTGTAATATCAGTTGTGCAACTGAATGTGCTTAGTTCCTCCTCGGTTTCATGTCTATCTAAAACACCACTCCCCTTCCTTGCACACATGACTTTCCTGGGAAAGCAGATGTTGTAGATCCAGCTAGGTTCCAGGGAGGGAAAAGAGGCAGAGTGAGGCTGGAAGACTTTCTCCAGCATGCAAATGTCACATAGTCTAGATGTTGTCTGTGTTTTACTGCTACAGCAATGAAGGTTGTGGGAGTAAGGGCTGATAATTTGTGGTAGTCAAAGACAGCTCAGTACTTGTAATGTGCTGGATTTTAAGGCTGCTCAGTTCTTAAAAAAAACCCAACTCTTTAAGTTTGTGATAAAAAAAAGTTCAAGAGATAGTACAAACATTTTTGAATACATTCTTGGTACGAGTGCATTTCTCATTACCTGTATCCCATTTTACAGTGGATAAAAATGTTGTCCCTATTAAAAATATTAGTCATTTTTTACAAACATGTTGCTACAAGAGCATAGCTTTTATTCTTAGGCCTGTGGCTGGAAGCAGAGGAACATTTAGACCATCTAAGTTTAGACTCCAGAGATCTAGTGTTTACCTCTAGAACACATGGGAACCCATCAGAGGTGTTTTCTATAGCACCTGCCTTTCTCTGCTGTCTACATAGGGATCTCAATCCTAATTTAGCCACCAAAGTTAGATTCCTAAATTGACAGTACCAGCTCATTAAACAAATGGGCCCAAATGAACCCACTATACGAATGATATTTACTATTATAATTTGAATAAGAGCATGCAGCACCAGAAGGAAAATAAAATCAAACCCCCAAAAACCCTTCCTATTTTTTCCTGGGACCCTTGTTGTTAAAATGATGCAAATAACAATGAATATTGAGATTGTGACCTGCTTCTGTTTAAGTATTTCCTTGTTTCCATGATAAACTCAGGGGCTAAAATAGGTAATTTTAAAAGTGAACATAGGAGATTTCCATGATGTTTGTTTGGCATTAATTCAATCTGATCTCATTTGCACCACTTACCTATGTATTGTGACAAAAAGAGGCAAGGAAGCAGAAGCTTTGTATAGGGGACATAGATGTCTTTTCTAATCTCTATATATGACCACAGCTGAGAAAATCAGGAATGCTTTCCCTTAAACTCAAAATTCACTTAGCTGACCTGTATTTGTGGGCTATTATATCATTAATAGAAGGTTCTTTGGAGATTGATACAAAACGTGAGAGGACTTTTCTATTTATATGTTAAAGCTGATGTTGAAAGAATTTCTAATTCTTTATTTTTGTTTCATATTAACATATTTTAACTGAAGAACATTGTGATAGTATAATGGTCTAACTAGTGATAAATAAAAATGGAGGGAAGACCAAAGAAATAGCAGTAAATAGTCTTAGAAAGAAAAAATTAGGCTCTCTGAAGATGATGTAAGTATGGCTTTTTTCTTAGAAAGGAATTTCCTACCTTAGAGGGAAGAGGACAGCACATAAGAGATCCTGTGCCCCAAACAGCAACCAGTAGTGCTTATTTTCTGGGAGTGGTGTCAGAGCAGAGCAAATCTATGTTCCTTGTTTGGTGGTACAGTATAGGATTTGGGTGAAATCTGCAATGGCTTCTACAAGGAACTGGTTTATAATGCAGGTGTCAGGCAAGACGACAAGGAGTGTTTTCTCCTGCTGACTTTTTGGGGTTTTTTTGTCTATTTTTTCTGAAGTTGTGGAATATGAAAGCCATTTTCACACGGGAGACTTGAAGAAGGCAGATGCCACTGGAGAGGTTTATCTTCGTATACAAGGAGAAAAAAGTGACTCAGGAAGAGATGGCTTAACTTGAACAGCCTAATCACTTTCTCTAGAGGGCAGGTAAAATAATGAGGAAAAATGTAACTGAATCTGTTAGTGTCTTTTTGTTAGAACTCATGTTCTCAGAAAACCGTTCATGGACAGAGTATCAAAAATATTGACATATATTCCATATAGTGGTTGTCTCCATAGCTAACATATTGTTTTTAAGCATCATCACTATTGTGCTACAGTAAAACAATTAAGGTGATGAAGTAATTTTGAGTTGGAATAAATGACCTCTAAGATTTCTGTTTTAATATTCCAGACTTTTAAGGCCAGGGAGGCATCACTGCTTTATTAAAATATGTCTGATTGTTAGAACTGATAACATTTCTGCAGGATAACTTGCTTTTGTAACCACTCTATCTAAAGTAGTCTATGAGCTTTTCTTGTTAACTTTCAGGAACACTGTCAGTGTTCCAAGAAGAGTCTTATTTTTTCATGTTTCCTATTTTTCCACCCACTTTTTGCTTTTAACCATGGTAAACATATTGTTGCTTTTTGAGATTAAATGGCTTTTCCTAGAAGAGTAATTCTTTGAGTAGTTATAGGCATAAGAACAAAGTAACTAAAACAAATTTCAGCTCAAAAGCAAATATCTCTTTCAGATCAAAAGGACATGTCTAGCTGATACTTTACTAGATCCTATTGTTTAGAATTTCAGCTTGGAATTTTTTTTTTTGTTTGTTTTAAGGATATAATGAAATAATTGTGAAGTACCTAGAAATCTTCTTTTGGGGAAAAAAAATCTTCTTTTGGGGAGGGTGGGAGAGAGTATTTCACTGTTGCCAGCCAGCCTAGAGTAGTTTCTTCTCTGGAGCAGAAAGGCAGAGAAATCTACTTGATACATGCTTCATTTATTCTTTACACATACCTGTGTTTATTTTATCTGCTTTTCTCACTATTTTTAAAGATTCTAGAAGATACAAGGCTTTTGTATGAAAACAAACCCAGATCTTACTCATTATGTCCTCTTTATTCCTGTATTTTCTTTCTCCATTGTGGAAGAGAACATGCATGCCCAGTGTCATGCTCATCAAGAACTAATCAAACTGGTAGCTCAGACTTCACAAGATAAGTCTAAAAATAATGACAGGATAGTAGAGCTCATCTTGCTTTAAGAAGTAATGTAGGAAATTGTATAGATTAATCTTTTTGATGATAGATAATAGTCCTATGTAGTATGTCTTAAGGATAAGACTGACTGCTACAATGGATAAGGTATCAGTACAGACTGGAAGAGGGACAGATTCCTGTTTCTTTCAAGAAACTGAACTGTCCTGACCTTTTAAAAAATTCTTTATTTTATAAGAATGGCTTATGTTTTTTCTAAGAATAAAACTTGTAGAGAAAAACCTGAACAATAGCACTTGGCTTCTGTGAATACTCACTCCTGTGGAAGTACAACTCATCTGCAATTTCACAAGGATTTGTTCTGTATAATCCAGATTCTGTGACAGTTTTTCAACAGGCTTGTTCAAGATGCTAAATCCTTCCTCTGAAATTCTAAAGGGTTTTTCTATAGCCTGGGCTGTAACACCCTAATCTTCTTCTTATAGAAAAGATTTCGAGTAACAACTCTTTGGGTATTCACTCTTTGCAGTTCTCTTTACTCCAATTTACCCTCAAATGACTAATGCTCTGTTCGTGGTCATTGCTCTTTTTTTTTCTAGGTGATTCTTTTGATCAATATTATTCTCACAGATATTGAATTTTGGGAACTATGCCACTGTGGGAACAATGCAAGAGGTTTATTATTTTTTTTTCAAACCCACAAACTAGTCCTCAAGTGTTCAAACTTGAGCTTTCGACCCAACTTCCCAAGACAACTGCTTCTGTGTACAACAGGATAACTCATGAAGTCACATGAAATAAAAGTCTAAGCTGTAGAGATTTAATTTCACAACTGGCTTCCCAAAAGATTAGATGAATCCATTCATGAATAGTATGTTCCCAAACCTGATTTCTTCAGGCCCAATTAAAAAAAGCCAATGAATACGCATTTTAAGCAACGTGTGTTCCCAGTGTCAGTGTGCATACTTACGTGAGCTTTCCCAGAGATTATGAAGATGACTGCTCAAAGAAGATGAGCATATATAGGCAAGAAGGTGAATAAACTATGAAGATTACTCCATGAAATCTATTGATCATTCAAGTCTGTTGTATGTAGAAAATTCAACCTATTATAGAGATGACTTCAATGAGGCATCCTTATCCCAAAAGCACAGTGACTGAAATCTTCCCAGATACCATTCACTTCATTCCCATTTACATGCCTAATTCCCGCAAAATTAACTGTGAATTTTAGAGAAAATGAAATTGCTCCAGATTTTCAGAATTATTATACATCTACTATTTATCAGTTTCATTGCAAGGTAGGTTCTGGACCAAAATAACTTTTCACACACTAGTAATTGATCTGATTTGTTTATTTCAGTCCATGAAGGTAGGAGAAATGAGAATTTTATTGCTAGTGTGTGTATCTGATGTTTCCAAAATTGCTTCCTACTAAATACAGAGGCATTCTGAAATTCATAATTCATAATATTAACTGGATAAGAAAAGGTAATATTTAGTACATAATATTTAATTATGAAATCAGAGACAATGAAATGGCATAAGTGAGATAAATTTACTTCCATTGCAATAGAAAACAATGACCAGACACACAAGGCTAAACTGATAAATACTCAAAACCAGATCACTATTATGTTTAACTAAAATATCATTTTGATTATTTTCATATTGCAGGTGGATATGTTCCAAATCCAATCAGTATACCTTGGCAAGTTGAATCAAGCTCTTGTTGGATTTAAAAGTCTATGAAAAGGTTGGTAATTTTTTCAGTTAATGTAAGGTAACAATAACATAGATTATTAGATTTAGGTGATCCTAATACTTCAGAAATGTCTGAAATTTAATGGAAAAGTGGTTACTTTTTAAGTTCTAGAAAATATGAAATTGCTTTCCATTTTCTGCTGTTCATTATTTCTGTTGGATTATACATGTCAAGTATCCAGATCCAGCTTACTTTTACTAAAATGTGCAAGGGATTCCAAGGAAATGTGACAATGTAAAATGATAAAGGTATATATGAAACTTTTCTCCATAGAAGTTTCTATGTTTTTATAAGCACAATCAACAAAGCTTTTGTTTTTCAGGAAGCAATATGACATCATGCTTTTGTAATGTTTGTAAATTTAGTCTTCCTGTACATTTTTAGATGATGGATAAGTAAAAATTAAAAAAAAGAATTTAATTTCAGGGTTATATGCTTCTAGGTAAAGATAAGAACATAAAATCAGTTCATTAGATTGTGAAGTGGAACACAGAAGAAAGGCTGTTCTGGCCTTACAGCTTCTTTCCTTCTAATCCATGCAAAATATGTTTTAAAGGATCATGCATTTGTGAGGTTGACTGGCAGATAAAAAGGCTGTATTCCTGCAGCATTTTTTCCCATCCTGCTTCTGGCTCCAAAGCAGATGTTGTAGCTAAAAACCCAATTGCTTATTTCTTGAAAATAAATAGCAACAGCAATGAATATCATGAACTGGTATTTTATTCATTCCTTTGCCTACAATTTTGGCCCATTGTTTTTTAAAGGCAACAGAACAGAGATTCTACAGATATTTTACTCCTGCAGATAATGTTCATAATGGAAATAAGATTGTTCCAGAGTATGATAACCTTGTCTTGTCTCTTGTTCTTTCCTCTTTTCTGAAAAAAAAACAAGGTTACAAAATGACTCTGTAGGTTCAACTCAGACTCGGAAAAACGGGCTGGGAGACTATTTCCTAGATGGTAACATTAAAATGAACAATCAAATTTTCATTCACTTCAGCAAGACTGGGAGTGTAACCAGGTTTACCAAGACACGGAGAACTGGCTCTGCAAATGTTTTGTTTCCAAAGAATGAATACAAAGGTCTCAATCAAGATAAAACTAGCTGAAATTTGCTCCTTACTGGATAAAATTGAACCTCACCAGAAGGAAAGCTGTGTCTTGAGTGGATTTTCTATGGCTAAGGTCATAGAAATCCTGATCCTTTTTCCATTAGAACACTGATAATATAATTTCCTATTAGGGTCTTCTTGTGTCTAGAGATTGCATACCGAAGTCTTTCCATACGTTTGGAAATACTTTCCATACTTTACTTTGAGATGTAGTCATTACAGCAAATCTATCCCTATATTTAATTTCACAAGGTTTGTAAAAACCTTGAATTGAATATTTTGGAGTGGACAAAGACACATATACACATAGCCAATATATTTTCAGAAGTTTTATTCCCTTAACAAATCTGTCAAAAGAAAACCTTTTATTGATTTGATGAAGGTAGAAACTTATGACTGAACACACAGAATATTTTGTTGCTTAAAAGGTATAAATTAATAATGTCCTGTTTCTTTTCAATCAGATGAGTGGTTTTTGGAAAAAATGGTTATAAAAGAAGTCCTCTACCCTTTTTCTGCACGTTTTTTTTCACAACTGCTGGATCAATAAATGCTCCAAGAAAGATTTTGTAGAAGTGGCAATTCTGCTCAAAGGCAATACAAGCAGAAGTGTCCTTTGTTTCCATGAATCACTCCTGTGTGGCAGAGCAGATCACAACTGGTATAAGGTTACTTCACACAGTAGGAATTGCTTAGCATGGGTACCCCAACAGTGAGGGGCACAGGCCTGGACCAAGGTGATCATGCCTTCTTTAAATAAAGAGGAAGAAATTATGCCTGGGATGGAGAATTTGGAAACAGCAGTATTGAAAGGTTCTCCTCTGTCAGGACATTTTCTGTCTTTGGAACAATACAAAGAAAACAGGCATGGCCTCTGCATAAGTGTGACATGGATCCATGAAGCTGCTGCCCTGGTTTTCTCGCCCTGCATGGGACTAACATGAGTAACGAGGGGTTTGTGGCCTGAATTTCCTGTGTTGGATCCAGCACTACCAGGCAGTGCAATCTCTTGGATTATATAGCCTTATAACTTAAACACAGGCTCTGAATATAGGTTTGTTTTTGTTGCAGAAACATCTGTGACATCTCTTCCCCCCAAAAATTTTGATATGAAAAGTAGAGGACAATGGCAAACATGGGTGCACTGCACACAAGTAGCAGAAGATGTTCCTAACATTCAAGTTGTTGTATTTGGAAGAAAACGGAAATCCCCTGCACAGAAAGTTCAAAATCTGAGTGATACTCCCTTTTTGGTTGGTTTCTTTTCTTTTTCATACAAGTCTTACCAAATAGTTTCAGTAAAATAAGAATTGTAGTCAGAGTTAATGTTTATACCTCCATGTCTTAAATAAACACAGCTTGGAGAACTTCTCACTTGTGGGCCAAAGCATATCACTTACAAAAAGTCTCTTGAGGAAATGCCAAATATGATGTGAAAAACCTCATTAACTTTGAATTAAGACTGGTAGGCTTAACAGTCAGGCAATCAATAATGAAGCCGTTCCCTACTTTCTTTACATTCTACTTCTCAAACCACAACTAATCTGTTTGCACTACTTAGAAGCTGTGTCTCTTTATAATG
This sequence comes from Corvus brachyrhynchos, assembly GCF_000691975.1. Taxonomy (NCBI): domain Eukaryota; kingdom Metazoa; phylum Chordata; class Aves; order Passeriformes; family Corvidae; genus Corvus; species Corvus brachyrhynchos. The sequence continues at coordinate 5,211,075 of NW_008236767.1, forward strand.
AACTTGCACCTGGGCAAATATCAATTCTGTAGTTTGCATACAAAGTTTATGGCAGCTTCTGCACAGCTGTATGAACCTGAGCTACCCCTTTTGCAAGGTTTTTATTATTGAATATGTGGGAAAAAACCTCTTTACACATCTTTTGCAAAATGGCAGTGTAAACATCACTTGCTTAACTTTTGCAAGATGAAAAGCTACAAGCAGCATCATATGATAGGACTTGCAGATAACAGCCATCCTTTCTTTTGAGCACTAGAATAAACAAGAATAGAACCAATAGTCAGGGATAAGAATCATCATGAGTTCAAAATTTCAGTTCAGGCTTGAGAAAAATATGTGGTGTAGAGGATATAAATATGAAAGTGAGGAGAAAATAACTGGTCTTGAAAATACAGAATTCAGTTATACATTTCCTTCTTTTTGTTGTGTTGGCCTTTGCAACAAATTCTCTCTGTAAAAAATAGACATAATTTATGATAAAAACATGAGTCCAAATTAACTCACACTCTTAATAGGACTTCCTCACCCTAACACTAACCTCACTGACTAATATTTTTACCTGCTATATTTAGCTTTTTGTTGGATTTAAAGTATGCCATGCAAACTGTTACATACAACATATAGTTATTTATTACTATTTTTTTTCCTTACAGTTGACCATTGGTGATATTGGAGATATAAAAAAAGTCTTCTTTGTGTCATGTGGTCCATCCTTGAGAAGAGGAATTAAACTTCACAAGGTATTCCAAATACACCACACAGAAACTTGCAATATTCTTCAACATAGCAGTAAATAACTTTTGTTGAGAGACAGATGGTTAGCTTTGCTTTGCCACACACCAGCAAAGCCAGGCATCTCTTGTCTCAGTTACCTGGTAGCTACAGATGACTGCCTACAGCTTGCAGATCTCTTTGTGGGCAGACTGACCTTGTTTGCACCTGCTGAAGTGCATATAACTATAGCTCTTCACTGGTGTGCAGACCCATTCTGCACAGTTCATTGTGACAAGGAAGGTGGTGTTTCCTGCT
>NW_008236767.1:5212322-5247281 GCF_000691975.1 Corvus brachyrhynchos
CTGATGTTAGGAAAAGTTAATCCCTTCGTGGAAATACTGACAGTCTCCAGCCTCAGACCAACCTACCTGTGGAAGCCAATTAAGCCAATACTTCAGTATCTATCCTTTGCAATGTGGCCATCAGTGGACCTTAAACCTCTGATTGCAGTTTAATACATCTTTAAGAATTCTCATAAAAAGGAATGGAGAAAGGACTTAATGCTGTCAATCTTGAAATAAAATTAGAATTTAAAAGTATACTTAATGCTTAAACTTGAAGGTTAATTCAAGAAAAAATTGTTTCAATGAGCTCTGCCTATGGGCAAGGGCAAAAAACCCCATTGTGGACATAGCACTGAATTAATCTGAAGTCAGTAGAAGAATGCTTTCCTGAACTGAGCCACAGAGTCCCTTAGCCCTGCTATGGATTTGAAAGATCAAGGTGATTCCTTAAATGCATAAAGACTCCAGAAATTGTTCTGGTGGGAAACGCTAGGGATAGATGCATTTCAGACTAAAATGTGAATGGGCTTGTGGCACTCAATGGAACATTGAGTCTGAATTTATGAGCTCCTCTGAGGACAGAGGAGGAGTTTATCTTATATTTTCTCCCCAAATGTGTTCTGTGTCAGCTCATTTTGTAGTCTCAGTTTAGGCTATAAAACTGGTAAGAACAGGTAAGCAAAGCTAATTTCTCATTTTAAATATGCGTCTTCAGGCCATTTGATAAAGCATTCCAAATTCCATCTTAACACCATGTTTAATATATCCATTATGTAATACAAGATTTCAGCCTCCAGACCTGGTGGCTCAACACGTGGTAAAAAATTAATAAATGTAATAGTTTGCTTTCTTCTTTCTTTTCCAAAACAACCCTATGCAACTGGCTAAGTGATTTTTGTCCGCACTTTCAAATACTTCACAATTTATTTAATAATTGGCTTATTAGTAGCTATAAATTGTTACAATCTGTCGGTAGGTTGCTATAGACATAAGTAGTCTCTTGCACTGGTATGCATATGCAACCCACAGCATAAACCACAATAACATATATTTCTTTTGCCACTAGTATGTTCATAATATCTAATACTTATTTATTAGTCTATTTACAAATTATTTATTCATGGAAGCATAATCTAAAATGTAACAAGTTGGCCTCACTCTATAGAACTCTTACAGTGCAGTAAAAAATAGAGATATTGTATAGAAATGGAAACATTACAGGCAGCAGTCAGGATGTGTAATATTACTATGAATCAGTGGTAAAACCCAACCCCAAGTAAATAAAATTCCCTTCTTTGATTTCTTTTTAAGTGAAAGAATTAATATCCAAAGTTTCAGAAATTTCTCAGAAACACAGACGAAACTGTAAAAAGGAGATAAAACCCCTACATTCATTTTGCTACTCTCTGTTTTTCTCTGTTTTGATGTTTACAGGGTTCTTCCCTGTAAACAAGTACCAGAGGTTTTCCTGTTATCTCCTACAATTTTCTGCAAAATTCTACAGCAAATAATTTAACCTTAGCTAAAATTTATGTATTATGTGTAACTTTTGAAGATTTATGTACTATAGAATGAGTAGTTTCTTCTTGCTCAAAAATAGTTTCTGGCCCTTCCCAAAATAAAATACAAACCCATTTTTTACGTTTGTTTAGAATATATAAACACTACATGATTTGAAGTTCATGAGTTCATGCTTCGATGTAATCTTAGAACTAGCAAGAGTTTGTCAGGTATGTTTTATTTTAAGGCAAAAGTCTGCATAAATTTGCACACCTCATTTTTATGAGTCCAGTTTCTACAGGCTGCCTGCATATGCAGGTAAAACTTAGTGCAATTTTAAGACAGATAGGAGTTTGTGATATCTATTGATATTAGTTAGGGTTGTATATATTGATAGAAGTTGGGAGGAATATTTTTGTACAAGAAGAAGTTATATGTTTAGTGCAAGAAAATTTTGGTTTTGCAAGTGCAAAAAATAGGTAAATAATGGGCTACATTTTTAGTGGAATTTAATTCTATCTAAATAAAACTACCTTTTATTAAAGTAATTAATGGTTTAATTCTGGAAATGGTCATGGGGTATTTTTTACTTTCATCTGGAAGCCCTGTGTCTGATCTTATAAAGTGCTGGACATACTGAATAAGCAATAATGGAAAATGTTAGGTCATTACATTTCTAAGAACTCAAGGGCAAGACAGTCCAACAAAATTTTTAAGAGTGGAACTGTCAAATTCCCAGTAATTTAATTTTTCTCATTCAATTATATAAATATTTATACATTTCAAAGCTTGTAGCTGAAATCTGTATGAGTAGACCTGTACTCAGGATTTCCAAACACTTGTATGTGTATTCTGTACAATGAGCACAAAGTTTTGCTGTTGCAGCTGCTGTCAGTACTGGTAAGAAGTGACCACAATAATTTTGGGAATCCCTGCCTAAGAATTTCAATTACTTCCTATCCTGATGAAATTAAGTTTTTGGGTCTTTTTGTTTCCTTTTTCTTTGTTTTAAATGTCTTGGATATAATCTTTCTGTACAAAGAGATTCTAAAGACTGAAGAAACTGTTTCTGCAAACTTGCAGTCATTATTTATAAAAAGTTTAATATTGCATGTAATAGTTACCAGAATTGTTTCTGCATATACTTGATAGATTTTCATTCTGTATTTTATAACCTGACCTAGGATAGAGTGCATGATCTGAGTTGACCTCCTGACACTGACCCTCTCAGCTGGGATATGTGAGCTCCTAAGGCTGTGCTTCCTCAGCTGGTTTGGGGGTTCTAAGCCCACAAACCTGGAACCTAATTTCTTCACTCTCCAATAAATGTTTAAAGCCAAGCAGAATGAAGATGGACCTAAGCTTGCCCATTCTACTGAAATTTATTCTTCAAATCACTTATTTCCATGGGCAGCCCTGAAAACCACTGGACACGTCATTTCTGCCAACTTTGAAAATCCTACCTGAGATATAGCAAGACCTATTCAAATAAATAAAAAGTAGCAAAGCAAATGTATTTGCAAAATGGACATATGCTACCAGGATTGATGTAACTGTATTCATTCATTTGACATTGTGAAACTGCAAGCACATAGAGGTCAATTTAAGCTGTATCTTTCATTGGTTCTTTACAAATAGGCCCTATGCTCATGTCGATATGCAATGAAGATCACACCTATAAACATCAGGCTGTAGAATTAGCAGCTTGCAGAAGCTACTGTAACTATTATGCAGAATCAGGTAGCTGCTATAAAGTGTGTGCAGGAGTTAGTAAAAGGAAGAAATGTCATTTTCTATTGGGAAGGAAATAGGGAATTAAATAATTCAAATAAATGAATTTCTTTCTCTGATGATGCCTGCAGCTCCAGCTAAAAGACATGGACACTAAACAAGAGTTGGGCTTTCACACAGAAGCCCCATGGCTGTTGGTTGATGGATCTGAGACCGTGACAGAGCTTGCTGCAGTCAGGCCAGACCAGCCACCACTCAGGGGTATGCCGCTGAAATGAAAAATAAGCACATGAGCAAATGCATGCACACACAGAGAGTTGTAAACTGCCTAGTAGGATGAGCACAAGGGACAAGAATGCAAAGAATTTTATATATATTAAAAAATCACTCATAATTACTTCTAACTATTCATTCAATAAACAGTGGGGTCTTTATAAGTATCTAGTTAAAGCATTTTCTTCTGTTTTAAAACAACTGACGTATTGTTTTCACTAGACTAAGTACCAATTTGAAAGTTTGAAAAATGCACAAAGCCCAGTTAGTATATTTTGATTGCAATTTTCAGAAAATGACTGATTTGCACTTAATGAGGGTCTAAATCACAGATTAAAAAAATGCAGGTGCAAAGCCATAATGGCATGAATCACAAAGAGAAAATGCAGGGTTTTTTTAGGTTTTCTTCAAGCCCCATGTCTGCCCCTGAAGCCATATTTCATTTCATCATTGTGTTTAAAATATGATAACATCTTCCTTTGTTCAGATTACATTTATAAAATATGTAGAAAAGAATTCTCATTCATTATACTCTATGAACAGAAGTCTTAGTTAAAATATTTAAAACTTTTTGCATGTAATATCTAACTGGAGGCTAGACTGCAAATGGAAATTTATCTTAAGAGTCTGTTAGAACATTTAATTCTTCGCAGAACCCATTAAAAATCCTCTGTCATGCTGCCTCAAGGAATATGTACTATATAACTCATCAGCCAAATTCATGGCAAGCCATCCTTTGTTGTGAAGAAGAATAATAACAATGCATATTTGTATAAATAGCTGAGCCATTTCTGTTGAACATATTAACTGATGTTGGCCATAATTCTCAAAATATGAGATCAAAACACAGTTTGGCTGATCCAGAACAAAAAGTGGTTTTCATCATCTGTTATATCTGTGTTTTCTCCTTGGTAAGGTGTTAGAGTTGATAAATCCTAACTCAGTTTAAGACCTGTAACTCCTACAAGAACTCCTGTTTTTTTATAAAGCATGATAAAATCAGTGTGACTCAGGTGATTTCAGAATCCAGAAGTAGGACATTTTCTCCTTCTGTTATGCAAGCATGGATTGTTGCATTGATTCATAAAGGACATTTCATCCCTAATGCTGCAGTGTGTGCTGGAAGATAGCTAGCAATCTATATGAAACTCAGAAAATGGAAGTCAATTCCTGTAACTTAATTCCTTGGTCTTGAAATTAATCTTGTACCTAAAATATATTGGTTTATAATGTTTGATAATTACATTGCTAATAATCTTATTTGGTAATGTCCTGTGTCACTGATTTTTCATGGCAGAAGTCCTTTACTCAATCAATGTCCATGCAGGAACATTGCCTGCATCAGGCACAGATGCAGATGTATTTACCACAGTATTTGGAGAGTGGGGAGATTCCTGCAAAAGGAGATTACGGTACTCACATTTTGAAAGAGGGGAGGTTAGTACTGAGTCATTTTCCTTACATGTTTGTTTGATGTATTTAATTTTATTATTTTCTAATACCATATTTCTTTTCAATTATGAAATACCAGCATTGATGTTACACTCTGGTAACCTGTGGAAATAATGTGCTGCTTACTAAGTATAGGTACTTTACCTGAATTGAGATTACAGATTAAGAACGGTTTGATTACCAATAAATTTAAAATCCACAAACCATCAGTAACTGTTCTTAGACTCTGGAACTGAATCGAATTATATATGAAATTCTGTGGATTAATTTTCACCTATTTGTGAAGCTAGTGTAGAAATATCAGAGCTATTTCCTGTGACTGCTCCTTTAAAATGTTTGGTTGTTTTTTTTTCTTTTTATCTGCCTGGATAGAGTTGAAAGAAAGATTTTAAATGTGTTAGCTACTCTATGTTAATTAATCCATTTATCTGTAGAATCGCAAACAGGTAAAGCTGCTTGTAAACATAATTGTCTGCTCTAGATAAATCCTAGGAGAGATTTTCTGGTCAACCTTTGCTTATTACCATATTAATGATTATATCTATACAACATGTTCACCCATACCCTGAACTCAGAGCACTTGATCAATTCATCCTGTACAATAAAGCAGAATCCTCTGTATGTTTTCATACTGTTTCTTATGCTCTCTCATGCCTGAGATGCCATAACTTTCCTAGGCAACCTGTTCCTCTGCTTTCCTAGCCTTGCACTTAACAACTCTTCCTTTACTGGATTTATTATGTCTTTTTGAGCTTAGAAACTTAGAAACCAACCACATCATTGTGTTCCAGAGTCATTGATGCTTTTTCTTCCACGAATTTTTATAAATTTTTCTCTAGACATGTCGTAAGTGTCCATAGTCTCCTGTGTCAATTTAATTGCACTTGATCTGCTACCTGAGTAAAACTAAATTAAAACTCATTCCACATCTTTTTTTGGAAGACACAGTGAATGTTTTCTTCCACGTCACCCTCTCTTTGCTTCTCCCTTGCTTTTATAGACCTCTACCCTCTGTGCAATTCTATTGCTGTATTTTTTCTTGCAAAGAAGAATGTCACATTAATCTTCCTACTTAGACTTTCCTCTATGTTTTTCTGATTCTCCAATTAATTTTTTTTTTCAAGACGTCATTTTTTTCAGAATCATGCTGTCTTAGTCCAAACTGTGCTATAACAATACAGGAAGAGCTTTATGATTTGATTGTCTGGATGATATTATTAAAAATATAGGTTAATCCTTGGCATTTTTGAGGGCAAATGTTTATGGGCAATTAGAAGGGTTAATTAAAGGTGTAAAGGCACATATTCAGTGACATAAGCTGGAAAAGAAGTCTAAAAAGAAATAATTCCCATGGCACTTTCATACTGGACATTAATACAGAGTCAGTGATGCGGCTGTTAGTGTTAAAGAAATCAGAGCCACTACGTTGAGCAGCAGAGTGCTGACTATCTTCCCAAGCAGTTCCTTTGTTTTCAGGGAGCAGTTTTTGTGCTGTAGACAATGAAAGCATTCCTCAGCTTAGGTATTTTGTGTGTTCCTGTTCTTCATTGTTCAATAGGTTCCTGGGAAAGGGTTGAGCAGTGGGATGGCAAAATGTTCTGACCATACTGAGCTATTTAAGGTAATAAATATTAAAGCTGGTGGCAGAGATTGCAGAAGAACCTCATACAGAGTGAATGGGTAATAAAATGGCGGATTAAATTCTTTGTAGCTAAATGAAAAGCAGTGGCTGTGAGGGGGAATAACCCCTTAAATTTACATGCAAAATGATGGGCTCCGAAATATGATAGTAGTAGGATGTTGTCTCAGTAGAAGCAAAAGAAAAGGAAACCAGAACAAATAAAATGTTTAGAAGTTATTAAAAAAAAAAAATTGAAAAACAGCCAAGTGGCAGAAAACACAGTCATGACTCCAAAGATGTTCTGTGGTGCAGATGCATAATAGATGCTGTGTTTTGTTCTGATTCACTTGTCTTAAAATGTTCAAGAAGGATGTCAAGTGATATGAAGTATCTTCCATACAAAGAACAATGAAGCAGACAAGTACATTTGGTCTGGAAAAAAGATGATGAGAGGAAAGGTGAGGGAGATACGAAATATAAAATGGCATAGAGAAAATGAACATTTCTATTAGTGAAGTACAAGAGCTCAAAAGCATTCAATGTAATGTGCAGGTGGCAGATTCAAAACAAAAGGAGGTGTATTTTTGCTCAATGTGTAATTAATACATTTTACTTTCTGGTACAAGATGTTGCAGATGGTAAAAGACATATTGGTGCAAAAAACCTTTGCACATTGTCATGGAAGACAACTTTCCACCGAGGCTGTTAAGTGCAAAGACATAATCTCTTTGCTCAGGCAATCTCCGAACCAGAAATTGCAAAAGGCTGAGAGACTTTATATTCAAGAAGCATGTCTATATATTTGCCCTGTTTTTCAACTCTTCCCTAGAAATCTGTTACTGGTAGCTGTTGGCAACACTGTACTGGACTAGATGGATCTGCAATTTATACTACTACCAGTCTTACAATCTTTTTACATAGAAGTACATAAATAAAAAGTTGGAATGAGGTTTTACTGAGAGTTTCTAAATGTAAAAAAGGTGAAAGGAAGGAATACAAAGGGCAAGCCGTCTTGAGAGACAAGATTATGTCAGCAATATCTCTGAAAAATGTGGAATGGACAGGCAAAGAAAACAAAGTTAGGGAAACTTGAGATTCAATAAAAAAGGATCTCTCCTGACTGATAAAGAACATGAATATAAGGAAAAGCCAGAAGGACAGAAAATTTCAACAAAGTGTAAGAAAACAGACTAAAATGGGTTTGCAAAACAGTTTAAATAAAATCCTGTTGGTTTTCATTAATTGTACTTCCAGTGGTGTGTTTAATGCAGTTCCAAACGTCTTTATACTGAAGGGGAAAAAAAGAAACGTAATGACATCAACCAAAAGTATGTTCTTTCTAATGCTGAGGGAGTAGGCAATTTAATGTATTATTATGAGAATTCATTGATAACAATGGGTGATTATGACCACTGTTGTCTAATGAATGTTAATTATTATCACGAAGAATGAAACTAATGATAGGTCCCTTTCTCAGCTAGAGTTAGCTGTGAAGGAACATGAATATTAGCAATACAGGCTATTTCCTCTTAGTCAAGGGTCATGTAGACTGACAGGAAAATTATATTTGGCTTGGAACGACAAAGAATAAAATTAAAAAGCAATGAGTGCTCCCGAAAAGTTATTTGCAAGATGTTCCTCCCAGCTAGATCTTATTTTGGGCTACATATACTTACAAGCAGGGGTATAACTTGCCATGGTAACTGTTTGAGGATATCGTGGATATAACAAGGTATGAATTCTGGAAGTCCTAAGGCTGTGATAGGAATAATAACTTGGGTGTTTTCTTTTTCTGATCACATTGTGAGAATAGTCTGACACAGAGAGGAGAATGGACTGGATGACATAATTTGTTCTAAAAATCATCTCTTCCTTCATTGCTTTCTGGTCCTCATGCTTTTTCCTGCCTGGTGGCAAATTGGCTGGCAACAAATAAAAATTATAGCATCTGTTTCTACTATCCATCTGGGGTTTTTTTAATGTCACCCACACACATGCCCATGGATCTACCCACCCACTTATATTATCTCGCACAGAACACATTCATTCTCTCACTCACATAATTTATTCATCCCAGCATGCTCTAGTGCAGTTGCCATTTAGCTTTTGTTTACTGGTAGCCGTAGCAATATTTAAACAGATGTCTATTTACATCCGAGGAGCACATCAATTCTTGCCTGCATGTATGCATGCACAGCCTTAGTTATAGTTTCTAATGTCAGTATTTTCCTTTGTTTGCATAGTCATCAACAGTATTTCTGTTCAGAGTTGAATAATACGACATTTCCTATTTGAATAATAGGGTGTCTTAGAATGTTAAATACTTGGAAATGTTTAAAAATAAAATGCCTTATCTAAACAAAAATTTAAGTTACCAGGTCTATCCTGATTCTTGAAGAACTCCCTTTGTTTCAGTAATGAGGGATTAGTTGAATTTCAATTTTCGTGAGCTTTCTCTAGGTTTTCTGATCAGCGGTTTCTTTTTACCCAAAACAGGGGGATGCTTTTTGTAATAAAACCTGAGCTGCAGTGATCATGAAGAAGAAAAAATGTATATATTCAAGGATCCACATAGTTTCTGAACAGGTTCTCCGAATATGAGTGTCAGCTTATAATGTCTTTCCTTATTCTCAGAAAAAGATACTTCAGCATTGAAAGGAATCTGTCTTTCCAAATGCAAACTTCTCAAAGATAGAAGGTAAGATATATGGTCTAATCAGTTTGCTATTCTTTTTGCCTCTATCTTCTCAGGTTTTCATCTCTGAAATGAGAGCAGTAGACCTTGGACAGTTAAGCTTGTTGAGCATCATAGTGTGGGTTATGGAGCCGGATGGCACCTGGACCAAATTGTCATCCATGAATCAGGCAAGACAGATGAACAATATGTATTTCTTTGCCAGCAATGGTTAGACAGTGGAGTTGGTGATGCGCAGATGGAACGAGCAGTGAAACTTCTTGGAAAAGTCAGGGATGGAATGCTGACAGGAAAGATTTTTGGTAAGGTCCAAAATCCTCAAAACTCCTTCCAGCTTTTGTTTTAATTGTAATTCATAATATATTCTTTTGTTATTTTTAAAGCTAAAGCCAAACTACAGAAACAGTATAGCTTGAATGTGAACTGCCTCTCTCACACCAATTGTCTCTCCAAACACTTTCCTGAGATGGTAAATACAATTACAATGCCCAGGGAAGAAACACTAGAGCATAAGGGAGATATTAAGTGATAGAGGCAATGAAGGTACTATGATTTTAGTTGAGGCTAGAAAAAAAGCTGAAGCAGAAAGAAGTAGGTTGTTCCATATGGCATTCATGCAGAGCAGAAGGCTCCTGCAACAGTGATGAAATCACAAGAAGAGCTACAAAAACTCTTTTAGCAGAATGAGATTTTCCCTTATGTTCATATATTTGCAGAAAGCATTTGCTTTTATTTGCAGTTTTCTTTTTTACTTATATCAGTGGCACAAGTTCTTGCAAACAGTTAGCTGACCTGAACTCGATATTCTATTCAAATTGTTTAATTAACAAACAACAAAAATTCAGAAACAACTTAAACACTGAAAACATGTTTTGCCAGGGTACTGGATTTTTTAGCTCTCTTGTGTCTTTTTTGAAGAGGTGTAAAATGCTGGTTTGGGTCCATTTATGAAAACTGAATCAGAACTGATAGACCAAGCTATGTAAAGTTTGACTACTCTGAAGGTGTGAATTTGCATTCTGTATCAGCCATTTTGTAAACCTCTCTCTATTAACTTCCATGCTCCTGCATATTTCCTTTTATGTTCAGAGAATTTTATATCATACATAGTTGCAGACAAAACTAATAGATTATACCCTCATATTTAGCCACCTTTAGTTAGTCCACTAGTAAATATCTCATATCATCTAACAAAAGAGAAATAATATTACTAATACAACAAGAGAACAGAAGACCATGGAAATATAAGCATAGGATGAGCAGCTAGAGTAGTGACAGATCAGAACAAGAAATGGCTGTATTTCACCACTGCAAGTGCTCTAGCTCTCTATTAAGTAGATTCTATAGGTGTCATACATAATCCACAGAGCGAGGCAGGTGTCTCCTGACGGTAATTCAGAGCAGAAGCCCAAGTCTGGTCAAAGTCTTTCACATCTTTCTTCATTGATAATATGAAAAGCGAGAGAAATCTTGCATCCTTGTTTATGCACCTTAATTAACGTCTGAATATAGCTGTGTAAAACCAATTTCCTTCCTCGGTTTCCCATACACACATAGTCCTCAAAAATCTGAGTACAGACTTGCTAATAATTTCATGTCTATGGTTATTAAAACTCAGTGCTGTATCTACTGAAAATCATTTTTCGTCTGGGTGAATAATAAATCCAGAAATAATATGACAAGTAAGCAGAGAGCCTATGAGGAATGGATAAATAAAAGACAAATCAGCAAAGAGCAGTATACCTTAGGGGTCAGAAACCCCTATATATGGATACAGTGGAACTTACTAAATTTCAATCTAAATCAGATGTTATAAAAGAAGTAAAACAAATAGCAAAGTTCTTCAACCATTTACTTATTAAAAGAACCTTCAAAGATGAGTAACTATTCAGGAATAATAGAGTTCAGGCTGAAGATCATGAAGGTAAAATCCCTAAACAAATAGAATACCTTGTCTCTCTTTTCGTTAAGGAACCATAATATTGGCCAGGGAAGCAAAAACACAGTTACTAATGGGAATGAGCTTATTGGAATTCAGCAAATCTGAAACACATATAGAACTCTGAGTTCCATTTACTCAAACAGTGACAACCAGAGTAGTTGTTAGTCCACTGAAGGAAAAAAAAATACTGAAGGAATTGGGAAATGAAGTGGCAGACCTAATAGCAAGGATTTAAAACAATTTTTTTAAGACTTAACATCAGCAAATATAATGTCTCCATCTAAAAAATAGAAAGCATAATGTAGGTGAATATAGATCTAGTAATTGTTCACATGAAAACCTTTATAACACACTTGAAGAAAAGAATAGTTGAGACAATAGAGGCAAATAGGAAATAAGAAGAAATGCACCCTGACTTTACGAAAGATAGATTGTAAAACAAGATGATACTCCAGAAATATTTTGCAGTAAGACAAATGTAATGACATTTAATCTGTCTAAATTCCTGTATTGAATTTTATTTTCTCTATGGGAAATTATTAGGTAATCACAAGAAAGTGAAAAGTAGTAGTAAAAGGAAGAATTGTGAAGAGTTGGAGAAGAGACAATCTGTTAATGAAATATTTTGGAGCTACAAAGCTGAGAGTGTTCTCAGGAGAGGAAGAGGTTGTGTGATAAACTTTGACAACTGAAGGAAAGGAATTGAACAGAATTCTGTGGCAAACAACTTGTATACAACTAGGTGTAAAAACTCAACTAGATATCTGAGCTCGCAATTCTGATAAATGGACCTTATTTCCATTGTTTTGGGTTTTTTTTAGAATTAGGAACTAAGTACTAGCTAAGGGTCTAAAAACGTTTTGATCTATACTGCTGTGTTTTCAAGTGTTTTCTGCTACACAAATTCTTCAGCAGGAGGACTGTGAGAAATACCTCGGTTTGTTATAAGATCACAGGATAATTTTGAGGCAGTAATGTGACATGGCTATGGGGTCACTGTGACCCCAGAGTGTATGTAGGCATAACCAGTCAAAATCAAAGTGGATTACTGGCTTTACAGAGAAACCGTGATATTTCACCACCAATGCTGTGCGTAATTGTGGCCACCTCTGTCCAAAAGGACTGTATCAAGCTGGAATAGTTGAAAAGAAGATATGATGACTGAGAAAATGGCAACTCTTTGTTGTGAAAGGGTATTGAAAAAAATTGACAGATTCAGAATAGCTAATGAAATGCTCAAAATGAACACAGTAGTGATCTATCAAATTAATGGTGGGTTACACATCAAAGAGGGATTTATTTAAGCAGTTATTTAAGCTAACAAAGTTGTCATAAAAATAAATGGGTTTCAGTAGTCCATTAATGCTTTTCTGAGAGAACTAAAAGATTTCTGAGAAGGAAACAAAGAAAGATTATATTTTTAGCATTGCACTGTTTGTGTTGGGTTGACCCTGGCTGGACACTAGGTGTCCATCAAGGCTGTTCATCATTCCCCTCCTCAGCTGGACATGAGAGAAAAAACACAACAAAAGGCTCTCAAGTCAAAATAAGGACAGGGAGAGATCATTCAGCAGTTACTGTCATGGACCAAACAGACTTGACAAGGGGAAATTAGCTTGTTACCAAAGAAATTAGAGAAAGATAATGAGAACTAAACCCAAATATAAAAGCACCTTTCCTCCTTCTTCCTGGGCTAAACTTCACTCCCAATTTTCTCTACCTCCTCCCACCCAGCTGTGCAGTGGGACAGGAAATGAAGATTGCAGTCAATTTATTGCACGTTGTCTCTCCTGCTCCTTCATCTTCCATTCCACAAGAGACAGTCCTCCACAAACTTGTCCAAGGAGACGACTTCCAATGGGCTGTAGTTCTTCATGAACTGCTGTGGATGCCAAAAGCTTGATGCAGAGAAATTTTCCAGCTTTCTGCCAGTATCCATGTGAAAGTCTTACTTTCACACACATGCTAGTTGTAAACAGTGAGAGGTTTTTGTAAACCAATCCTTTATCTTGCAGGTGCAAGATTGTTATGCAGTATTGTTGTGTTACTGACTGGAGAAATATTTTAAAATGGGTGTTGTAGGGTTTAACCCATTCTAAGAGATGGATGGTCAAAAGATCAATAACCTTATGCCATTCAAGCGAACCAGGTTATCTAAACAAGTTTGGAAATTAATAAATAATTCCATTTTCTTCCTGGACTGAAGTCTATGTTGCTTTTGTCACCGTCCCCAGTACAACAGCATGAAACTGCTCCAGCATGGGTTCCTTCCATAGGGTGCAGTCCTTCATGAGTAAACATGCTCCAGCACAAGCTCTCTCCATGGGCCATAAGGTCCTGCTGGGAGTCTGCTCCAGTGCAGGCTTCCCTGAGGTCACATCCTCCTTTGGACATCCATCATGGGGTCCCCCATGGGCTGCAGATGGATCTCTGCTTCACTGTGGACTTCCATGGGCCACAGGGGCACAGCTGCCTCACCATGGTCTTCACCATGGGCTGCAGCGGAGTCTCGGCTCACCCTCCTTCTGTCCTGACTTGAGAAACTGCAGAATTGCTTCTCTTGCATTTTCTTGCTCTTCCCTTCTCCAGTTGCAATTGTGCAGGTCTTTTCCCACCATTTTCTTAAATACCTTATCCCAGAGGTGCTCTCCTGTCACTGATGGCTCAGCCTTAGCCAGGGATGAGTCTGTCTTGGACCAAGCAGGCATTGGCTCTGCTGGACATGGGGGCTTCTAATGGCTTCTCACAGAAGCCATCCCTGAAGCCCCCCTGCTACCAAAACCTGGCCACACAAACCCAATACACTGTCTTATACTTAACTAAGGAGAAGGAAGGAAACTGCTTTTAAACTGAATCTTAACAAATTTATCAGAAATGATATAATTTAATTTAGGTGTTATAGCAGCTTATGGTACTGTACAATCCAACAGACATAATCCTTCCATTCAGTCTTCCTGGGCAGCTATACACTGATAATTTAAAGGCCAACTATTTCAGTTCTAAAGGGCTAAAATATCCTAGATATGTCACATGGGATATGATAAATTTTCATTTGACTTACATTTTTTCACAGATATCATTCGTTTCATTTACATTTAATGTTTGTAGGCACAAAAATAGATTTAGGATTACCCATGAAGTCATAACACTGAAGTTATTTTAGATGACTTTACAGATGGTGAGTACTAAATTTTTATGTCAACAAGTGCTGGATTTATGGCGCAGACCCTCACCTGATCTAAAGCAATAAAGCTTTATTTGCATTAGTTATAGTAGGAGACAAAGATTTTCCTGTTGTACTTAGGAAGCTGAGGTGACTGGACATTCTGAAGCTGAGGTGGGAAGCTGAGGTTTATGGACATAAATTCAGAGAGCCTCTGTTGCCTTTACTCAAAGTAAAACAACCTGTTTTACAAAATAGCTATTGGAAATTATCAGATCCATACTTTGTCTCACATTACATAAACAGAGCTAAGTCATGTTAATAAAAAATTCTGTTTAATTCTGCAGCAGCCCAGGTGACAGAAAATTCTGATTTTCACAGTTCTTTAAAATTGAAACCATGATCTTGATAACCCTGAATTTTCCATATATTCTATTAACATGAATTACAATATTAAAGCTAGCTAAATCAGTGAGGTTTTTTGATGGGTATAAGTTTCTGATCTCCAAAACTGTCTTGTTGATTGAAGCTTTAACCAAATATATGCTCCATATAGAGTTGCAGAGGTTACTTAGGAGCTTACCTCGCATCAGTCTGCAGTCCTTCTGAGCCTTCAGGGATCTGTCAAATCATCTACAATGCTTAAGTGACTAAATGCTTCAAAAAGACCTAGTAAAAATACTCCTGGAGTGCTTCCTGGGTCCCTAAAGTAGACAAATCTATGTGCTGCTATATAGGACTCTTTTTAATCTCTCAGCAAACATTATTTCTTCATAGAAGAAATGGATAAAGTTTTGTACTTTGCTGTCATGATAACTGTGGTGATCTGTGATAAAAATATCACATTTCAAGCTCTGAACCACTTTATCTCATCATCATCTTCTTATAGTATGCATGGCGCAAATTTTAACATGTTCTTTTCAGTAAATCCCCAAAAAGTTAAAATGAAAATATACCCTTCCCTGACCAAAGGCAAACCTGATAACCAGCAGTGTCTTGTAAACAATACGCTGCTCTCGAATGGTGACTAGTGAGAAAAAATATTTAAAATCATCAGGAGATATTTATAAGGAGGGCGGGGGGGAAATCAGCAGATTGGCATGGCTCTTCACAGGTCTCTCATGTGGAACTGGCAGTCTCATCTGCACAATGCTTTTGGACAGGTCCATCTCTAATGTGTCAGCTACCACTATGGAAGGACTGGTGTCCATATTTGCCTCTCACTAAATCAGTGATAGTTAGTGAACCTGTTATGTGCCAATATTTGAGCTCAGTACAAAGGTAGGGATGGGTTGCTAGTCACTCACTAACTCAGCCTGTTACAAATTGAGGTTTTATTTTGGATTTTCAGCAAACCCGTTAATGCTTTTCTGCTCTTTTATTTCAACAGGGACTTGGGATGTCCAGGTCACAACTGGTGATATTTCTTCTAGTTCATGAACCCTAAAATGTCTCTAACTGTATGTGGTGAAAAAGGAACTTGCACTTCAGTCATACTCCCCAAAGGATCCCTTAAAAAAGAGCAGATTTATGAGACTTCTATTGAACTAAGTAAGAAATTTAATACTGTATTCAAAGTTTGGCTAGAAATTGAAGAAGCTGGAGAAGGAGAGACTTGGCATTGCTGTGAGGTAAAAAATCAAAGCCTAAAGTAATTATTTACTGTGTCTCTATTATAATTTCTTTTTTTGCTTTCCATATTCTATCATTATATCTTCCAGTTTTCAGTCCTGTCTGAAATTGCTTAATTTTTGATTTACAGAAGTTGAAACATTTGTAAAGGGTTGACTTCAGAGACTGCTCAAAACACTAGGATAGCTATGGATAACAAAAATCTTTTAAACTTGGAGGGATTTCTGGAGACCCATATATACAGATGTGCCATCATCTGTAGCATATCCAGTGATGTCTTTTCAGAACTGTACCCACTGGCATACATTGCAGTATTTACATAACTCCAAATTGGCTGTTACATGTTGTAGATTCAGTGATCCAAGGCAAATAATTTAGGCAGACGCTAGAAATGCATTTTGATGAAACTATCTGCCTTTTAAGTTGGCATGTGAAAAAAAGAAATGAATAGCAAAAGTGACAATCTTTCTTCTGATATCCAGCTAAAATTTGACATCACATTGAAATTGCTGTGGCACTTAACTGTACAAAAAAAAATATCTTCATCCTCTTCTGCTGGCAAAATAAAAACAAACCTAAAGGAAAGAGTTGCCTTCTTTCAAATTGCAGACATGCTTTTGTCCAATAATGTTTCTACTTTGCTCTCATTAAAAACTGGAGAAAAAAAAATTTTCATTTCCAATACATGGTATTACTGAGCTGAACTCCCTGACATTTAAATGGTGGGCAAGTTGTTAATTTCATCTTCATAGCCAGATGAAATAGTCATCCAACAAATCTATCAAAATTAAGACTGCTTCTGGAGTATTGTAGGAGAGAGTAGATCACAGCAAAAATTTCAGAACAGAAACTTGGCAGTTGAAAACAGTGACATCTACTAGTCTGCTTTAATTCATTAACTCAGAACAATCACTCAAAGCTCAGTTAAAAAAAAATCAGCACAATTTATATAAATAAGGAAAAGGTGCACATTTACCTTAGGTAGGAAGAGGCAGAGATAGAAACTATAAATTTCCCTGCTTTGGGATACATGTAAATTATTTGGGTTTTGGGAAGACATTTCCTCTTATTCTATGGTTTTTATAGCAGGACTGTCTGAATCCTTGTATGAAATAACAAGGTTGGTATAGGAGGTTGTGGATAATATCTGTTATTAAAGACAGCTTAGCAGTGTATTTACACTGCTGGTTAGAATCAGGGTGGTCATTTCTATGCTATTTTGTTTTGATTTTACAAGATTGCACCTCCAGAGAGTCTGAGATTTCCCCCTTCTATCAAAAGTAAATGCAGGTGTAGTTGGTTGAATTCCATGTTTAGATTCAGAATTCATTCTTACAGCCATAAGTACAAAATAATTATCCTGATTTTTTTAGGAAATTGAAACCTTTATAAAATAATGCCTCGAACAGAATTAATTAAGATATGCTTTATTTCTGAAGCATGTAATAGCTAACATCTTCATTCTTGCTTCTTTCACTTCTTGAGGAAATAAAACATAGAAAATGAAACCTGAGTTTCAACAAACTGTTCAGGAATGTAGATATAATTATGAAAGGAAAATTGTGCTAGCATTATACTTCACAGTGCATTTAAAAAAATCTTTTCAGTGTGTTTGTCATAATGAAAAATACTGAGTCCTTTGAAGACAAAATAATGCTACCATCTCCAAGTGACAATTCCTAACCAAAGTTGGTTTTGCTTACTGGCTTCAAAGTTTGGATATTTTAGTGAGTTAGGTCATGAAGAATTGAATGAGTGAATTATATGTGCCCTTTTCAAAGCAGGATTACATCCTACAACATATTTTCAAATATGTTGTCTGGTCTAGGTTTAAACAGCTTAGAAAATGGGAATTTATCTCTTAGTGTAGCTGGTAGTACCACAGTGCAAATTAATTATTAAAATCTCATTATTAAAATATGTTTTCTTATAGTAATAATAAGCTACTTAGTGCAGGATCACTATTTTCTTAGTTTATACACAGAATTTCATAGAGATTGACATTACTTATATCAAACCCTATATATTCAAGTGATACTTATGTACTGATATATATACATGTCAGAAAGCATTCTTAATTTCTGTATTTCAGTTTTTCCCAGGAACATTTATTCTTCTTTCTCCTGTTACTTAGAATAAGCAAACATTCCATACTGAAAAATATTGTGGTATATTGACAATTCTCACAAGCTGAAGTGTGCCCATATCAACACTTCTTTTTATTCCATATGCTGGATGAATAGGTTACATAAAGGAACCTTTTTGAACAACTCGAAGTATTTTTTTTTTCCTTCACTGTAGCCTCTGCAGCAATAATGTTGACAACATTTTAATTACCTTTAATTGGGAAAGTAATCTATTCCTTCTGATTTAAAAGGCTGTTTTCAAAAACATTTTAGAAAAAATTATTCCCTCTTAATTTTAAATTTTGAGATGATGTGTCATAGCTGTTTAAAAGTTTGGCTATGGTTTGCATTAGAGCACAACAGATGCTGAAGTTATTTTTTTTTTATTTCTTTGTTAAGGTAAAGCTTCAAGACAGAGAAATTAGAAGTGTTCTAGAATTTCCATTTTGTCATAACTTTGCTGATGAAGAAGGAGGAAGAGTAACTGAGCTGCCAGTTCTCACAGCTGGGTCTCCTTTTCAGCAGGTTTGTCACAAATTAGAAACAGTGGAAGGGATTTGGTCAGTAATGATGGCCGATTTTCAGAGCAGCCCAAAGTATTTCACAGATATTTTCTGTTCATTTCTGGTGATGCATGGCTAGGGCCAGTCCACTCCAGTGTTTAAAACCAGTATCTTAGTTCCTATAGCTGAGCACTGTGCACTCAAGTATGCCTGGTATCAGTTTGTGGCACATAAAAGAGCAAGAATATGGCACTGAAACTATTAAAAGGGTTTTGAACAGTACTCAGAGTTCAGCTTTTTCTCAGTAATATGATGTGGTTCTCTCACAGACTAAACAAGAAAATACAGAGGAAATAATTCTTGTACTGTAATTTCAGACAAGAAGGAGATCCATGCCACCCAGCCTGAACAGATTTCTTGTTGTTTGTGTTCCTAGAATTTCGGGCATTCTTTTTCTGTGACCTAGCAGTTGCATGTCATCTAACTCCATCAGAATTGTGCCTTGGTCCCCTCAAGACTGGATATTTTTAGTCTGCTCTGTGTCTCTTATGAGGCTTTATAACATAAGTTAGAGAAGAGTGGAAGAGCTCTTACTCTAAATAAATATTCTACCATGAGAATATCCTAGGCTACCCCCAAAGTTACGGGTTTAGATCAAGCACAGAAGTAATGTGTATATTCTCTGCCTCTTTTGCTGTGCTTTCAAAGTTAGTACCAAGCAAAGCACTTAGGCAGAAGCTTCTTGAATATGAATTTGAGAAGAGTACTGCTGGGATATTCTGGAAGAGCACAGATATTTAAATCTTTAAAAATGCTGCTCCTCTTCCTGAGGTGCATTTAACATAAGGACAAGTGCTGTTTCTTTACCTCTCCCCTTTTCAATTGAATGTTTTGGGCATGTGATTTCTTTCTTATTTTAGGGGCCATATCACCAGCATGTTATGCATTTCTCTGGGAGTACAAACAGGTACTTTACATAAGCAGCTTTAAGGAAGTGCTCAGCTGAAGGGTTGTGTGTTCACACGGTGTGTTCTCTGATATGTCATCTCCTCTCCTGAGGCCAGTAACTCCAACTGGCACAGTGTAGAGTGAACAGCCACTGACTGGACCATGATCCAGAGGAAATACAAAAGTTACTGTCTTTCTGGCATAGTCCAGCTTTGTTTGAACTCACTGAGGCTCTGAGCAGAGATGTACTTGTTGAGTGATTTAGTATCATCCATAGCCTAGGAACTTTTTCGTTGGAGTGTCATGTATTTAAATGCATACAAGTGGTGATAGAGTATTATTTACATGTTTTTATACCAATTTGTTATGTGTTCATTTTTTAATTTTTTTTTCCTCCTGCCTGTGTTTCAGGCCCACTCAAATTATTTAGCTTATTATTCTTCGTAATAGTGGTTCTTAAATTCTAATTACAATGCATCTTGTGCTTTTCCAAGCATTACAGTATGGTTTGGTCTTCTGATCATTCCAGATAGGATGAAAAATTAAAACATAATAGTAGTCATTTATTAAATAATATATGTTTTAACTGGTTTAGGTTTGGTAAACCTTTGAACTCTTTTTCCCCACAGTCAAAAGCTATGTTCTCTACATCACTATGTGAGCTACCTCTGGGTCAGGAACAGATGCAGATGTCTATGTCATGTTGCAAGGCCTCTTAGGAGATACTGGAAGAAAGAAGTTAGAAAAGGAGATGAAAATTTCACTAAAGGAAAGGTATACTTATAATTTCTGCAAGATATTTTCCACTTTTAGAACCCAGTCCAATTCATGCGGATTTAGTGGGAATAGGGAAGTCTACAAAGTCCGGTTTGCAATGCTCTGATTTTAAGTGTGTGCGTCTGTCTATATCCCTATCTTAAGTGCAAAATACCAATCCTTATGCAGCTGACACTAGCAATACTGACAGGTAATAAAGTGACTATATCAAGTGCTTTTATATTCAATTTTGCAAATACTGAAAGTTTTCAGTGACATGCCATTGGTTTTCCTGCATATTTGCCTCACAATAGAACTCTAAAAATACTCAATTTCCTTTTAATACCTCTTTTCTGCCCATGCCATCCTTCAGACTATGGCACTTTTCCCTGCTTTCTGCTGTCTACCCCTCAGTCTGGCTCTTGGTCTCTCTCCAGATAGTCAGACACTACCCTCCGTAGTTTTCTTAGGTCTACCAGGAAGATCATCATTCATTCACTGTGCAGGAGTGAGTCTTGTAGCTCGTAGGAATAGACCAGTCAAAGTCCCATACGGCTGCCAAAGATGCATTTCCTTGATGCAGTGTCAGTATAAGCAGAAATTAAAGGGAATTTAGGTACTGAATGTGCTGCAGAAACATGGGTAGATTTACAGCAAAATGCATGTCTTTGACATAAAACCTTGTCCCCATTGGAAGCTCTGGACAGAGGGAGTGAAATTTTCAGCTGAAAAGATCACAAGATATTTTAAACATGGAATAAACAAATTGCTTGTATTTACTCTGGCTCTTTATTTGAAAAAAAATTTGAGGATTGAAACAATTTTATAAAGGGTCTGAAACAAACATCTGTTACAGAAAATTTGAGTTGGAATAGTTAAAGTTTAGAAAAAAATCCACCAGTGTCTTGCAACTAGTAAGTTATTTTCTTCTGTTGGTGTTGGCTGCCAAAGAAATGAGAGTTTCTCTAAGGATGCAAACTTCCAAATCAGCCTAGACTCATACCCAAAGCAGAGACATGATATATGTGATCAGGAGAAGCTCAGCTCCTAACTACCCCCAACCTCATCAATTCAATGGAAATTGAAAGTAGGTATTATCTTGCAGGATTTCACCTACTTGAAATAAATATTCATAAGAAAAGTTGGAGAGTTTAAATCTTTATTTTTGAGGGATTAAATACCGTGGATAAGACTACTCAGTTTTGATAAAGTCACATTTGTATTCCCTAATGCTGAAGTTCAGATTATGGTTTGCTGATAAACTGATTTAACATAATTTTAGAGCTGCAGTCATTTTGTCCTCGTGAAGTAAAGTTAGTTTACTTGTAGACTGGTAGTTTTTAATGAAGAGGGACCAAGGATGCACATCTAGAAAAGTTGACTATGAAAGCAGAAGTGAACCACAAAGATTTATAACCTGAAGGGTACTTTAATAGTATTTGCATCTACTTCAGTTTAGCTCAGAATTTTTCTGTCTTACAGAGTAAGATAGAGATCTGGCATATAGCCATGTCTTCATTATTTATTTGACATTTTATAGGAACAGTGTGCGAATGTAACACAGTATCCTTGTATTTCTAAATGTAGATATCAGCACAGGAGTATTTTAGGGCTCTAAAAAAAATTGCTTGCAGATAAGTAATAGAGAAACACATAAAAGTCTTGATTCACTTTGTTCAGTGAAAGTAAAGGTATTTGGTTAATTGAAAAGTATAAAATTATTCTGCAAGCAAGGCTTCTGCCTATGCAGCAGCATTTTTCCGTGATATGTTTTGGAAATTTCCCAATGTTTTCTTCCCTTTAAAAGTAATCTCCAAAAAGACTCTCAAGTGTAGAATGTCTCTTTCTATACCAGCCCAATCACATATTGTGCCAAGCACCCCTGCAGTCAGAGTCTGCACTTGGTGGTTTAGGGGATTTGGAGTATAACAGGCAGAATTTGCATTCTGAATCTTAACAGTTGTTCTGACATTTTAAAATGTGCTTTTCCTTGCAATAATTTTTCCCCTGACTATACAGCAACAGCTAGTCGACTGGAACAGTGTTTCTGTTGGAAATCACATCAAAATATGGTGTTAGTCTCACAGAATGTCAGGGCTGCTACAAGCAACAGTTTAGCTATGCAGAAATACATAGAAATGTTTAAATATTCAGCGAAGTTTGCAGTGGATTGGAGATATTTTTCTCTCATTTAACAGGTCTTTTATTTTCATGAGCTAAGTTACATGATAGTAAAAGAGTGAATTAGCATCTTATATCTGAAAGGTTGCTTTGTGCCTTTCCAAAGTCCTTACACCTGTGAGACCATCAGAGAACTTGCAAGTAAAGTAATGTGCATGATACTATTATACCGGTAAGCCGCTGTAGCTCACCCCTGAGAGAGAGCAGCCCTGTCACCGAGAGAGCTGAGCTTCTGGTGATCTACTCAGACAAATGAGTGTGAGGACTTGTCCTGCAAGATCCATATTCTTTCAAATTGCTATGACATTGATGCCTTGTTTGATCTTCTCCTAAAAACTGTGAGGATAGACAAAGCAATCTCAGCACACTTCCTCATGCAGTTCAGCTTTCATGAAACCCTAATAGTATTTATTCATGGTTTGTGAGTCTGCTTAAGCCTGATAGACATTACCTACTACGAACACTTTCTTGAACCAAGAAATGGTTCAAGGCATTCTGTGAAAACCAGGGCCCAGTTGTGTAAAATCCTTACAGTATCTCTGTGTTACTTCTGACAGCCAGCATTTGTCAGCAAATGTAGTTCTTGATGCCTCTTTATAAGGCCTTTGATAGACTTGCTGTATGCTCTGTCATATGGCTGTGAGTTATCTGAAAATTTCCTCTTTGAGAATGTGGGGTTTTTTTCACATCAGTTCCATCAAAAACAGTAAATTACACTGAATATGTTATGACTGATATTTAAGTATTTTAATCTGGGTTTAATGAAAGTGGCCAGTATTTTAAGTACTCCACCTTATGGAAGCACTAAATTCTCTGACAATTTTTACTTCATTCTATTAGAATTTGAAAAGATATATCCTTTATCCTGCCCTATATTTAGACATCAACTGCTCAGGTTGGTGCCATGGTAACTGCAGCACATACAAAAATTGTCAGTGAGAGGTGACTGTTGGTGTTCAGTTTCAGTACTCACAGATTAAACTGACAATTAAAAAAAAAAAAAAAACCAAACAAAAACTTCAGGGAAAAGTCCATGTATGCCAGAATACACTAAGGGTCAGAATGTGGGACAGTGTCCTGAGGTCACAAGTAGGAAACCAGTATTTGCCTGTAATATCCACATCCCATCACATTGACAGTGCTGCTATTTTGTGACTGCAGATAAATCTTCTCTTATGGAAAGCATGCCTGACATAGTGATTAAATAATTCTCAAATGTCATTGATCCAAATGTGTTAATCACAATGGTAGGCTGTTGGCCAAGTTACTGTTATGCAGAAATGAACACTAAATCCATCTGGTCATCAAAGAATCATGGAATTGTTTGGGTTGGAAGAGACCTTTAAGATCAAGTCCAACCGTTGACCCAGCACTGCTAAGTCCACTACTGAACCATGTCCCTGACTACATGTCTTCTAAATACCTCCAGAGATGGTGACTAGCCAGTTTCCCTGGGCAGCCTGTTCCAATGCTTGACAACCATTACAGTGAACAAATTTTTCCTAATATCCAGTCTAAACCTCCCCAGGTACAACTCAAAGCCATTTCTTCTTGTGCTGTGGCTTGTTTCCTGGGAGAAGAGACCAGCCCTTACCTAGCTGCCACCTCCTTTCAGGTAGTTGTAGAGAGCAATCAGGTCTCCCCCGAGCCTCCTTTTCTCCAGATTAAACTAAACTAAGTTCTGTCAGCTGCTCCTCACAGGATTTCTCCTTGAGACCCTTCACCAGCTCTGTTGTTCTTCTCTGGACACATTCCAGCACCTCAATGTCCTTGTAGAGAGGGGCCCAAAACTGAGCACAGGATTCAAGGTGTGGCCTCATCAGCACCAAGTACAGGGGGACAATCACTGAATCACTGCCCTGGTCCTGCAATTTTTGTAATATTTCTATTACAGGCCAGGACACCTGGGAACAAGCTGGCTCATGTTCAGCAGAATCTCCAGGTCCTTTTCTACCAGACAGTTTTCCAGCCACTCTTCACATCATGTAGCATTGCACGGGGTTGTTGAGATCCAAGTGAAAGACCTGGCACTTGGCCTTGCTGTGCCTCATGCAATTTGCCTTGGCCCATCAATCCAGCCTGTCCAGATCCCTTTGCAGAGCCTTTCTGCCCTCCACCCAACTTGGTGGTGTCCGCCAACTGTCTGAAGGTGCCCTCAATCCCCTCATCCAAATCACCAATAAAGGTATTAAACAGGACTGGTCCCTGAACTGAGCCCTGGGGAACACCAGTAGTGACCAGCCACCAGCTGGATTTAACTCCACTCACCACCACTCTCTGGGCCTGGCCATCCAGTCAGGCACGCGAACAAAACATGAGGGAGCCACTTTCTCCAGGGGAATGCTGTGGGAAATTGCATCAAAGTCTTTCTTAAAGTCCAACTAAACAATATTCACAGCCTTTCCTTCATTCACTAAGTAGGTCACTCTGTCATAGAAGAAGATCAGTCAAGCAGGACCTGCCTTTCATAAAGCCATGATGGCTGCCCCGATCCCCTAAATGTGTTGTGTGTGTAGTGTGATGGTACTTGATATGATCTGCTCCATGACCTTCCCTGGCACCAAGGTCAGGCTAACAGGCCTGTAGTTCCCTGGATCCTCTTTCCAACCCTTCTTGTAGATGGATGTTACATTTGGTAATTTCCAGTCTACTGGGACTGGTCAAGTTATCTGGGACTGCTTGTAAATGATGGAAAGAGACTCAGTGAGCACTTCTGCCAGCTCCCTAGGTACCCTTAGGTGAATCCTCTCCGGTCCCATGGATGTGTGTGTCTGTGTGCTGTAGCAGGTTGCTGGTCCTTTTCCCTTGGATTGTAGGGACTTCATTCTGCTCCCTGTCTCTGTTTTACATCTCAGGGGCTGGAAGAGCAATTGGTTTTCTATTAGATACTGAGGCAAAGACAGCAATAAGTACCTCAACCTTTCCCTCAGCCTTTGGCTGCTCTGTTGGTGGCACTCCTGGTTGCTTGCACTCCCTCAGGGCTTCTTCGATACATGGGGGGAGCTTGGCCACCATTGCTCCTGGCCCTGAATCCTGTTACCTGCTGTGGCATGAGCTGCCGGCTCCTGGGGGCTCTCTTTGCTACCCCTGAGCTTCCTTTGGGAAACTCCCCTGTGCACTCACACCGCAGCGCTCAGCTGCTCACTTTGGCCACGTGACTTCTACTTTTGGTTACACCATGTTTAAATCCATTGAGCAGAAGGAGTGATCAGATGGGAAGTAGAAAAATATGAAATACCACCATCTTGAAGGAAAGATTGGTGAAGGTTCTCAGAAACTGTGAGGAGAAACACAGAAAGAACATTACTAAAGCTTTATGAAATCCTAGGGACAGTGTCAAATACCTGAGTCATGTGCAGTTCTCAGCGATACCTCCAAGATGGCATTTCCCAGTCAGTGGTTACAGTCAGTGAGAGATTTGTAAGGGGCAGTCAGAACATACCATTGCAATCACCCAGCACAACAGTGCTGTGTTGCCTACACAGCAGTGGCCAAGGATTAGAGCTGTGTGAATAATTAATTTTGGTTTCCTGACATATTCTTGCAAGGCGAGAGAACATGTAAAAATTTGCTGCAAAAAATTAAAAACTGGACAAAACTAATTAATGCTAAAATTAACTGCAAGAGGGCAGTACTTCATTCTGTCTATGTAGATCTTAAAAATAAATCACCTAAGTGACATTTCTAGAGCTGAAATGCATCTCACTTAGTTTTACTTGCCTGTATTGTATGTCTTTGTTCTAACATGATGGTTTAAGCATCTGCTGCAGAAAGGGAGTGATGATTACCTTCTCTGTTCATTTGGACATTTATCTTAAAACAAAACTAGTTAACCTCAGAGAGTACCTGCTGCGTTCTTTTCAGGAAATTGTCTTATTATATGGACTTATTTTAGATAGGCCAAGTTGGATAAGTGAATTTTATGCCCTGTTCATTTCAGGCTTTTGATAAACAAGGTAATTTTAAAATAAAATGCAGCTAAATTTATTAGCTTGATTTATAAAAAATCTTAAAATAGTTATGTTTAATAGAAATGTGCATTTTTCAAAAAATAAAATATTCAGTCATTTTCCTCAATGCAGCAAGAACTAAATTAAATTCAGTTCAAGTGAAATAGTTCCAAAAATATATCTAATGCCAAATGAATTGCTACCAGTGATGAAGTTTAAATCTAGCTGGAAAGTTGTTTCCAAGCTTAAGGATACCTTTTTTTTTCGTTTAAATATTAGAGATTCACACTATTTTCTGTCTCAATTTGTCAAACTTTAACTTCTAGGAACTTAATTTTGTCACATTTTTGACTGTTGGTTTGGATAGCTCTTTTACACCAAATTTCTACTGCCTTTGACAGTATTTATGACAATAAGAATATCAGTATGCCTTTGACAAGTTAAATAGATTATTCTGCTCGATTCACTGAAAGGAAGGCTTTCCAGTGATTTATTAATTCTCGCAAATCTTTTCAGAGTACTCTTCAATTTAACACTCTACTTCTTCAAGTGTCATATCTGGAGATTGTATTTGCATAATCTCTGAAATCTTGTTTTTTTCCAGATAAATCATGGAAATACTAACGTGCATAAGCTTATTAACTGGCCTCACTGCAATGAAATGCGCTTGCAAATATTCTCTGTTTACAGCTTCACTTACAGACATACAAGTTAGACATTTTATTATCCCATTATTATATTTGATTATAGTGTCTTAATCAAAATATTATACAATGATATGCATTACCGAAGTTGAAGAAAATTACATTCATCCTATTTTCTTTGCATGTTAAATCAGATCTCAAACTTGGACTGTTATTAAATCAATCCAACAATCAGGCTGCATCGGATGGGGTTGAATCTGTCCAAAGCCCTCATCCAAATCACCAATAAAGGTATTAAGCAGGACTGGTCCCTGAACTGAGCCCTGGGGAACACCAGTAGTGACCAGCCACCAGCTGGATTTAACTCCACTCACCACCACTCTCTGGGCCTGGCCATCCAGTCAGTTTTTTATCCAGTGAACTGTGCATGCATCCAAACCATGAGGAGCCACTTTCTCCAGGGGAATGCTGTGGGAAATTGCATCAAAGTCTTTCTTAAAGTCCAACTAAACAATATTCACAGCCTTTCCTTCATTCACTAAGTAGGTCACTCTGTCATAGAAGAAGATCAGTCAAGCAGGACCTGCCTTTCATAAAGCCATGATGGCTGCCCCGATCCCCTAAATGTGTTGTGTGTGTAGTGTGATGGTACTTGATATGATCTGCTCCATGACCTTCCCTGGCACCAAGGTCAGGCTAACAGGCCTGTAGTTCCCTGGATCCTCTTTCCAACCCTTCTTGTAGATGGATGTTACATTTGGTAATTTCCAGTCTACTGGGACTGGTCAAGTTATCTGGGACTGCTTGTAAATGATGGAAAGAGACTCAGTGAGCACTTCTGCCAGCTCCCTAGGTACCCTTAGGTGAATCCTCTCCGGTCCCATGGATGTGTGTGTCTGTGTGCTGTAGCAGGTTGCTGGTCCTTTTCCCTTGGATTGTAGGGACTTCATTCTGCTCCCTGTCTCTGTTTTACATCTCAGGGGCTGGAAGAGCAATTGGTTTTCTATTAGATACTGAGGCAAAGACAGCAATAAGTACCTCAACCTTTCCCTCAGCCTTTGGCTGCTCTGTTGGTGGCACTCCTGGTTGCTTGCACTCCCTCAGGGCTTCTTCGATACATGGGGGGAGCTTGGCCACCATTGCTCCTGGCCCTGAATCCTGTTACCTGCTGTGGCATGAGCTGCCGGCTCCTGGGGGCTCTCTTTGCTACCCCTGAGCTTCCTTTGGGAAACTCCCCTGTGCACTCACACCGCAGCGCTCAGCTGCTCACTTTGGCCACGTGACTTCTACTTTTGGTTACACCATGTTTAAATCCATTGAGCAGAAGGAGTGATCAGATGGGAAGTAGAAAAATATGAAATACCACCATCTTGAAGGAAAGATTGGTGAAGGTTCTCAGAAACTGTGAGGAGAAACACAGAAAGAACATTACTAAAGCTTTATGAAATCCTAGGGACAGTGTCAAATACCTGAGTCATGTGCAGTTCTCAGCGATACCTCCAAGATGGCATTTCCCAGTCAGTGGTTACAGTCAGTGAGAGATTTGTAAGGGGCAGTCAGAACATACCATTGCAATCACCCAGCACAACAGTGCTGTGTTGCCTACACAGCAGTGGCCAAGGATTAGAGCTGTGTGAATAATTAATTTTGGTTTCCTGACATATTCTTGCAAGGCGAGAGAACATGTAAAAATTTGCTGCAAAAAATTAAAAACTGGACAAAACTAATTAATGCTAAAATTAACTGCAAGAGGGCAGTACTTCATTCTGTCTATGTAGATCTTAAAAATAAATCACCTAAGTGACATTTCTAGAGCTGAAATGCATCTCACTTAGTTTTACTTGCCTGTATTGTACGTCTTTGTTCTAACATGATGGTTTAAGCATCTGCTGCAGAAAGGGAGTGATGATTACCTTCTCTGTTCATTTGGACATTTATCTTAAAACAAAACTAGTTAACCTCAGAGAGTACCTGCTGCGTTCTTTTCAGGAAATTGTCTTATTATATGGACTTATTTTAGATAGGCCAAGTTGGATAAGTGAATTTTATGCCCTGTTCATTTCAGGCTTTTGATAAACAAGGTAATTTTAAAATAAAATGCAGCTAAATTTATTAGCTTGATTTATAAAAAATCTTAAAATAGTTATGTTTAATAGAAATGTGCATTTTTCAAAAAATAAAATATTCAGTCATTTTCCTCAATGCAGCAAGAACTAAATTAAATTCAGTTCAAGTGAAATAGTTCCAAAAATATATCTAATGCCAAATGAATTGCTACCAGTGATGAAGTTTAAATCTAGCTGGAAAGTTGTTTCCAAGCCTAAGGATACCTTTTTTTTCGTTTAAATATTAGAGATTCACACTATTTTCTGTCTCAATTTGTCAAACTTTAACTTCTAGGAACTTAATTTTGTCACATTTTTGACTGTTGGTTTGGATAGCTCTTTTACACCAAATTTCTACTGCCTTTGACAGTATTTATGACAATAAGAATATCAGTATGCCTTTGACAAGTTAAATAGATTATTCTGCTCGATTCACTGAAAGGAAGGCTTTCCAGTGATTTATTAATTCTCGCAAATCTTTTCAGAGTACTCTTCAATTTAACACTCTACTTCTTCAAGTGTCATATCTGGAGATTGTATTTGCATAATCTCTGAAATCTTGTTTTTTTCCAGATAAATCATGGAAATACTAACGTGCATAAGCTTATTAACTGGCCTCACTGCAATGAAATGCGCTTGCAAATATTCTCTGTTTACAGCTTCACTTACAGACATACAAGTTAGACATTTTATTATCCCATTATTATATTTGATTATAGTGTCTTAATCAAAATATTATACAATGATATGCATTACCGAAGTTGAAGAAAATTACATTCATCCTATTTTCTTTGCATGTTAAATCAGATCTCAAACTTGGACTGTTATTAAATCAATCCAACAATCAGGCTGCATCGGATGGGGTTGAATCTGTCCAAAGTGATGACTGTCTTTTTTTGTTTGTGTTTTGTTTTTGTTGTTTTGGTTTGATTTTTTAATCTCTTTTGTTTGTTATAATTTATGATTACGTCTTTGGATGTGGCTGATGATACTGATCCATGTAGCAGTCCTTTTGCATTTTATTAAACACATTTTACTTAAAGTCTGATTGAAATGTCTTTAATTAGTTAGCTGAATGGTCATAGCTGCTGATCATTATAAGTGCCCCTATTCTTTCTTACTCCTGTTGCTGTTTTGTGCATAGAAACCTTGTTTCAAAAAGATTTCTTTCCAGACATACTAAGAAAATTAACATCAGGTCAGTGCAGGGCAAATATATTTGGGGTTTTTCATTACCCCTATTCTGTCACTGATTCTTCACTAATCTTGTTGAAGATTGGTAAACTGTGATAAACGTGGGTTATCAGAAACCTCTGGTCATTCATTCACTATAATTTACATTACTTTTTTCGCACAGAGATAAAAATTTGCAATGAATTTATAGCTGAAAAATTAACATAATACAAAAACATGCTTGCAGAAATGTGAGTCTAGACAGAAAGCCGTGTTGTTTTTTTCAGATGCATGAAAACTCCTATTTTTAAGGAAGCATTTGTACAGAACACTGACTTCAAGACAGTGAGGGCACAGTCAGAGGCACTTTTCATCCTTCCACTTAACTGAGCCAAGACAGTACTGCTACCAGTGCTTGTCATCACTGCTGCTTACCACCCAGTGTTTCCACCTCTGAAGTCTTCTGGTACAGTGACATACATTTGCTCTGTCCAAATGTTTATTTAGTTTAAGCAGTTAATATCGTTAGTGATTTGAACTTTTTCACTTGGTCTATCTTGACAAAATTTGGCTGGAGCTGATTTTGTGGTTATCCTGGCACAACTAAAAAGGTGATAATGTCCATCTAAGAGAAGGTAGTGGTGTGACAAGCATTTGGGACAGGGTGGAAAAGTTCTGTTCAGCACAACTGGAAGAGCCCATAGGACCACAGTCTGAAGGGGCAAAAGTAATTTTTCTCTTTTTTCTCCGTTTCCAGGAATGTTCCCACACTATTTCTGATTTGGGCTCAGTGTTACAGGGGCCTTTATTTTGTCTACGTGTGTTAAAACTCCTTTGTTTTCTACAGAGTCTCTCCAGATTAACAAGGGAGATCAAAATAATCAGGCAACAAATCAATAGGTTTGCTAAGCTTAATAGAAAAGGTCCTTTATCTGGACACTCTGACTCCTTTTCCAATAAAAGCCTATTAAAATGATACTAACATTAGCAGTATGGGAAACCACTTGTGCATACAGGTTGATGAAATGAAGCATATGGTGTGTCTTTACTTGCCATTTTCTGTTCTGCTGGGAATATCGTCATTAACCAACCATCAAGTCTCAATACCAAGCCTGTAAAATGATTGGCATTTAAAAAGGTAAATATTGCACAGTGACTGTTCAAATACTTCTTCTGTTACAAGAGCTATTGCAGCTGCTGCAAACAGTGATATGTTGCCAGCACTGACACAGAAGAGTACTGAATAAAGTCAAACTGGGTCATACGTTCAAAGAAAAGGCTCAAAACAGGGGTCCCAGGAAAAGAAAGAAACATTTGAAGAAAATCTGAAAAGGAGTTAAGAAAAAAACTAAATATTCTGAAAGGTTTTCTGGAATGATTGTTATAAAGGATTTTTTAGTTCTTATTTTCTTAGCCAAGAAATATGAAAAATGCCACTTCTGGTTTTGCTAGGGCAGCTCTCTGGGTCACAGAGGATCTATGGCTCTACCACTGTCAATCTTAGCTGTTTAGTCTTGGAGAATATCTTTCTGCAGGCAATGTTAATTAAGAAAATTTAGTGGGCTGTACAAACACACAAATTGCTTTAATGTTATTCTGAGAAAATTCAATATAAGCTCTGCTGAATTAGACTATATATATTATTATCAATATTTAAGGTGACTTTTCTCTGTTCAAACCTAATTTGCTAGTAGTAACTAAAAAACAATTAACATTTTTTTCCCTAGGGGAAAATTATAAAGATAAATTTCATATTCTATATTTTTGCTTATCTTCTGTGTGTTTCCTTCCTCTCTCTTTATCCTCCAGTAATTTAAAAGGTCCCCATTTGTAAGTCAAATAAAAGATAGAGTATCATGTGACATACAAGACCTGTCAACACCTCGAATATTTAGAAAATTTTATGCCTAATCCATGGTCTCATATGAATCTACAAAAATATTAGATATATTTTTAATAATAATTGAATTTCATAAAATTAGAATGAAATATATGTCATGATCTGTCTGTTTGCAGTTTGAGAGGAGAAAAGTGAATTAAATTTAGCAAATAAATTATCTCTAGCCAGTTGTTCTTAGCTCTAACAGTTATAGTTGCTGCTCTTTCTCTGTTCTTTTTTGGTCCCTTGACTACAATAAAGCTCATTACACTATGTAGATTTTCAAATGTACACATAAAACAGAAAATGTAATCTTGTCTGTGAAGTGAGTTTACCCCAGCTGACACAATTTCTAGTCTACTTATAGTTGCTTAACCTGCAGTTTATTAGATGTCTGGATAATCTGCAAATATGACCATGGATTTGGGAGATTTTACATGCTCTAAAGTGAGCTTGTTAAAATTGCACATTGACAAATGATAGTGTGTATAAAACAAACCAAACATCAGAGTTTTTACAAATGTTTTTTTCCATCAAAATATACTTATTTTCAGAGGAAAAAAGATTTGGAAAGCCTTGTGTGTTAACTGTATATACAAACTTGCTGTTACATGTGGCTAGATCCTCCAGGTTATAGAAAACCCACAGTACATGCTGCTCCTGATTTATTAAGTCACTAAGTTAATAAGTATTAAGAGTTTGTTAACCATCAAGCTTGGTGCAAGTCAAACCCAACTTGGCACATGTGTAGAAGCCACCAGAATATTGTCTGTAGTTTTCCTATATTCCTAACTATCCTTTCCAAGAGTAGATCACTGACAACAGATTTTTTTTGGAGATGCTGATGAGCATGCCACTAAATTAGTCACTCTCTGGAAAACTCTTTTCTCTTAAAAAGAAATTATTTTAACAAGTATCTGACAAGAGCTTTCTCATGTGTTTCCTATAAAATAATTCATTGTGCTTGTTTCGGCTGGGGTAGAATTAATTTTGTTTCCAGTGGCTGGTGTGGGGCTGTGTTTTGGGTTTGTGCTGAACACAGTGATGATAACACAGAGATGTTTTCGTTGTTGCTGAGCAGGGCTCACACGCAGCCAAGGCCTTCTCTGCTTTTCGTGCTGCCACGCTGGTGAGGAGGCTGGGGGTGCACGGCAGGGTGGGAGGAGACAGAGCCAGGACAGGTGACCCCAGCTGACCAAAGGGATATTCCAGACCAGATGGCATCATGTTCACTATGTAAAGTGGGGGGAAGAAGGAGGAAGGGTGGACGTTTGGAGTGATGCATTAGTCTTCCTAAGTAACCACTCCATGTGCTAGGGCCCTGCTCTCTTGTGGATGGCTGAACACCTCCCTGCCCCATGGGAAGCAGTGAATTAATTCCTTCTTTTGCTCTGCTTGTGTGCATGGCTGTTGCTTTCTCTAGTAAACTTTATCTCAACTCATGAATTTTCTAGCTTTTACCCTTCTCATTCTATCCTTCATCTTGCTCATGAGAGGGTGAGAGAGCAGCTCTGTGGGGCTTGGATACTTGCCTGGGGTTAAACCTCAACAATCATGCATTAACATAAGCATAATCATTTGCAAGACCTAGCAGCAATTTTAGGATAAATTTTCACATTTTTTCAATTTAAAATATTTTATTACTAACAGACACAGGGGTCTGCATGTTTCTTGCTTCAGTCTGTGTTTTTCAGTCATCTCCTCTGTGTATTTTTAATACTTTTTATTTAATAAGTGTGACAAATTATTTTATTCAGGCATGATAGTATAACTTTACCAATCCAATTAAACCTGGAATACAGGAGTGATCAGATTAATATCACAATAAAGGTAAATTAAGAGCTAAAATTAATGGTATTCAATCATCAAATTAGTCCAATAGGTAATAAAATAAAATTGTAGTGTTGACACTAACTTTAATTTTTTGATTTAGCTAAGGAAAACATGAAGAGGAGCCTCTTTTTCCTGAAGTTCTGCATTCCATTTAGAATTTCAGCTGTTCCAATGTATTTGCTCTGCTGTAAATTCACTAGTAGCTGATGACCTTGACTCCTTGTGAGGAAGTGTAGCTATTCAAGTGCCTCTTTCAGATTTTTTCCTTAATATCATTGTTTCATTTTCCCATTTCACGTGATAATTTAAGAATGATAATGCAGATGTGATGATTAAATGGTGCATTGTAGCAGTTTTTGACAAACATGACCTTTCATTCTAGAAGTTAGTTTCATTCTAGAACTTCTAGAAGTTGTGATACTGAATTATCACAAGTAATTCAGTGATAGGACTATGATTTTTAGGAGACTGTTAAAGGTATAGTTCACTGTCCTGGGTTGCAGTGTATTCTATTACCATCCCCATCAGCTGTTGAAATCAGGTGGGGCAGTGTTTCCTTGCCTCCTCCCCCCAGACTATCTTTCTGTTAATTGCCCATCATTGTCCTGCCGCCTGACTCAGAGATAACTCCCTCCGGACTATCTTCTGTTAATGAGCCTAATCAACACTTTGCCTCATGACTCATCACCCCATTGTGAGATGCTCCACCCAGAGGGAGGAACCAAGCATCCCATCGTGGATATAATCTGAGGCGGAACACCAGAGACACCGGCTTCCCACTGGATTTCCAGAGGACAGGAGCTACACAGCCACCACTGGACTTCCTGAGGAAGAGCAGACTGTTTTACTACAGGATCACTGCTCCAGAGG
>NW_008236767.1:5252549-5260078 GCF_000691975.1 Corvus brachyrhynchos
TGTATGTGTGTTTTAGAGTTTAAGAAGGTATTGATTTGTGATAATGTAGATGGTAATAGAATAAGGGGTGGATAATGTCCTGGGTTGCAGTGTATTCTATTACCATCCCCATCAGCTGTTGAAATCAGGTGGGGCAGTGTTTCCTTGCCTCCTCCCCCCAGACTATCTTTCTGTTAATTGCCCATCATTGTCCTGCCGCCTGACTCAGAGATAACTCCCTCCGGACTATCTTCTGTTAATGAGCCTAATCAACACTTTGCCTCATGACTCGTTACCCCATTGTGAGATGCTCCACCCAGAGGGAGGAACCAAGCATCCCATCGTGGATATAATCTGAGGCTGAACCCCAGAGACACCGGCTTCCCACTGGATTTCCAGAGGACAGGAGCTACACAGCCACCATTGGACTTCCTGAGGAAGAGCAGACTGTTTTACTACAGGATCACTGCTTCAGAGGACTGCAGCCACCATTCTACCAGACTGCTACCACCACCCTGCCTAACAGGGTGTCAGGTTGTACCTTGGCTCTGTCAGTTTGACAGTGTTTTCTTTTACCTTTTTTCCCCTTTTCTTTAATTTCCATTAAATTGTTATTCTGACTTGGTGCCTCCCACTGGTTTGTTTTCAAACTAGCACATTCACAAACATACATGCTTTCATATTCACATGTATATACATTAATGAAAAACGAGAAAAAGCTGAACAAATTTAAAATTTTTCTGTTGCTGGGGATTCTTTTAAAAGTGGATGGTCATATATTATCTGCAATTTTAAGCTCAATATTTAAGCTTATGCTGTGTCTCATTAAGGTGCAAGCTGGCTAGGCTCATCTTTGTGACATAAATCTTTCATCAGTTCTTCAGCTGGAAAACCTGACCAGGAAAGAAACTGTGACAGGTGGAGCAAGAGAAGTGCTATTCTCTGTTTCATCTCTGCATGAACCTTTAAGGGTTGCTGCCCTCTTGCTCTGGCAGAGCAACTTCAGTGTGGATTATGTTAGG
Source organism: Corvus brachyrhynchos (assembly GCF_000691975.1). Classification (NCBI taxonomy): domain Eukaryota; kingdom Metazoa; phylum Chordata; class Aves; order Passeriformes; family Corvidae; genus Corvus; species Corvus brachyrhynchos. The sequence goes on from NW_008236767.1 coordinate 5,253,551, forward strand.
AAGACTTCTCAGGACTCAAGTGTTTTCATCGTTATTGCTACCCAGTCCCTTCAAAAACATCTTTATATCTTTAAATCATCACAAATAACACTAGATTTTAACAGTTAACAACCCCAGTAGAAATGAGATGGTAATTCAAAAATCTATAAAGCAAAAAATGTGGAAAGTCTCTGTGCCAAGAATTTAATGTCTGTTTTTCTGCTGATGAAACATGAAGTAGGTGTGACACTCACAAAAACCCAGAATCACATATTGCGAAAGTGTTTAATGTCTGACATATCACAATTTTCTTTAGGAATCTTACTTCAGTGCTCTAAACATTGTAAAAATATTGTGGCCTTCTAACTGATAGAGAATATCAGAATTTATTTCAACATAGTTTTATTTAATATTTTTCCTTAAATTCAATTACTTCTATTGAAACTAGTCCTACAAGTTAATCCAAATCTGGAACCACGTTTGTCATCCTTTCCTAAGAGATTCTTTCTGTGATGCTCATTTCTGCCCTTCTCATTCCCTGCATTTCATCCCTGAGATGGTAGCCCTTGGAGTCTATTTTGTTGAGAGTAAGATATGTTTAAAATAAATTCCCTGTAGATCATTAAACATCAATTTTGGGAAAGCCGCTGATAGCTCTGTGTGGGCAAAGAGATAGTTTAGCTGTAAATTGCAGAGCCACAAAGGGAATAAATACTTCTTAATAAAGGCATTTAGCATGTTTAAACTTGTCATCTCTGGTTCTGTTGGTATTTATTGAATTAATAAAAAAATCCTGGTTTTCTTCTCACTTTTGTGTTTCAAAATACACGTATAATTTAGTTACACAGTTCTGTTTCCATATGACTTTTTGAGTCTGAATTTTTCAGGTGGATATTTTTGAAGTGGAAGCAGTAGATATTGGTATTCTGCAAAGGATGGTTGTTGAAAAAGGGAGAGGCTCTGACTGGCTTCTGGAGAACATTATTGTGAAAGAGTCATCATCTTCAGGGACAGAAATGTTGTTTATTGCTCAAACACGGATTGAAGACAGACGTGATGGAAAAAGATCTGCCTCAATAACTCCGAATGCCACAGGTCAACCCTATCTTCAAACTATCCTCTGCTAAGAAATTCATGCCAAACTGGAGAATGCAGCTATATGATTTGCTTCTACAAACAAGTTATGGTTTAAAATAACAAGTGTGTCTGAACACTTCATGTTTTAGTATCACTTAATAGCCACTATTTGCCAGAGGATAATTTCTGCTTTGTTATTCCAGATTTTCAGTGGTGTAAATGGCAAAAAATTTGTCCTATTCCTTTTCACAGATTCCTGCCTCTCCAAGTATTCTACACTTGCACACTATCTTTTAAGCTTGTAATACCAATTACTTTCTAGGTCGAGTGAAAATGAGGTAAAAAGTAAGGAAAACTCTGTTTAAGCAGTGGAGAAAATGTCTCCATTGTATTCAAGATGACTGATTTATGTTATTTATGCTACACTGTTTGGACAGCATTTGCCAGAAGCTGGATATACTTCTGACTGACACCATGTGAGAAATCAGGTCACAAAGGAGCAGTTTTGACCCCACTGCCTGTGGCTCTTTTTCAAGACAGGAAGGGAATGTGCACCCTTCTTCCCTGCATGATGGTTTCAATCCAAGCATGGATTTCAATACAATCTGGCGTGCAAGCTGGGAGGAACCACAGCACGCTCCAACCAGATCAGTAGGCACCAAAGCCCAAAAGGTATCTCTAACACAGATGTATTTATTTTCCTGCCTCTCAGAGAAGTTAATTGACAGTATAGATGAGTCCTTGGATTACAAAACATGTTCTAGGTTTTTTTCTTCCTAAACCCCAGGGCATTTGCTGGCACTTGTTCAGCAATAGCCTCTTGAGACTGAAGAAGATTCCAGTTCAATCCATTTCCTCTGCTTTATCATCTCTACCTTTTGATCATTTGAAACCAGAAAGAAAAGGAGGAAATTGTTAATGTGCAAAAGCAAATAATTTCAGCTTTGGTTTAGTTTGTGTGTTGGAACTTTTCTGAAAAAAAATAGGAATATTTAGTTCTGTTTCTCATAGACTTCATTGATCTGGACAAATGTTCCTCTGAGTTTCTTTATACAATAATTGGCAAATCCAATGTTAATTACAAACTCAAAAGAAGTCTTCTCATTTTTGGTCCAGGTCACTACCTAATGTTTACAAGCAGCTTGGATCTATACCAAATCCCGATAAAATCAGTGGGGACTAATATCTGTGGGAGGAACATCAGCCCCTAGAACAGGCATTAAAGACATCCAATTAGTGCTCATTCATCCAGAGCATATATTGTACAAATGAAACATAAATGCTTTAAAATGAAAAATACTTGAATCTTCATGTTACAACAATGTTCCTAGTAAAGAGTCAGTCCTAGAGTCAGTTCATGTAATAGGATGATATTTAGGAGATGATGCTCAAATAGAAGATCATATTTTACATTTCCTAGTTAAATCTAAATGATATAATAGTCAGTCGACTGCCTCACTAGACATGAATACAGACCCTTTTTATCATATAGACACTGTTGTACAAAAATATTAATTTGATCTTTTTTTAATTAGAAGTTCAGGAGAGGAGGACCACATCTGCCTGGCCTTTAGGAAGAGAGCAAATGAATTCAGGTATAGCTCTGTCATTACATTGACTGCTCTATTAATCAGTTCTGAAATAATAATGTGAGAATATTTTCATCACAATGTGTCATTAAACTTACTAGTACTGACAATAATTTCCCCTTTGTAATTGTAAAAAATAGCAATAAACTTAGGGAGGTGCTCAATACCCAGGTGAAATGCTTATAAAATAATGTTCCCTATGTAGAACAAGGCATGTCTTAGAAATTTTATATCAGATAGCTTTGTTAATATATGAAAACAGAAACATCCGTATTTTTTTCCTTTTTATTTCCCTTATTTTATTTGTTCAGAAGGCAGATGGAGGATTTATTTCACAAAACATCAAGAAGAAACAAAATCAGAATTTGAAAAGTTGTCAGAAAGTATATCCAAGATGGTTATGGTTTTTTATGGAAGCAACAGCAAGTCAAATCCAGTTTCCATGGAAAACAAAGTGGAACATCAGACTGAGAACCAAGTAACATATGATGTAAAATAATATATGGATTTGCCTTTATTTAATCTTTCTTTGAGTTTCCTTTTAAAGATAGATATTCATGCAGTGCTGTAAATATTGGAGGTATTATTGATAAATATTCAAGAAAATCAGAACTGAAGTTTTCAGTTGCATGCCAGACTTCATTTTTAATTACTGGCTTTCTCAAGTTCATGATGATCAAGCATATTATTTTTTTCCCTAACAAATAGTCATAGTTAATAATGCATATAATTTTAAACGGCATTAACATTAGAAATCATTGTCGTATGTAATTTGAATTTGAATAGAACAATTGCAACGAATGCCCCTAGAGGATAAAGCTAAAATGTCCTTAAGAGCCTACAGTCAATCTGGTTCTGCTGCTTTTGAACTGAAAGGGACTTTTAGCACCAAGACTGATGCAAATGGGTCCAGCACTGTGCTGACTCCTTTAGCACAAACTTCCCCTCCTCCTGTAAACCACCTATGCTTTTATCTGTTTATCTCTGTTCGGATGCTAACTCATTGTTGATTCCTAGGTACATTTGCCATCTGATTTGGGAGTGCTTTATAAAGTGAGACTTGGTCTCCAGAGTTTGGAAAACAACATATCCCAGTTGTCTCTTCGTCACTTTAAAATACAGAACACATCAACCCTGGATACCTTTAGTCTCACCTTAAATAAAACACTTCCTCTTTCTCCTAATGGAGACAGATGGATTGAATTCCCTATACAGCGGCCATTAAAAGAAGCACTTTCTGGTAGGTATAAATCTACTTCAAAGCAGTAGAGTGGTTCAGGAGGTTAACATGTCCTAGTATTACAGTAGAAACCTTTATCAGAACAGAAATTTTTATTGTCTTTATTTAACGATTCATAAAGACTGGATAAGAATTTAAAATGTATGAAGGAAAATACTACCTACTCAGCTTAATTTCTGTACCATAAAGTGGGAAATGCAATATTCATTTGATTGCACAGAAACATTCTTATACGCTACAAAGAACAGTTCATAAGAAATATCCTTCTCTTGCAATATTGTAATAGTTCCATTCTCTTTTGTTTAGTCCTCAGCTGCTCATATTACTGACATTAACAACATGATTTTTTATAGCTCATTTACTATTAAGCGATTTTGTTGTTTGTTTGCACATTCCAAACAAATATTCTCAGTAAATAACAGCTCAAAACTACATATAAGCTTCAGCTTTATTACCTTTATACACTCCAAATATTTATGCCTCCTAAAATTAGCTCAACAATTTTTATATTTGTCACCCTGCTTAAGCAAAATAAAAGAAATCCTTTCACCTAAAATCCACCCTATTCTGTAATGTGATGCTTACTGAATGCTGCCATATGATGGAACAAATACTAACTTAATTAACAGACCAAATAATGATACTTAATATTCAAATAATTTGTGCCTGGGTTTCATGCAGAAAACAAATGAATTATTTGGGTAAAAAATAAGTCAGCTCATCTAATATGAGCTGAAGTAGGCATAAAATGAACTACCCCTACACACTTTGGGTGAGAACTTCTGTCCCGGTTTCAATGAGGCGTTTGAATGCATCCAAAAGTAAATATGTGAATAATCTCACTGGAAGTAATAGAGATTGAGGTTTGGGGTTTTTTGCATATTGTGGCTGCAATCAAAAATGTAAAATTTGTACCTAGGCTTTAGATTTTGTGTTGCTTAGAGGTGTTATTTTCACTTGATCAGTATGGGTACAGAACAGGGCTCAATGGCTTTCTTCTCCTACACACAAGATTGAAACAAAGAGGACCTTCAGATTAACATAAAGCACATGAGTGCACTCCTTGCAAAGGACTGGTCACTGTCAAGTGCAGAAGTATTCAGGATACAGGCACAAGCACATAAAAATGAGGAGAGAAAGATGCAGCATGGGTGATAAAGGGGCAGTGAGAGTGAAGTCCTTATGACCTTGGGTCTATCACTGACTTCTTGGTTGAAAAAATAACTTCCCCATTCTTTGCTTTTTTTTTTTTCCTTCTTTTTGGTAATATTTTTATTCTTTGCAAATATTCTGAAATCAAGAGATAAAAAATCACGAACAAGGAATAGGTATTATATGACCTATACATTAGGTAAAAGAACAAACAAAAGAAATAGCTAATTTCTGTGGTTTTTATTTTTTCCACCCATGTTTTAAATGTCTTCAAGGAGGAATTTGTAACCAGTGAAGAAAAAAAACTAGGACAGTGATTCCCCCAGATCTTTGCCATTAATGTCCAAGAGAGCTTTAAGCAGCTCCACAGCAGGTGGTACACATGGAGTTCAAAGTGCTCTTTACACACAAATTTGCTTGCAATTTATTGTGAAAAATAGATATGCTTTTTGACAGCTTTCTAAATCTAATTTATTTTCTCCCTTTTCTCACCTAAAAGCAAAACCAGTATTGTATTAATTGGAATGGAAAGCAGCTAATCACACTCACCATAACCAAAAGCCATGTGATGTTAAATTTCAGATACAGCTCTGTCATTCACAGAGTGCCTTAATATTTTATCTCAGTTACATTTTCCTTTTTTAAAAAATTTTCTGCTTAGGATTGTGATGAAGGATATGCTAATGGCTAATTGAAGCCATTGAAATGCAGTTGATAGAGTACAGACCCTCGAGATCTGGCAGTGCACAGGTGCCTTTGGGTGTATTAATGAGCAGAGGCCTCCAGCTGAGTATATACATAAATAGTTTCCCTTTACTGTACCTTCCTTTGAGATGCTTACACCTCAGGAATCCCCAGGGATTACAGGGTGCTGTCTCTCTGCTCTCACACACAGGGCTGTTCAGAAGGTTGATTTTGCACTACTGTAGTTTTTAAGCCAAAACAATTAAATATTGGAAAGGTGAAATAAAAAACTATTATGCCACTTTCAAGCTGATTATTTCCACAAATTTAACAGAGAACCATAATTCACATTGATATTATGAAATAATTAGAATTTTATGAAATTAATGGAGTTGTAACATTGGTATATGTTACCCTTACTGTATGTAATTCCCTTTCAGAGATTTCTTTAATCTTTCCCCTTTCCAATCTATTCAGTACACTAGAGAGATAAAAGCTTGGTTGTTACACTTGTCCTATGATGATCAGATCGCACTACCTGAACAAAAACCACGATTTAAGCATTTTAGTCCTCTACCCTTGCCTACGTTTATCTCCCTCAACTGCCCTTCTTTGTGCCATGTTGGTGCTACCCCCTGTAGGATCTGACCCAAAGTTCGTGAATGCAGCCTCTACTTGACTCCAGTGTATCAGGGCCATCATGAGGCAACAGATCTAACTTGCTTTGCCTGGACTCACCTGGGACCTCCAGCCATCCAGGCAGAGGATGTCCAGGTCAGATCATGCCTGAGCTACATCATATGTGCG
>NW_008236767.1:5260223-5279042 GCF_000691975.1 Corvus brachyrhynchos
TCTCTGCCCTCTGCTCCTGCACAGACTTTGGACCTGTGCTGTAGCCTTATTTTCAGTCCTTCCCTGGCCCTTTCTCCTTCTTCTCCCATCCATCTCAATTACCAAGATGGATCCCAGGTCTTTTTCACTACTTTCTGCATCTGGAACTGTTGACAGCTCTGCCTGGCCCACGCAGATGCTGCAGAACCTGGTCAGAGAGGGCACTGCCTGGGCTGGGGTTGTGCTCGGCTCCTGCCTTGTCCACTCTTGTGGGGCAGGTCCACTCTTTCTGCTCTTTGACACAGTGAACCAAGAATCAATCCTTCCAAATGCAATCCCTTCATTTTTGTTTTGGGCTGGTTCAGCCTTACTTCTCAAGTTTCACATCTGGAAGCTGGTGGCAAAACAATCACAAGACAAAATTTAGGAAAAAATTTCAAAAATTTTGACTTTTACTATCATTTTCAAGTGTTTGAATTTTAATTACATCTGACTGTACAATGCCATTTTGTCAAGTAGCTGTGCAAGGTTATGGCCCAGTCTTAACAAGATCTCTTTTTGGTTGATATTGCAGTGGTTACATATCATCTAAAAATAATTTCAATAAATATTTTGAATGAGAGAAATGTAGTGCATATAACTGCATGTATATATGGTACTCATGGTGACACAGGGGACAGATCCCTTCTCCAGTCATCACAGAATGTACAGCAGGGAGAGAAAAACAAGGTACTCTGTCTTAAAGTATTGTAAAATTTACCTTTTAATCCATTCTTGTACTTCCTACATGTTATTTTTAAATTTTCCCATGCAGTTAAGTAACATGGTTTAATATTACATTACTGATTAATTTTATTTTAGTCATTTCTAGTTATCGTGGATGCTGTTGACTTGGGACAACTGGAAAAAATTGTTCTTTTGATTATCAATAAAACAGGTAAAATATTTTTTACTTTCTAAAGTAAGTGATGTAAATCACAGAGATAGCCTCCTGTTAAAGGCAATGAAGTCACTGCCAGAGTTAAATCCTAATTAATTCCTTTTGGCTATTTTTGCTAAAGGGTAATATTTTATAAAGCAAAATCCTGCATTTTGACAAATTAGAATCCTCGGATCTAAAGGTTATAACATTATTGCATCAAGAAAGTAACTCTTCCTTTACATACAAGAAGAAAGAACAGAAAATTAATTTGAATAATTATATTCTGCACTTAATACATGTTCTACTAATAAGTTATCTAGGAGAATAATTATAACTCAAGTAAGAAATTGGTATTGTTTAATTTTCCTTCTGTAATTCAATTATTTTCACTGTTTTCCCCACCTATTCTGTTGTTTCCCTGTGAAATTCAGAGGGAAATTTTACTTCTGTTTGGCAGTCAGCAAGTTTTGTCACTGAACTTCTTTAAAATTTCCTTGACCTTAACATCTCTTTGCTTTATCTGTAGGATGGCTATCATGCTACTAATTCAAAAAATTAATTATAAAGTTTTTTGAAGTCCCTTAATGAAATTTGCTATATAATTGCAAATCATTACTATGTATCACACTTGACCATTTTCAGACAGTGTCCTAGGGAAACAAGGGTTCTACGTTTGCACTTTATCTGTCTTTTTTTTTTGTATGCCCATCTGTAGGCTCCTCATAAAAACCTTTTAGACACACCACCTGATTTCAACCAAGTATGTAAGGATGTAAGGTGCCATTCGGGCAACAAGCATGTCTGTACTCCTTGGCTGGTCAGAACATCCTGCACAGGCTGCCTTGGTCACTCCCAGGGGGATACATGGTGGAGCTGCAGTTACTCTAGAGGGGAAGGGAAGGAGAGGGACAGCCCTGCCATGCTGCTGCAGGGAGCCAGGCATGCAGCTCACTGCTTTTGTTTCCCACAGCTTCAGTTGTGAAAGTTAACTACAGCCATCTGTCTGACTGACAGTCACTGAATGTGGCAACTGTGTGTTTCCAAAGGGCACCACAGAGAGCGTGACAGGCAAGATTTTCCATTCGGGTTTGAAAACACAATTCAAGGGGAGACACTGGGCTCATTGCCTCTGTGTGTGTTATGAAGAGAGGATTGGGCAGATGTATAAGAGATATATCTTCCAAAGGAGTTACTTAGATGATACACCACTTCAGAGGAGTAAGGGTGTCCATATTGTAACTAGACGTGTTTGAAACATGACTAGTTTGGACCAAGACTTTGAACCAAAAATCCCAAACCCCATAAAATCTCTCTAATGTTTAAAGTCAGATGTACCCTGCAAGACTGATCATCCCAGGCAATGTTCTCTAATGCATTTATGCTTTCATTCCTTATCAGAGGAAGTTTTTAAGATCAGATGTTTCAAGGTCCCTTCCTGAATCTTCTGACTCGCTCCATGTACTATCTTGGCAGGTCATGAGTGTAACAAAATGTCCTGGATTCCTCCACAGAAGCCTGATTATATCCTATTGATATAATTAAAGGGACTTGGATAGTAGTAGAAGAGATTTGAATGCAGTTTGTTGAACAGGGCTGAAGCAACAAATAATAGAAGAGAAGGGAAAATGAATAGTCTTCATGACTAACTAGTGGCAAGAGATTCAGGCCGTGTAGCTGAAGCCCCCAGCAGAAAATTCAAAAAGGTGTGTAAGTCAGAGAGCAACCTTTCCCAAACAGCAGAGGGATACAGTGAGGTGCTGAACTCCCTTCCCACCTACCACACAATGAGATCCTCTTTGTGCAGCACGTGGAATAGAGCTCCAGTCCTCTTGCCAACCAGTCACTGAGGAGGAAGCACCAGACGTGTGTTTCTGCTCTCCCTTCTCAAATGTGCCCGCCTGAGTCATGCTGAATCTTTTCTGCATGTCTGTCCAAGGACAGTGAGGACAACACTCCTTTGCTTCATTAATACAAAGGAAATGCTTACTTCTAAATTTCTAAGTTGAGGTTTACAAATAGGAACAAAATTAAGAATCTTGTAGTCATTCCAGCACTTTTAACTCAGTCGTTGGCATTCATAAATTAACTAAAAAATGAAGTTTTAATATAGTAAGAATGACACCATTATACCAACAACAGTCTACCTAATTTCTTGTCATGCAATGCAACATTTTCACTATACTCTGTTTCCTTCGTTGCAGACTGCAAACTGGAGGTTAAAAAATTGCATGTGCAAGAAGCTGCAAAGGAGCATCCTACCTATGTATTTGAAGTGAATGAGTAAGTAATATTATGTAAAGCTAGTACTGGTTTTTTAGAGCATAATAGTTGAAAACACTGAGCAGACACTGAATCAAAGTAACTGCCATAGAATGATTCTGTCAGTAGATATTTTAAAAATATGCCCATCTTTAACTGTTCCACATAAATTCATAGGATTTTTTCCATCTAATATATTATTTACTTACCACAAAAACATATGTGGTTCTGTTTTTCAGAGAATTTTCTGTGAGTGCAAATAAGCCTGAAATACAGAGAGAAATCCCAGGATCTTTTGTTATTAGAGGAGAGAAACAAATGAATGACATAGATAGCAACTTGAATAAAGAAGGAAGTCAAGTAAAAAATTTGACAGAGTATACTATTAAAGTGTCCACATGTGACAAAAGGGGAGCAGGGACTGATGCCAATGTATATATTTTATTTGGGAATGAGGACAAATCTGAGGTATTTCAACTCTCGCAGTCACTGGAGCATCAAAACCCCTTTGGAAGAGGAAAGGTGAGTACACAGGTTTTATGGGTTGTGTTCATTTCTGTACTGGAAAAGCAAATATTAAATCTATGCAAGTTCTTTAGAAAACTTGAGGCATTTATTATGTTTTCCACATCATTACAAGAGGTATAGTCTCGGCTCTCCATGCATTTTGCCTTTTCACCGGAGTAGCCAAAGGGGCATTTTACTTCTATTGTATCTAGCTGTCTCGGTTGCTCTTCTGTCTCTTCTGTATGTGAACTATCCCGTGCTGTTGTGCAAACTTTGAATATTGTTCATGAGAACACATCAGTCTCTTACATCCCATCATTTTACCTTGCCATGGAAACTGGTGCTGTGAGCCTCCCTGAATGTATAAGCCTATAACCAGATAAAATGGAACCATACACATCAGCCTGATTCTGATATCCATCATGCTTTAGGCTGTTATTCAGAGACCCTTAGTTCAGATACAGATGTTTGCATAAGAATGCAGATTCTCTGCATGATGTCCTAGTACCTTGGCTGGATGTTCTCCTAATTTAATAAACATATTGCTCTGGCGAAGGAATTGCTCCATTTGGTCACCACCCCTGCAATGGAGTACAATGATGGTTACCCTTAAGGAAAAAAGAAATATATATATATTCTCTGTAACTTTCTCATGTGGATTTACTGAAAGGTAATGACTAAATAATTAGAACTCCAGTGAAAATATATTCCTTAGGAGATCTACCTCATTATCTCCAGCAATATTAAACATCTTTTTCCCTGGAGTTGGTCTAAGTTCCTTCAGCCAGGATATCTGTGAGATAAAGATATTTACCCATGAATTGTCTTCCCTACTGAGGAGGAAAATAAATCTAGTTACCTACAGGCACAAGGAGCAAATAAAAAAGTGTCTTGAGCAGTACTTCCTTTTGCCTGGTACTACACAGGAGGTGTCATTACCGTTCAAAAAAGAAGAGTAGATACATAGAAATCCCGTCAGCAATCCAGATAAGTCGATGGGTAGCTAGTGATGAAAAAAGGTCTTAGGAAAAAAGCATCTCTTTTAAAAAATCTGAAATATGAAACAATGTAATATTTTGAATTAAAGTATATCATATTTGAGAGGAATAATGGTTAATGTAGTAAAAGCCTTTAACTTTAATGTTCCTGAATTTTTATTTATGTATCATATACTAAAAACATTTTAGAAGACTATATCAGTTGAGAATTCACGAGACCAAAAATGTTTTTATGGTAGATGAAAGTCAAGAAAGGGGTAGGGATTGTCATACTATAAGTTGAAAAGTGAATCTTTTGTGTTTAAACTGATATCTAGTAGAAGAGGACCTATGCCACACATCTTCGGTAAGGAAAATAAACCACATTAGGGGTTCACTTATTCTGGATTTCTACTATTACACTTGAATTGGTCCCAGAACTGACCTGGACAAATTTGTAAGCTTCCAAACATTGGTATAATATTTTTGATAACTGTATTTTAATAATAAAGGTTGATACATTCAAGATTAAGACAAAAAAATTAAGCAGCCTATGTTCAGTTGAAATTGGCCACGATGGGAAAGGATTAGGTAAGTATTCTGTGTTCAATAGCCTTGCAAATGTCTTCTGCTTAAGGATATGCCTGACATTTGGAAAGGTGTTTGAAGTCACACTAGTGCTACAGCTGGCTAATACAAATCTGTGTACAGATGAGATCAGCTTCATTGCCCTTGCTTTCACACCCTCTATCACATTTCCCTTGACTATGTCGTGATTTTTTTTCTAACAGAGATCTAGTTAACATAAACCTCAGATAGTTTTATCCTCCAAGCATTGCTCAGCCAAAATAGTTATTAGATGTCTCAAAACAGGATTGAATTTTCAAACTGCAGGCTAAACTTTGATTTGAGCAAATTTGGGGACTCTGGTCAAGGCATGCTGTAGCTCCCTCTCACACACATAGATCTCTTCCTCTTGTGAAAGTCTGAGAACACAAGTGTGCACCAGGTCCTGGCTTGATGTTAAGTTAGAATGTGGCTATAGTACATAGCCACACATGATGATGGAAAGTGTTTCTGTGTACGCTAACCTCTAAACCCTGAATTTTACATAAAAATAAAACAGGAGATTAGGGCATATAATCTTTTGACCTTACATTTAATAGTGCTAAAAACCCCTAGGGATATACAGTTATCAAGATATATACAGATATATAGAGATCTACAAATACATAAACTGAATTTGCAGGGAACATATAACTTGAGTGAAAAAGGTCTGATTGTATTAAGATACTCTAGTCAGGTGAAGTTTGCTTAACCCATCTCAAAGAAACAGGTTTAGGTTTAATAAAATCTGATTAATCTAAGTTCATGAGGCAAAATAAAGTGGCAAAGGGTTTATCATTTCTAGGATGAACCAAGAAAAATTCTGCAAATAGCAATTCCTATTTGGAAAAGGTTGAACAGCTTTTTTTTCCCCTAACTATCCAGTCATGCTGTATATTTCATGGTGTTGAAAACTCAGACAGAAAAAACACCAAACCTGTTGAAATATCTATTATGAACAAGATTGTCCTGCTGATTTTCAACTTATTTGTGATAACTGCTACACACACACACAGTTCAGCTTAGATGTGATCTGGGAGGGGAAATCCACACTGACAGACTTTCAATACTCTGAGAGTTGCACAGAAGACTTCAGGGGAAATAATAGGTGGAACTTTTATTTCCTGGGTCCTGAACTATCAACAAAGTTGTTATTTTTCCTCTCTGTGTCCTGATCAATATCACATAGCCACTAATAGTGCCTTCCTAGCACAGCTGGTGTGTGTTGATTCATCTCAGACACGACTACCTTTATTTCTCTGAAATCACCTCCAAGTGTCTTCTGTTACATCAGCTGTTATCCCCACAAGCTTCCTCAAATGTTACACCTCTTTGAGATGTTTCATCTGTTTGCTAATATTTCCTAGCTACCTCTAGATTTCTCCATACCTGGAGATTTCAGTGAGGTCTGCTGGAGTTTTGTCAATAAAGGATGAAGCATCAGATTTTAATCTTCTCAAGAGAGCAAACTTGCCTTTCTATTCTTTTGTAAAGTGCCGTGTAAATTTGAGAGACTGTAAAATTTTATTGCTGATAATCTTGACTCTGATTTAGAGATTTCATGAAAGGTCATCTATTCCAAGTAGAGTCTATGATATATTAAACCATTCATAAGATTTCATTAAAAGAGTTTCAAAAGTACTTCACAATATCAATAAATGAATCTTGCGAATTGAAGGTGGAATACCTAGACACCTTCATGGCCTACTTAGCCCACCTATTTTTTTGAAAATGTCATGGAAAAACAAGAAACATTGATGTACCTTTAAATTTTATCCAAACTGACACAATTTGCAAACATTTTTATATTACAATTCTAGCCTACTTGCAAATAAAAATATTTTTATTGGTTTTAGCCTACTTAGTACTTTGTCCAAATATTTGAAAACCAAAATAATTAGTTAGGATGTAGTTCTTTATCTCTAGGACACGCAAAGAATGCCAAAAGGTTGTCAGCTACTAGCAGTATGATCCTAATTAGTTTTAAAATGTTGTCATTAAGTATTTGCATTGGCAAACACAGATAAAGATACCAGCACATATATTGTATATACAAAATAAAGTTTTGGTTTCAAAATATTAATATCTAAATATTCTATGAAATAAAATTCTATATCACAAGAATGAAGGTATTTCTTCACACAGCAAAATAGGAGATTAAAGTGGAATATTTAATATCTTCTTAAAGCTGAAACAAATATGACTGTTGGCCTAAATGAAAATGCTATTTTGAATCATGACTGTTGGAAAAATAGGGATATGAGGAGCATTCAGTTTCACCACTTGGTTTACAGCCATATCAATATATTAATTAGAAAAGAGTAGTAGAATGCCCACTAGGGGTGCATTTTGAGTGCATTTCCAAGTACCACAAAGGGCAAAATGGGTTTTCAAGAATGTATTTAATATTACCATGCACTCTGTTTCATTTGTCTTACTGCCTGTTCTATCCAATATAGAAAAATAAGTTAAGCTGTAACAAAAATCTTCCATTACATTTTCTGACAAAAACATCAAAGACCTTCCCTGTAAAACTGAGAGAAGTTGGTAGCAATTTGAATCATCTGTGTTTCAGTTTTATTATTGATGTTGAATATATTTGGAAGTACTGAACCACACGGGGTTTGGGAAATGAAATTAGAAACCTTTCTTAGGCTCTATTTGTGTTTTGGTTATATTAAATTTGCTCTTTCTTTTCCTTCTACAGCAAGTGCCTGGTTTCTAGAAAAAAGTGGAAATCACAGATGGATCTAGGAATTCAGTGCATTGCTTCAACTGTAACAGGTCAGTAGATCAGTCCATCATCACTCTGCACATGCTGTTTTCTTTTTCACAACTTTCTCAGTTGGTTCTGTCTGGTTTTCTAAGACAGTAATGATTTGGTTTTTTTACAATGTTATGTTTCTATCAGTCCCTCCCCAATGACTTTTGAACCCTTTGGCCAACATGAAACTAACTTGTCAGAAGAATTGGTAGAGGAAGACACTAGATTTTTCCAAGCAATTAAAACTGGATAATTGTAGGAGGGAGAGACATAATTTAATGCTTTTGCCAAGAGACAGTATTCATACATATTTTCAAGAGGTAGAAGGTGTCTGGTGAACCATTATACAAGAATTAGTGCATAAGTAGCTCTGGCAAATATATCAGGGGTAAGCAAACAGGCATGGAAGGGAATCAGAAAGGAGGATGCTGGGATAAGGCAGCATAGATTCAAAACTCGAGGAAAAAATTGTGTATTTTATTGAGCACAGGCAATATTAAAACATTAGAATCCTTCTGTTTCAATGTTTGCTTAATATGGGCCCAAGATAAATTCAGCAAATAGGATAAAGATAACACAAAACTTTATATAATGTAATGTAGAAGTATAATGATCTAAATTTAGAAATGTATTTGGGTTCTGGGTTGCTGGGGTAAAGGGCTTCTAATATAAAAAAAGAGGATGTACTTCAGTCTGCATCAAACTGAAACAATACAGCTTCAAAAATTGAAAATTAAATGGAAGGGTGTATTTGGCGTGACTCTTCACTACAATATATAGTTCACACCTTGAAGAACTTCAGAATAAATAACTAATGCAAGCATATTCATGTCCTCCCAAGTGGAAATTAGTTTTTTAATGCATCTGGAGAACACAGAAGTGTGAAAATGTATGTTTCCTGTATCTAGAAAGAGGAATGTTACCTGGTAATCTGAAAACAGAAATGGTAGCCAAGAATATTTAATTTTATCCTTTCCCTTTATATTTCTGTAAACTTGACAATTAATGGGAACCAAATCCCAGCTCCTGTACCCAAAAAAAGTAACTTGTAAAGTTCTTGGATACTCAGTTAGACTCTACAGTCTAAATCATGAGAATGTGAGGCTGTTACTGACCTCAACAACATTAAACTTATTCCAGCAACATTAAACTTCCCTTTATTCTACTTCCTCCAAATGCATGCTCAGATGCTCTCTAATCTTCTAGATATCTAAATTTAAGTTAGTGGGCATGAAGAAAAGTTCTTAAACCACAATATCACTCAGGTGTGCAACACAATCCATGATGGGGTTTTCAATCGGTGCCACTTCACCTCTTTTGCTTGTAAGAGTTCTCAGACCACATCAGTCAGAGGAAGATTCTTGAAGAAGATAGATTGCAGTAAACATTTTTTTCCCCAGAAATTTGGTTTTTTCAATTTTATTTAAAATCATACAGTAAAAGCACAAAGGTATATAAGAGACTGACACAAAAACTTGAGTCACATCATTGATGTGGGGGAGTGAATGGCACAGATTGATTCTCCATGCTGCTGACAAGGACATTTAACTGGGGCCTTGGTGGCTGCAGAGCTATGTGCCTACCTTGAAGTACACCTACTTACTCAAAATGGAAGTTATGTAGTAGGAGAGTTTAGGAGGTTAACCCTGGAGCACTCAGTGACCCAGAGGCTATGGGGTACTCCTCAGATAGAGGAAACTCTAAGTTCATGGCCCTCTTCCAGCTGAGACATGGAGCTCCTCATGGAGCTCCTCATCTCACGGCCTACTGAGTGAATGGGGAATGGGCTCATTCTCTCACTAAAAGACTCCTCCGATGCAAATAATGTCTCTAAAAGATATTAATCACTGAGAAACCTGAATCCTTTGCTAACCCGTTTAAATGCCTGTTATCTAGCTTACACATCACACTTTTCCTAGGCTCTGTGACTTCCACATGCAGGTTTGGCTGCCAAAATCAGTTGTGTTGCAGCCTGGAACTGTTTATATTCAGCCATATCTCCCAGCTGCTGAATGGAGCAACTCCAGATGTGAGCTACATTGATGCTGTACTTACTGTCTGGGAATCCCTCCCACACTACCCTCCTCCTGGATATCACATCAGGTAGACTCTCATAAACCTTCCAAAATATTAGATTTTTAACTCTCTTTGGAAATTAATACTTCTCTCTCCATTGTTCCAGTTCAAATTAGTCTACCTGAACTTTGGACTCAGGCCTATTTCTCATATAATCAGCAGTAAAATCTCCATAGGCTCTTAGAGAGTGAGGATCGGGCCCGTCATACAACTCAGTATTTTGTGAACCAACAGAGATATGGAAAAGAGAGAATTCCTGGAATGAATTACAAGGACAGCAACTTGCTATCACAGAACAGTTTCCTTACTCTAAATTATCCTGATTTTATGTCATTCTTGGAGCAATCTACTAGTTACCTATATGACCAAAAAATAAAATTAATGTATATTTCATACATTTATTCATAAAGTTAATTACACTTTAAAACTACATATAGATGAGTACTAAACCAAAAATTTTAAAAGTCACAATTTTCTTCAGGTTGGTTTCTGCTTCTCTATAAACCAATGTAAAAACTTTCCTAGAAAATCAAAGGTGAAGAACCAGGCTCTCACAAGTTGTCTGTTTCTTAAGTTTTATATGTGCTGTGTCTGTGACAGGTTTTTATGTTTTTCCCTTTAGGTGCCTTTCTGAAGATGAAAGTGATAGCCTCACCATAGTGCAACTTTATCCATAGCTGCTTGATTTCTGATTCTTTCTGCACGTGTTGATTCTCCAAATTCATGTTGATTTGATTTACTTGTCTTTTATAATTCTGTAGGCATTGTAATTATTGTGAAGAAAAGTCAAAACAATGTATTAAAAACATCACAGTAAATTAAACATGTCTAACGTGAACACAGAATTCTGATCCTATTATAGATGCTCAAAAACTTTGCATGACAGAACTTTAGATATCAGAAATTTAAATCTGTAACATGGCTCTGTGGACTTGAACTGAGCAATCATAATGGTAGACATATGTAGTAACATACTCAAATAGTTTCTTTTCAGTAATGATTTGTGGGTAAGCTAAATTTAGCTCGTTTCAAATCTGTCAGTATGTATTAATTTGATTATTTTATTTTTGTCATTTCCAACACTTATTAAAATTTAGATTTTCTCAAAACCATTTTCCAAACAAACTGCACAACCCTTCAGCCTTACTATATATTGTTTCTCTTAAGACCATAACAGAGAGTAATAAAGATCTTGTTATTTAGAAGTTCACCCTGTGTCGGTAAGCCTCTCACTGGCATTTGATTGTAAAATCTTGTAGCTGAGCCAGAACCTCAGCTGAGAACCTTTAGATCCAAAGGGTCTCTTAAGAGAGGCTGTTATCAGTAACACTGCAATAGCTTAGGCAGGCTTAGGCAGCTCCCTGCTCAGATTGATGATTTTTGCAGTGCCTATCCTTAGCTAATAGTAGGCTACATGTGTGAATGCCTTCATGTCAAACAGAAAAGAAGACCAATTATTTTTGCAAATGCACACTAAAATAAATGTATTTAGCTATAAATGCACAAATGAATGTTTGATTTGGTAGGCTTTGATATTGCCAGAATTGACTCAGGAAAGGTTTAGGATACAGACACGTCTGAAGTTAAATCAGGATTCACACACCACCTGAAGTTTCATGTGTGTGATCAAAATACTAATATTGTATATAAGCTCTATAAGGCATCCCTCTCTTAATCAAAGACCTCATCTTTTGTACCTCCAAAATCTAAAATCTTTCTGAAGATCTGAGTTCTAGACCTGTTTTACCCTTAAGACACAACCATGTTCTGTAGCACCAATGGTCTTTCTATAATTATAAGAATTAAAAGAGTTTATAATCTTTGTTGATAGAATATTATCTGGCTGTCTTTTTAATATGCTTAATGTTTATTTAATCACACTCTTCTGTGAAATTAGCATGGTTGGCTGACATCTGCATGGGTGATGAGATCTCATGTTACTTTGACACAAAAAAATAATAAATGCATATATTTGGCCTTGGTAGGTAATATAATTTTTTAATATAATTTTTATCTACCTATGTCATCAAAAGGACAACTAATGTAAAGTGTGGATGTGGTCAGTGTGAGCAATGGAACACTCAAATTCTTCTTTCTTTTTTCTGCTCACACTGCTACCACACTCACTGGAATGGATTTGAAATTGTATCCCCAGAGCCCACAGTTCACTTACTTGGTATCCGTATTCATTACGCTGAATCACTCCGTTTTGATCTATTATGTGATTTGTTTCATTATTATGTGTTTCATTAATAGTTTGTAATACTAGCTCGCTTTGATGCCATTTCTGATTTATCAAGTGTAAATAACGCCTTCCTAATCTGTTTTTCTTCACTTACAGTGGATACCCTCCCTCTGCAGCTGCCTTCCATACTTCAAAATTATTTTCTCTACCTATACAGTGTCTAAATCAGGTTTTGGATTTGCTTCCCTGGATCCAGAGCCGTGTACACAACTCTCTAACCCTTTCAATAACAGGACCAGCACTGCAGAGGTCTTCATTTCAAGAGCATCATGGGTGCTTGCAGCACACAATACCAGGGGATCACACTTTGATAAGGAAACCTGAAATACCATATAACCCCCTGCTCAGGTCTTGCTTGGAAGACATGCCAGTTAGCATATTTAGCTTGTGACTAGTGCCAAATCCCAAACGTGCCTCTTCCACATGGTATACAGTGATGTGTGCTGTGTTTGGCACAGAAGTCATTTGGTCTCTGTCCCTTGCCAGTGGGATGATTTTTGGAAAAATTGCTGGCCAAAGATAGGGACATTACAAAGGTGCCTCCTCATGCGCACTCTGCTGTTTCTACACAGCAAGGGTGCTGCCCTGCTTTTTTCCTCCCAACACCCTACCCTGCCCTGCCTATGGAGAGCCTGGGCAGATATTGACACTACTGATGCTTCCATGGGGAACAGAGATGTAGCATGGAAAAGAGACTGCCTGGGTCAACAAGTAATCCAGGAATATGACACACAAAGAAGTCTTGGAAGGAGCAGTGAGATAATTCAATCAGCTGGAGAAGGCAAGGCTGTAGTGGAGAGAAGGTTTTGACTTCTACTGCCTCTCCCTGTTGCAACCTGACTCTGAAGATCTGTGGAAGAAGGCAGGCTAGAGAATTTTGCTGCTATTATGATTAAACATTTGATTCTGCACTGAAGAGAAAGCCCGAAGTTGGGTGCTAGAATATTTACCCTACAGACCATATCATAGACTCTTAGACAAAACTGAGTCTGAAAATGTCCCTTAAGGGTCCTCCGGTATTAGTTAACTCTACATTTTTGCTCATCCACCTCTCCTGGTGTGCTGTTATATATCTGTTATTAGGTTGATCTAGATGACACATTTCTGCCCTTTTAAGCCCTTAAGTGTCTCAGTTTCTTTTGCTGCTGATGTTAAGGGTTTGAAAAAAGTATAATCATGTTCTTACTGGCTCACTGGACCATTTAATATTCCCCCAGAAATTCCAAGTACTGTTTTTCTGAAACTCATCATACAAAAGTAAGGATTCCTTCAAGTACATATGAGCACCTGTATTGCATCTATCCATCCTGTAGTTTGTCAGTTGTGGAAATGGCATGAGGATAAGAAAAAAGGAAGTACCAAGTGCTCCTTTGAGTTCCTTTAAACATCTTGAATGAATACCATCTAGTCTTTCATTGTTAGTATTTATAAATGTCTTTGCAAATATAAACAACTTCTGCTCACTTATCAGTCTGAAATGGTCCTTTTCACTTCTCCATGAAGAAAGGCAGTAGACTGGAAAAGTTCATAAAATCCTCTGTACTTAGCAGTGCAAAGCATTGTCGTAAGTTCCTGTGCTGTGGCTAAACCTTTTTCTTTTGTTTGACTTAAATTCATTTTAAACAGTGAATCAAGAAGGGGAAAGAAAATGGTACTTTTAATTTACTTTCCAAATTTTTAAAAAATCCTTATTACATCTTACAGTGTCAGAAGTCATGTTAATATTTCCTTAGGCATTCTATAAATGCTTTTCCCATTTATCATAAAATATGATATGCATGGTAGTTTGTTGGTTTTTGCATGCACAACAGCAGCAAAAGAGTTGTCAGCATTGTACAAGGTTGCAAGCTTGCTTCCTTAATGTCTTCCTATATCTCTGTCTTCTGCTATCATTCCTTATATATTTTTGTCTATCTTTGATGATATATTTAAATACAAGCTATGAAGCAACTTTAAAGGTCACTGACATCCATTTCTAAACAATAAATGTAAATTTAAGAAATCCTGAGTTAAATCTTTAAAAAAATCCAAATAAATAATTTCTTCTTTCATAGGTAATTTAAAAATCCCTATGCTATCTTCAAAGCATGGCTATTCTCTGTCTGCTTAGAATTGGAGTCTATCTATCTATCTATCTATCTATCTATCTATCATGTACAGTTGAATATATTTCTATGCTTCTAATGTTTGGACATTCTGGAAATATAATAAAACAAACTAAAGCCACAATTCACCATGAAATTTAGGTATGTGCCTAAAATGTAAGTATGTGCCTAAACAGTAAGTATATAACCATTCCCACTGCTCTGATTTATAGTCTTCCTTAATTTAGGTGTGCACCTAAGAACCCCACAATGTTGTGTCTCTTTCCTTTGAGATTTCATGTGGTGGGTGTGTGTGTGTTGGCATTTTCACATGAGTCTTAGCATGCTACAGAAAAGAGACAGAGGTGTACCAAGTACACATATCAATATCAGGGTGTTATAAAGCAAAGTAATTTCAGAAGCCAGGGAACCTTCCAGAGTATTATTTGTAAGTGCAAAAGTGGGCTGACATATGGAGATACTTGATTCATCCTTCTTTCATGATTTTAAAAGTCCAGAGTTTGAAAAATGTTTCTATATGAATCTACATGAAGACCTATAAATAAAATAATCTAAAGCTAAATAAAGAAACCAATTGCTGTTTATATTTTAAAAATATATAATATTTTAATATTAATTTTCTAAACAGTATACCAATCTATTAATGTATTTCCAATTTGTGCTTATGTTAATTTGCTGAAATATTGTCCTAATTGAAATGTATCCTCCCTTCACAAAAAGGTATCAGAGCATATAGTGGCATCTGTCTGTTTGAATGAAGCTAGTTGGGCAAAAAGACAATTAAGTATTTTAGTGCATAAATGTTAAACATACAGCCTATATTACAACTCCCACTGACACCTGTGTGTATAGTTTAAACATGAATCTATTGAAAATACCTAAAACCCATGACCATTTTGCAGAATGGTTCTTACTCGATGCTCCTAAAGAAATTGATTTCACATGCATCTGTGCCTGAGGGCACTGTTTTAACACGGAAAAATAGTTAAAGCCAGTTGTGTGGAAGACACAGTAGTGAGACTGTCTGAGAGAGTGAATGAGAAAATAAATGTTCATCAGATTCTCCATCAGGTCAACCCAGTTTTATGTCAAACACATCTAGACAGAGGGAAGCACAGTGCAGGAAAAGACACTTGGTGCCTTTGGGAGAGAAATAATAGAAGGTAGTTAGAAAAGGAAGGAAGGAAGGAAGGAAGGAAGGAAGGAAGGAAGGAAGGAAGGAAGGAAGGAAGGAAGGAAGGAAGGAAGGAAGGAAGGGAGGGAGGGGGGAGGGGGAAAAAAAGGAAGGGAGGAAGGGAGGAAGGAAGGATCTGAACTAAAAGAAAGTGCAGAAACTAAAGCACTAAACTGCAATTGCCAAAAGTACTGCCAAACAAAGGAAAATAGATTTTGGAATAATTTTGAATGGACACATGCAAAAATTGATTAGACCTCTAGAGTACAGTAATATTCTAATGGCAAAATGAGACATATACAAGCAAAAGTTTGAGTGTCTTTTGAAAGGGCAGTCTGTACAACACAGCTAAAGAGATGGAAAAACATCATTGTTAGGAACCTGAAGAACTGAAAAATACTTTAGAGCAAAGATAAGAGGATTGGAAGCTTACTTCCTGGACATCTAGGTCTGAGTTGACAATGATCTACAGTGAAAAAACAGAAGGACATACACAGAGACACACAAAAAGTATTCCTAAAGTAGACCAAGATTCTAAGGGGCAAAAAAGGGGAAAAGTTGTAACTCAGAACAAAGAAAAGTGGTGATACCCATAAAAATGTTTTCTTTAAAGAAAGGTGGAGAAAAAGTAAGACATGAATAAAATCTCTTCAGAGAAAAATTAGCTTTACATGAGAAATGAATGTACTTGGTTTATGAAATATGTATTTATGTCTGAGATCTCATTTTTGTCCTTCAATTATACTTTGTAATTAATAATTTCTGAGGTTTAGTAACAACACTGGCTTGCTGAATGCATGCTGGTTTGTACACTGTGTGTATACAAACACTTCTGGCCTTGATACAGCTCCACAGAAGTTATGCCAGTCTAACAGAGAGGAAATTTGTTTCTGTTGTTGTTATTATTACTATTTGGGAACCCTTTCATTTGTTATCTTTAAAGTGAGGAAACAAACCAGAAGACATTCTTCTTATCAAGTATCAAATAGCCTTTAATTTAAGTTTAAATGTTCATCTATTGCACTGCCTTTCTTTTAACAGAGAGGTATTGTTAACATGAAAATCAATACAAAAGAATATTATTTCCCTCTCAAATGCAATGGCGGCTGAATCCAAAGAGAGAAAACCCAACCAACCCACCAACCAAAAGAAGGAGAGGAGAGAAGAGAAGAGGAGAGGAGAGGAGAGGAGAGGAGAGGAGAGGAGAGGAGGGGGGGAAGGTGAACGACAGTACACAAAAAAAAAGGAGAGGAGAGGAGAGGAGAGGAGAGGAGAGGAGAGGAGAGACAGAATGTAAATCTATAGGAAAGAAAGTATAAAGTTGTCCCCCCCCCCCAATTGTCTGGCAAACTGAACACCTGTCAGATTTACTGAACTCTTCCTGGAAGATGGGTCAGCTCCTAATTCTGTCACATTCTACCCTTTAGTGAAGTGGTTCAGGGCAAATATACCAGAAAATTTGTCCCACATATGGAGCAGGGAGGGGAGGATGTGGGACACTTGGTCCCAGCAGTTACCTTTTCAAATCTGTAAGCAGTGGAGTAGCCTTAAGCAGGATCTCATGACTTCTGAAGATGATGTACAGTGATACTGATGCCATTTATGGTCTTAAATATCTCCTGCATTGCTCAGAGGCACCTTCTGCCCTTTTTGTATGTTGGACCTTGATCTCCTCCATTTTATCCTCTCCTTCTTAAATTTGACACCTTCGAGTTACTCTCTTACCCCACCTGCAGCCTAAGAAATTTAGGTTAGGATTTCTGCTCTAGGAGCACAGCTGCTCCCCCACTGCCACTCATTTTCACTCTATAACCTCCATTATAAGTTTGTGGCATCTTTTAGACCTGTATATGTCAAACAGACTCAAAGTAACTTAAAGTGTACACTAAACCATTTTATTGAAGACATAACTATAAGAAGCCTCTGGGGAAACCTTATAGCACCTTCCACTACCAAAAGGGGCCTACAAGAAAGCTGGAGAGGGACATTTTACAAGGGCATGTAGTGATAGGACAAGCAGAAATGGCTTCAGACTGACAGAGGGCAGGTTTAGATTAGATGGTAGGGAAAAAATCCAATTACTGTGAGGGTGGTAAGGCACTGCAACAACAGATCATTCCGCAGAAAAGTTGGGGAGGTCCCATCCCTGGCAGTGTTCAAGGACAGTTTGGATGGGGCTTTGAACAACCTAGTCAAGAGGAACGTGTCCCTGGCCCAGCAGGGGATTGGAACTGGATGATCTTTAAAGTCCCTTCAAACCCAAACCATTATATGAAATAGGATAATGCTGAAAACTTGTTGGTTATAAACTACAAACTTGCAGCTAAATTAGCTTTATCATTAAACACCTTCTCTGCTCACAAGGTAATCCTGAAATCATAGAATGAATCATAGAATGGTTTGGGTTGAAAGGGACCTTAACTGAATATATTGTATTATATATAGGTGCTGACTGAATTATTAAAAGATATCTTGAGAAAGAAGCAATTTGTATTACAAGTCTCAGGCAAGAAAGATCATGTGGATTGTAATGAGAATAAAATACAGGGTTCCAAAAGGAGTAGAAATAAAGTACAGTTATACCATTGTAACAGAGATTGCATAGCAAACGTGTATTATTTAAGAACCATTATGTGACAATGTAATTAAAAGACTCTTGTGTGATAACATGCAAAATAACTAGTCAAATTAGTTTCATGTGTGCTTTTCACTTACCAAAGTTTGATTTTTGTGTGCTCAGCACTCTTTGAATACTGTAATGCATGCTGCAGTCTTTTCTTGAAATCTGGGGTGTATATCAGTAAAAGCTAATTTCCTAAAGGCAATTTTATACTTACCATGTACATTTAAGAGTTAGAAGGCAGATTTCTCAGCTGTCCATATGACTTCTTCTGTTTAATTAATGAAGTTAAAGGGACTATATTTAGTCACGGAGCTTAACGTAACACTGCCCTATCAGTCTCACTGCCATTCCTATTAAGATATTCCAGCAACGTGGTTGAACGAACTCACTGCTCTATTTTAAGAAGGGAGAGGGCATGCTCATAAAATATTCGAGAAGCTTAAAAAAATTTTTTAAAAGGTGAAGAGGTCAATTAGTTGCTCATCCCGTATGGTTGGAGATGCAGGAGGACAGAGAGGGCAGAAGGGCCAAGGGTGGGGGGTAAATGCGCCCCCACCCCGCCAGCAGCCCGAACCCTGTGAT
>NW_008236767.1:5279210-5279591 GCF_000691975.1 Corvus brachyrhynchos
CCGCCCGCCCCCCCTGCCCCGAGCTGGGAACAGCCGGCGGAGCCAGCTCTGCTACCGAAACACGCGGGTGAGCTCTGAGGAGCGACCGTGCTCTATGAGCAGCCGGGGCTGCGAGGAAAGGGGCGGGGAGCAGTAAAAGGCGTCGTGAGTTCGCCTGGTGAATTTTACGCCTAAAATACGATTTCTCCAGGTGGCGGAATAAAACGGTGTCTCCTCACCTTCCCCCGAACGCCTCTGAGGCAGCGTGAGTCACGGCACAATCCGAGAACTGCACCTCGCAGCAGCGTTTCACAAAGTTAGGGGAGCGACGGCAGCGCTGCCTACGGGACGGTCGGGACAGCGGCCGCCGCCCCGCGCAGAACTCTCCGGCCCGGGCGCTCA
>NW_008236767.1:5281509-5311447 GCF_000691975.1 Corvus brachyrhynchos
GCCGCCCCGGGAGGCGCCCGGCTGCCTCCAGCCCGCGCAGCGCCAGGTGCCCAGGACCTCCTGGGAAACCTGCGCCGGAGGCTCGGTAAAATAAGGGAACCGGCGGGGAAAAGGGGACATAACCCGGTAATGCGCATCTCCTGGTCTCCTCACATGTGGCCAGGACACCTTTGCCGCCAGCAGAGAACTTCACTGGCAGTGAAGAGTTACTTTCCAGTAACGCCCTGATGCTGGGTTTTGAGATTTATGTGTACATATGCTGCAAACAGTCATCTCCTTCATGTGCATATCCATTTTCTGTATATGTGATGTATTAAAGGAATGTCTTCTAAATCAAACTTTTGAGTAGCAGTTCTCAAAACCATCTGCAAGCGTACTGTGTGTTATGGACACGTACTGTGCATTATGGAAAGGATGTGCTGAAGTAGGTTGTGAAAGGCACTTGCTGAAAAAGGAGATGACATCATAGTTTTCAAAAGTAAAGTTTTCCTTCAATTTTAGCAAATTTCTGGGAAAAATTCATATGGAGCTGAATGCCCTGCAAATACATTTAGTGCTGCCTGAAAAGTGCAGAATTCAGAAGGTATTGTATATAAAGAGGTAAAACATTCATATTGAATTTTGGAAGATAGATGCTGTGTTGAAGAAGGTCATGTAGTAGGGCAAGTGCACTAAAGCAACAGCTGAAAATACCTTTTGGGTTTCTTGTCTGATGGATGGAAAGAAATTATGTCATCCTTCTGTTTTGGAAACACTAGGGACTTTTCACAATTACTTCACTAGAGAGTTTAATTTGTTGTTGCTGTAAACTTCTAATGGTGGCACTTTTAATATCCATCTCATCCTTTAGGGCAAAGACTGTCTTTTGCTTTGTTAGTGCAGTATCCAGTACAGCTCAGTTCTGCTTGTGGCCCTTAAGCATCAAGGAGTCCAAGTGCTGCTAGATAATTGACCAAAGATCTTAGGATGCCAGAACTAAGTATCTTTCGCTTTCCAGAGTATTTGGTTCATTGTAACAAATGCAATTTCCTAGACTTGTGAAACTAACTCAAAGTTACAAGTGTGCTTGTATTTACAATGACATGACTTGAGAGGGAAGCAGAATTTTGAACAAAAAGTGATGCTTTGTTCCAGATCTTGAACACTTGTAAGCTCCTTTATGTTCTACTTTCACAGTTGTTTAACAGAAGTTTAGGACTTTCTGAATGCGATGGTTTTTGTGTAATGTTTAGTCCCCACCCTACAGAGATAGAAAAGTAAGTACAGTGGCTTAAATTGTACTTAGAAATTCATGTTGATACTCATACACATAGAAATCAAACAGTGTGGATCATGCTGAGTGACACAGAAGAGAGTTTTACAAGGTCTGGTGTCACGACTCTGTATTGGAGAACACAAAGAGCAGGGAGGGCTGTGGGTGGAGCAGGGTGGGATCCAATGAAGTACAGCTCTTCTGTCAGATGAGGTGTCTGGGATTTAGAGCACTCCAGCTGCTTGCTTTTTGATGAAGCACAGTGTCTTTTAACATAAGATTTGCTCCTTGTAAGAGCACCTAGTCCTCTATATTTAAAGCTAGATGAGTCTCTTTTGATCATAAGTAGCTTTTCTTCATGTTTTATATGCAGCAGTGTAAGACTACCTGAATATTAAACTGATGAGGCATGTTAGGGCATTATTTATGGTTTAGCCTGTTACACATTTTTTTTTTTTTTAGCCTGTTACACTTTTCTTCTTTTCAGTGAAACAGAGCCATCAAGTTGCTTGTCTGTCAGTAACTTCGTAGTACTTATTTGCAGTTTTCCACAAACTTAGAAATTATATGGTCAGCAGTATGGAGTGTTTCATATCAGCACTTCATAACTGATTAAAGTGGCTCCATTTTATTTCCCTACGTATCTTCCTGATTAGGGAGAGCCTTTGGAGACATCTACAGCTAATAATCAGCACCAAAGAGGAGAGGTCATATCAACCCTGAGAAACTCTGCACATAAGCATGGTATCAGAACCAACATGATCTGTAGAAATTTTCTGTAAAATAGTGTCTTTAATCAGACACTTAATCGTTCAGAATGTTTGTTCCACAGTGTAACTGTGCTCAAGCACTGGCTTGAGCAAATAGCTCAAGCTGTTTAGGCTGAAAGATGATCCAAAGTGTTTTCCAGTTGCCTGTGTTTGGAGACTAACTCCTTTGACACAGCTGAACAGACCATGCTGGCTGAGTGAGCACCACAAGTGCACATGTGGTGGGGTCACCATCAGTTGACAAAACCTGTTACCCTTTGTTCTGTGCCTCTCATTAAGTTTCCTCTTAGCTTTCATATTTTTCCTTCTCTATTTCTTTTGCCCCTGGTTAAAGCTCTCCTGTAACTACATTTAAGTTTTCTGTTACTTATTGCACTGAATCTCCCACAAGTAAAAATGACAGTAACATGTCCATCATTTCTCTATCAGGGAATGAGGAGAAAGTTTGCTTGTGCCTGATTCTCAAGATACTGAAACTGGTGATCATTCTGGTTTTGTGTGGTATTTATTGTCTTCTGTCTCCTCTTAAAATGAATTGAATCTTGAGGTCTTCAATTTTCCTTTATTTGTCCCATTGCAAAAGGTTTTGGGGGCAACTGTGTCAACCTCTTATTTAAGGAAGCCATCCTGAGGAATGAGCGGTACAACTGACAATCCCAATGTTCTTAATATTCTTGAATTAAATAAAAAAAGGTGTAAAAATATGTTTTTAGTGATTAGTTCTGTCAGAATGACTTTTAACAATTTCAAAGCTTTTCCTTTGAGATTAATTTTTCGTTTACAAATATACTGAAAGCCAGATCATTGAAAATGATTATGTGTTAATTTTGACTAAAATGTGCTAATGGGAAATGAATGAGGTCTTTAATGTGGTATGGAACAATACTAGAAGTAGGCAATCTAAAATTACTAAAACAGTTTTTATTTCTAGAGTGTGAAAAAGGAGAGCTGCAGGAGCAGCTAAGCTGCCAATCCGTTCTGAATAAAAATGTAATTTTTTTTCTTTTGAAATTGGTATAACTTTCACCCCAAAAAAATGATGGAATATCAAATTCCTCCTTTTTGAAGAATATTTTTTTTTTCCCCTCTGGGGTTTGGCTGTTCACAGACTTCCTGATAACACTGTCCACTTGTTAAAATTCCAGTGAAGTCTCTGAGGATCTGCTTGCCCCAGCAGAGTGCAGCAACTAGGCATTTGTTAGCAGCTAATTTCACATTAACATATGACCATTGATGAGATTCTACCTTCAGAGATAGACACAGGTACGTTTCCTTATCCATATTTCCAGTGTGTTCTGCTTTTTACCAATATATGGGCATGGAAACCACACTATGGAGCACTCTTCTCCCAAGTATGTGCTGTAAGAAAACTGTCTTATTATTAGCAGACTCTGGGGGGTACAAGCAGGATGTAATGCACAGGGTGTTTCTATCCCATTCAAAGGAAGAAATGGAAGTGGATGCTTTAATTGATAGTCTGTAAGGACTATGTAGGTGTATGTGGGCCAGTAGGACTCAGATAAACTACTGCCCTTTGAGCCTGGCCTGAGAGTATGTAACCACTGCCCTTGAACATCCCTTTGATTCACTAAACTTGACAGGCTTAGCCCTGACTTTCAGATTTTGCAATGGATAGCAGGACTTGGTGACTGCGTGTAAGAGATCATAGCGTTCACTTGGCAACTGTGGAGCTGGTTCAGTTCCTTAAAAAAAATTTTCTGGCTGAGGTTCCTTTGGTCTGGCAGGATCAGATAGCCATGCTCCTGAAGCTAGGTAAAGGGATCCTGAGGGTCAGCTCTGGGGGGGGGTGTGGGTTGTGGGAAGTTGGGTGAGCAAGAGGAGGAGACTGGAGGACTTGCTGGTGCCCATCTTGTGGTGTCTGGAAAGCAAGTAGCTCCCTGAGACAACTCTTGTGCCTTGCAGCAGGGTGGTGTGAGCAGGCTGCCTTGGTGCTCCGAGTGCTTGGGAGTTCCCACAGTGTCTATCATTTTGTCTGAAAGGCTGCAGTCAAAGTGCCTGAAAGGGAACTGTCAAGTTTCAGCAGCTAACAAGGCCAGAGGAAGGGTGAATCATTGGAAAGAAGAGGACTGGAAATTACCCTTTTAACTTATTTCTGGATATACTGCAATACTGAGATGATTAAGCATATCCCTCTCAACAGAGTGAGGGGGTTTGACTGAGACTTCCTAGCTCTGTGGGAAACCACCTAGAGAAGGAGGAGGAGACACCAAGTTGATTACTTGTTTTTCCAGGTGGCATTGTCCAGGACAGTTGTCTGTTCCAAAGTGGGTCTTGTTCCCTGGCAAATAATGCTATGGTTTAGCTATCTCTGTTTATGTGTAATACTACGAAGCCATTATTTTCCTTATCCTTCCTGGCTCTTATTCAGAAAAAAAAGGAGTTGGAGCAAGGTTGTAAAGGTGATGCTGGATTCTGAGAGAGGGTGCGTTGTAATTTCTCTGGTGCCCTGTGGAAACATTTTTCACAGGTCTGGATCATCTGCCAAAGAAATGTCATTGCTTATGACATAACCTTCACCTCTGCAATAGTTTGATGCTCTTAGAAGTAAAAAAAAAAAAAAAAAGGAAATGGTGTCTGCCCTGCATGTGAGAAAACCTTACAACTTTTCCAGGTGCTCACCACTGAGCAGGACTGGCCCCCTAAACTGGAAGTATGAGCAAGGTAGTTCAAATTAAGAAAAACATCATCAATATTAACCCAGCTCAACTCCAAACTTAAATAGGTTCATTTCTTTTTGCACTTTCGATCTACATAGTGGTTTTGACACTTTTGTTCAGCAGCAGTGTAGGAGTTTGGTGTAGTTATGTGGTCAATAATTCCAGCTGCCATTGGACTTCACACTAAGATGTGATAATATCTCAATCTGACACCAGTTTTTCTCACTGTTTTGAAATCTGTCAGATAATTTGTCACATGGAGTCCAAATTTATGAATCATAGCCATTTCCTAGACAAGATTATTGCATATCCTCCCCATCTGTCTCTAAGTGTAGTGAAATGCTGCCACTCAGCAATGCCATATTTCTTTTATTGAGTTACTGCAGTGCTTGAGTTAAAGTCCTACTGACTAACTATTTTGCTTGCTGTATCTTTAGGTCTCAGGAAAGGTTATGGGCTGTCAGAAACAGGAAATAAAGTTGTTGGGTTTTTTTCCCTCTCAGCAGGATTAGAAGGGGCAGCCCACCCTTTAAGTGACCACATTTAAACTTTTGGTAATATATTCAGCAGAATAAATATTCAAAATTTTTTTATTTTTTCTTTCCTTTTTTTTCCTTTTCTTTTTTTCTTCTTTTTTTTCTGAAGACAGTGGTATGCAGATGAAGTCTGTACCTTTCATATTTTTTTTGGAAACACAGAAGTGAAGCTTTACTATGTTCTTAAAAATCCCTTACAAGTCTGCATACAAATCAGATTTGGTATTCAGTTTATTCTAATAACCTTAGCTATGTGTAAAAGATGCTGATGTACTTTAGAAGAAAGATACTTTATGTTAATAATTAACAAGCGTTCTCTCTGTAGAGAATATTTATCAGTTACATAAGTTTTCAGATTTTCAAAGGACTGCTTAAGCACTAAAATTTCTGATCACTCAATTGGCTTAGTAGGAAAACGAATATTTTATACACAGAATGCTTTCTAGAAACTTATATAGGGGAAGAATTTATATTTGCCTTTTTCCAAGAGTGGAAAATTGGTAAGATTGCAAGGGTTTGTGTTTCAGAGGATTCCATGTCACCATATATATAGATATTGTTCTAGAGTCCTCTGATGCTGTGAAGCAATGACTATTCATACCTACCACAAATTCGAAGAAATGCTTCACATTACAATTTGTTTCTAAATGTTATAAACTTGCAGAAGGTTCTTGAAACCAGATGAGGGTTTGGTTGTTTTTTTTTTTTTGTTGGGTTTTTTTTTTGTTTGTTTTTGTTTTTGTTTTTGTTTGTTTGTTTGTTTTTTATTAAAATTTCTGTTACTTACATCAGGGAAAGTATTTATTGCTGGAAGGTCAGTTTGCATGTCCACAGTTCTTGTGGGAAAGCAAAAAAGTGTAACACCACAGCATGATCTGTAGCCTCAGTTATCCTCCTTCATTCTTCAGGTTATTTACATTGCAGTTTAACTTGTTCAGGAGAGCATTCTCCTTGTCAGAGGGCTTAAGTCCTTAATATTTGTCCATAAGAACTGATTTGGCCACAAATACACAAAAGCTCTAATAAAACTAAAATTAAATCAATTCCTATGTCACTTATAACAGTGTTACCTTGTTCTTCTGTCTCTCTGTTCCAATTAAGTAGCTTTTAATGTATAGCAGATAAATCACAACAGTGACTTACATTTTCAGTAAACAGGTTGTTTGGGAGGAATTTATCAGGCACAGACAAAATCAATAGCGCTTTTGCTTGCACTTCAAGTAGAAAATTTTGGTTGCTAAAGTATATTTACAAAGTGGTGCCTTTTTTTGCCAATTTTAGCACAGCTGTCAGTTGTATGCATTGTGTCAAGTGGACAGATAGGCATGGAAGGGGCAAACAGGCTATAAAAAGAATTGCTTCAATTTACTTGATTTTTAAAATGAATGGAGGCTGGTATAAAAGAGCACATGAGGGAGAACTGAGGGAGCATATAGAAAAGGAAGCAGGTTCTGAAAAGGCATGGGAATAGCAGTTAATCCTCCTAACTAGGTACCTAACTCCAGTTTATTTCCTTTCAGCCACTGACCATAGAGGGATTATTTGAATAATTTCCTAAGTGACTGCTTAAGAAACTGTAGAAGCAGGCAGGAAAACAGAAGAGTTTTATGTCTGGGAAAACTCACAGCAAAAATGTCAGATACACAGAGAAAATGCTAGATAAACTCTCACTGCAGTGAGTATTCATCTGAACAATGATAAATAAAAATGTGAGATATCAGTCTGGCATAAGCTGACAGGAGAGTACTCTAAAACATCTTTTCATAAATTTTAGAATTAAAAAATAACAGGTCTTGGATATATGTTTTTCCAAGAGATTTTACCTGAATTTTCTGACAACCATAACAAGAATTATCATCTCCCCGTGGGCTCTGATTGCTGAAGTGGTTTCTTATCACTCTCCTCATTCTGTTTCCCTGCCTGAAAGGCTGAAATGGGTTATAATGTACTTTTCCCCCACAAGATAAAATAATTGCTATATTATGTTATTATTTTCATTACTTTTCCTTTTACAACAAGCCTGTGCTGTTCAGTATGTTCATGGCATAAGGCTTGTATGGCAAGCCACATAAATCTTTTTGATTGGCAGGGATAATCAGTGGGGGTGGTTAATGTTATCAATCACAAATGATTTGATGTCACGAGTTGGAGCACATGGAGCGAGACTATTTTGTGGGGTGTTTTCAGAGGAATTTTAGCAGCCAATGATATGACAGGGAAAGTAACTACTTTTTGTTGTTCTAAAGTTGGAAGTTATGACCTAGGTAAGACTAATGTACCCAGGATGGTACCAGCTGCTTTAGAGAAAAAGCAGATGTTTTATGGTGAACATAAAGTGAATTAACCTACAGATGGATGGACAGTTTTCCTTATCTCTATCTGCTGTTATATATCAGATTGATTTCTGCCCTTAAAAATGAAGGTTAGCATTGCCACAGTTTTCAACATTACTCACTTTAATGGGATTTTTTCATGTAAACATCTATTCTAGGATCCTGCCAACTTCTCTGAGTGGCGTTTTTCCATGTATAGTGCATAGGATCAGTAGATTACTTCTTGCAGGTCCAAGGAAAAAGCCTTTTAATATCAAGCACCAGACATCAGAGAGATCTATGCACGCATAGAAAGCAACGAAAGCCACTATGCCGATATTTTCACTATTTAATAGTGGCTTGGGAATGACAAGCTTTGTCATAATAAATGTGTGTGAGCTTTTAGCTAAAAGAAGGGTATGGATAGAGTTGTGTCTTTTCCTATTTTTCTTCAACCCTAATCTTTATAGGCTCACTTTATATGGAAATATTTCTGTGAGACAGATCTATAATAGGACTTTGCTCTGAAAGCAGAATTTAGATATTCTTCAGGCATATAGACATGAAAAGATGACCTAGAAAATTTGGCTTAACAGCCTTGTAAGGAAAGCTTTTCTACTGTGAGGGTGACAGAGCACTGGAGCAAGCCGCCCAAGAAGTTTGTGGAGTCTCCTTCTCTGGAGATATTCAAAACACGCCTGAATGTTATCCTGTGCAACTTGCTCTATGAACTTAATTTAGCAGAAGACTTGAACTATATGGTCTCCAGAGGTCCCTTCCCACCCCAAATATTGTTATTCTGTGATTCTGTATGAAGTTACTTGAGGAAGTTAAACATAATGGACCTTAATGTTCAACTTGAAAGCTGCCTAGAGGCTTGTATTCCTGCATTTTAGCTGTGTCCAGAACCTCCCTAGCACACACAGCCTGAGTTCCTCCTCATTTAAGCCCTCTGCAAACCAGACACTGGGCTGCAGCAGCACCAAAATCCCCTAGTGGATCCAGTTGGCAAGCATTGTTTAAATCTGCTTTATGAACAATGATGAGCTTATATCCCCAACAAATATTGCTGACTCTGCCTTGTTTTATAGTGCTGGAGAAATGCCCCTTGTGATTTGCTCAGATTTTAGGAGACTTGAGTCCACTGCCCTTTCCAGCTGTGAGGCGTCAGTTCTTGTCTCCCTGAGTGGTTTCTGCACTGATGCTTAGGCAAGGCTGGATGGGGACATTCGCTGCCCTTCCTGCTGGAGCTGTAACATAACACTGACAGAAATGTCATGTTTGTGAGGCCACAGATGAAGACCTAATAGGACATTGTAATGAGACCAAAAACAGATTTCCATGTCTTTCTTCTTTACTGCTTAATTAATTTTTTTTCTACCTTTTTCCACCCTTTAACCTTCTCTCTTTCTCTTACCCTAAAAGTACACACCAGTATTTGTGTTTACAAACGCTCATGCTTCATGTATAGTATAACCACAAAGAACACCATAATACAGATCTCCATGAAAATGCCTGCTTAGCTTATAGGAGTAGCTCTAGATGAACTGAAATAGCTGAAGGATTGGTTTATTCACTTTTTCATCAACCTTTCTTTGTCATACGTAATCAAACGTAGAAAAAGAGATATAAGAAAGCTTTTTTTGATGTGTACACCCAGAAGTTTTTTCACACTTTTGCTCTGCAATTTCTTGCAAAAGTGAATTAAATAGCAATATAAAAAATGCAATTAAAAAATTGCTTGAGTTCCTGGTTCTTGCTCTGAGTTGATTTCCTGATAACATTTTTGTAGCTGATTTTTATCAATGTAAGCAGAAGTTTCGTGGTTAAAATAAAACTGTATTTTCATGTCCCAGCTTCTTATTTATCAACTCACCTCAAGCTCCACAGTAGGTGGAGCCCAGCTTTTCAGTATGCATAATTTTGGTTGGTTTTGGTTGCCTTTAGTCTGTATTTCAGAAATTAAGAACTGCACCTCCCTTTTACCTGAGTTGGAGTGGAGCTTTTTATAATAATTTTCTTAAAAGAGAAGAATATTTAAAGTGGCTCAATTTGGGCAGTCAAAACCAGAACATACTTCTGAAGATGTTATTCTTTAGTTTTCCAGTACACATTTGCAGTCGAGTCTATGGATATTATGAAGCCTTATTTCTGTAATATACTTTGAGGTACTCAGATGGAAAATGATGTAGGTAGAAACAATTCAAAACCAATCATTATTTCATTGTGTCTGTCAAAACATGTTTTAAGTTAAACATGTGAAAACATAAACACCTCTCTATAATGGACAGTAAATTGGGCTATTAAAGTAAGCTTTTAATATTTTAAAGATTTCTTTCTACAAGGCTTTAAGGTTATTACACCCAGAATATGCTATATAGCTTAAAAAAAGTTCTGTCCTTCACCCCATTTCCTTCACCTACTACTTTTGCTGCTCCAAGTTAGCTCATTCCCTCTTCTTTTGAGCTGTTTTCCTTATTTGTTAGGAAATTCCTTATTTTGTGATCTGGATCCAACATGCTGTGGAAAAAAATGGTGTAAGAAACAAGGGTTAGGAATTTTTCTAAATAAAGTGGAGGTGCTAGAATCAACTTCAACCTGAAGCTTCCAAGCACTGGACATTTCAGCTTCAGAAACAATGACATGTATTGGTGATAGCAGACAAATAGGCTGAGGATAGAACATTTCCAGTAGTACTGGTGGAAACCGGACTCAATACAGAGTTATTGAAAAAAAAACTTAAATGTAAACAGAGCTCATAGAATATTAAATGAAGATGTTCTGTAAGTAAAGATTGGGTACTTACAGAAGATTTACCCGAGTTAAGCCAAATACAGTGCAGAGGATAATTAATGTGGCAGAGAGAGCTCGATAATAACAGCTTTGAACTTTTACAATAGTGCATTAATGCATGTGTCAAAAGGAGGGATTGCATTTACAGTCAACAACCATTTGTTAGCAATTTTTACCATACAGGCAAATTAAGAACTCATGATAACATTGTATGAAAATTACGTTTCTGAACGAAGGACTATGTTTGATCCTTAAGTATGCTATTCATTATTTTTAAATTTTGGACATGTACATTTTTCTATAACCTGTCTTCATTCTCTTTGTGCCACTTCTGTGGAAGAGCTACTCCATTAATAATCCAATTGGGTTAGAGAATTAATTAATTATTGGGAGTGTTCTCTTGATGGTTGGATTAAATCAAGAGGGCTGCTGAGAAAACTAGCATAGAGTGCAAAATAAGTCACCCCATCATTAGTTCCTGAGTTCATCTCAGAAGAGGCTGACTCAGCCCCTCAGGGTGGGTTTGGAGAAGCAGAACATAAAATCCCAGGAGCTGTGAAGGCTGCAATGGATAGTTGAAATGGACCGGTTCCCTTGCCAGTTTGGACCTGTTACTCTTGTGCTGTCAGGTAGACTGAGAATTTTGCCTTGTTTTGTGACTTTGTGGATGCTTTGCACTCATCAGTGTAAAAGTACAGCTCCTTTAGAGAGTGAATGCTGATCTCATAACCAAGCTGAGACAGCCCAGAGCAAGTCTTTAATCTTTGTGTATCCTTTCCTCTTCCAGTGGAACTTATTAACAGCTTCACCCATGTTGAAAAAATGGCAAGCTGAAAGAGGGTTCTGTTCCTCTAAAAACTTCCTAGAACAGCAGGAGGGTGATACTATGTGCAGGTTTGGGGATACTTCTGTAATAGAAGTAATGAGGAGTTGCTACTGCTTCTGGTGGTTTAAAGTCATGTTTAAAATAGAGGAGTATTTTTGAGCCGGTGCCTTTCCTCACTCATCCCAAAATCAATTCCAGACCTGGACTCAGTCCTTTTCTTGAGTCTAGCTCTCCTTACACAGCCCATATCTTCATTACATTACACACTGTGTACTCACTCCTTCTGTGCTAAGAGCCAGAATTTTTCTACAGGTCTATCATTTATTAGGACAGGCATGTGGAATACCATACTACTTCAGAATTCATGTTAATAAGTTGTTATAATTAATTTTTTATTGTTGTTTTACAAATGGGGATTTATATAGCAAAAAAAATTATACATCCATATCTTTCTATTTGTTAAGTATCAAGTACTCTGATTGGCTTTCTTGAAGTGCATAAAGTATTGGATGGAAAGAATATTTTGAAAAATGTTGATTGTCAGCATAATTAAGTATATTTCGGTAATGACATGAAAAATTTTCCTAATGCATATGCTAGGTGGGAAATGGAAGTGTATTACATGAAAAACATAAAATTTCAAGTTTTAAAT
Organism: Corvus brachyrhynchos; assembly: GCF_000691975.1. NCBI lineage: Eukaryota > Metazoa > Chordata > Aves > Passeriformes > Corvidae > Corvus > Corvus brachyrhynchos. Next base: position 5,293,329 of record NW_008236767.1, read on the forward strand.
GTAATGCTATGTCTTGAAGGATTTTAAATTTCCACAAAAATGGTTCATTGAGTTTGAAACAATTGGCATTTAAAATTATCAGCATGTATTAACAGGGGATATTTTCAATATCTCAGCAAAACCTATATCCCTAGTTTTTAATTTTTTACCAGCACCTAAGGAGAAAAGATGGCCAATAGCTTTATTTGACAGCTGGCACTAATATAGGAGTCAAACTTAAAAGGACACTGTACATACCCATCATCATAAAAGAATGCTTACAAGTATTCTTTTGAAGTTCGCTTATGAATTCAGTTTGACTGTGTTAATGACTTGTACTGATTTTTTGAGCTTGTGCTTTATTAGTGCAAATACTTATGGAAGGTGTACTTTAAGCCTGAGTGCCAGAATATTAATCAAAACCTTAATTACATATTCAGTAGTAATATTCACAATTCATATGGGTCCTACTTAATTTCATTACTCATCCAATCAAGGATCATAAGCAATGACATATGATTTAAATAGCAAATTGTTTTGGATATTTCTAATTAGTAGGCACAAAGGATTGGTTATTAAAGAAGTTAACTTTGGCACCTTGAAAACTGAAGAACAACCTTGAAATAAGAATAAACCCAACATCCAAATCTGTTCACAGAAAATTTACTAAAAGTTTTCATGCATGCTTACTGTATATAAACTAATTTCAAATAAATAAACTACAGAAATATCATAGAAATATGTCTTCTAATAGCATTTCATAAATCACTCTTTGGAGAATTCTTCATGAATAGCAATCTTAATAGACATAGAGAAGACAGCAGGATTTATGCTCATTTCAAGTAATTGTTTTGGGTATAAATATTGCCACTGTGACTAAAGAGTGCACTTTATTGTGAGAATACCTCTTCGACACCAATGAAATGCTAATTTGGCCGTAATGGAGAGTGTCTCACACTGGATTATCTCACTATGTGGGAGCTTGTCACTGCTTCATCTGTGCTTTCTATTCCCCATCCTCAAAAACCTGTGAAGTCTTTTGAGGGGACAAAGCTTTGAAAAGTCTGTCTGCAAACTTGAAGAACCAGTGGGAGAATTGGGTCCTTCTCTCTGTCCTGCTGTCACTCCATGCTCTGTTAAGTGTCCTTCATCTGCACTACAAGCCAAAGCTCTTTGATTCTGTGATGTACCACTCTTGATGCCAGAGGAAGGCTGCTCTGTGGCTCCCTCGAAGCTGTTTTTCTATGAGCAGTACTGGATTCCAAAAGCAAAGAAACACAAAGCCATGGGAATAGGAATGATATTAATTGCCATCACTAAATGTGTATGTACCTGGGATTTGTTGCAAGCAATTTCCTTACACAGGCTGTCCCACTTTTTTTTTTTTTTTTTAATATGACCATCATTTTAGCCTATAGATTTCAAAAAGAGAAGAAATCCGTGATTAATAAGGTAGAATCTCAGAACCGTCAGCCATGGAAGTATCTTTTTTAATTTCCTTTTTCTCTTGGCAACTATTTTTATCATATTCAAGCATTAGCTCGGAGAGAGAAATAATGTTCACTTCAAAAGCCACTTCCTCCTCAATAAATAATTCAGAGCCATAGATTGTTCATGAGGAATTATCAACACACTAGTAGTAATTTAATATACCAAGCAATCGCACTCACTTTAGCCTACATATGATTTAAATAGAATATGACAGTTTAGGGTCTCCATTTGCCCCATGGCATGTTGGGATCAAACTTGGCAAGTGATTGCAGTGTTCTCATATCTTCTGAAGAAGTGAATGAAAGTTGCATAATTTAGAGAGGATTTCTTAATTACATGCTAAATCAGAGTTTGCTTGCTTGTGTTCTGAATCCAAATTGTTGCCCAGGACCAGTTTAAAGCATGTGAATATTTTCTCTGTCCCTTGTTAACTAGCATCTCATGAACTTGTCACTTTTTTTTAACTTGTTGAGTTATTATTTTGAGGCAGTGTTTCAGTATATTAGTCACCTTTGATTTATCCCGTGGGTGAAAGGTTGTGCCTCTCCTTCCTGAACTGTCTCACACGTGGGATCCATCAACTGAGGACAACGTGATTTCTGGAAGTTTTACCTCTTTTGCTTTTTCAAAGAGTCAGTTTGGTTTCTTTTACCTTCCTTTGCCACTAGTAGCTCAACACCACTGAATGTTAGCTACTGGTGGAGATGGGAAAATTTGTGTTTCTCATGGTCATAAACAGGTGTGGTGAAAAAGAGACAAATTCCTTCTCACTCTAATGCTTTTGCCCATTGATAGGAAAATGCACAGCTGGTAGTATATCAATGGCATATGTGTCATGTACTACTAGAACTACAGAACTGCCATACCTGAACTCAGGTTAGGATTTCTCTTTTCCTACACTGCTTTTTCTGGAGTGGCTCAAATGTGTTCACACTGGTTTGTCACAAATTTGGCATAAATTTTCTTCTGTTTTGGCTGAATGACAACAAGCACTTCCATGAAGGTTTATGGCTGTAATCATTTAAACCATAGCAATTTATCTTCTATCCATGGAAGTGGGTTTGTATGGAAGGCAAGGGATGCCTACAACCAAGAGATGTCCAGTACAATGCTTAATTTTATGCATTTGCCCTTTGTGTTCTCTACAGTCTATATCTTTTGTTAGGTAGCCTTCTATCTATGACAGTGTTTATGCCAAAGACATATAATGAAATCATACACAGAGACTTGTAACTGTCTAGGTGATAAGAGGCACTCCAGGACTGTATTTCTCCAGGAAAACAGCAGATTGAAGTTGAGACTGAGGAATAACATGTTTTCCTGTGTTCTTGTGAAGAAAATAATTGCCCTTCAAACTTGTATAATATTCTCCAATTCATCGGGTTGATAAGGTAAAAAGATAGCCAGGGCTTCTCTCACAACCTGTTTGCCCACAAGGAAGGCTATAGCTGAGTAATTTTTTCTGCAAAGTTCCACTACAATCTGAATAGATTTAGGAACGGTTCAAGGGGAGCCATACCCTCTTCATAGGAATCCCTGCTTACTGGAGGAAAGGTAACACCACAGGTTTTGGCTCATTGCTGTGAGTGTAATGCTGGTCTTGTTATTTAGCTTAGTGGTTAGCTGGGTCTTTCGTGAGATCTCCACCTGAGATTTTCATTTTGGAAGCACTTTGCTGATCATACAGCATGCATGGAAGGAGCAAGGAACATTAGGTCAGTGACATGTAAAAGTAAGAAACATTAGGTCAGTGGTGGATGTGTTTCTACTTTGATTTAAAGTGTCTTTAAGATGTTCAGAAATTTCCTTTTTGTTCCAGTGGGATAAGAGATTGGATGCATGATGGAGCAATGGTGATCAGCACATAACTCATAATGCCACAAGGGATGTGTTTGAAGCATCAGCCGTTATTGTGCAGCTGGATGAAAGAAACATCTAAAGACATATTCTTCTTGTCTGACTCAGAAACTGGTCTCAGGTTGGTGCTGACACATCTGGAAGAAGGACTTTAAACATATATATATGTTTATAATAGGTGCAAGAGGAGAAGAATGGGGAAAATGAGGGTAGAACAGTGGATATAGAATTGTTAACAGGAATTTGGTTAGCAAAGAAAACTCGAAGGTGCTGATAAGTTATCAGTGGCACATTGCTGCTAGGATGGTACTTGATCTGTTCAGTGGCTGAATGTTGTCCCTAACGAAAGACGTGAAACATGGATACAGACTTGGCAAAGATCTGTGCAAGAAAAGAGAAGAAGTGGAAACATCTGTGCAGGACTTGAATCATGTGAATTCATGACTGGAAATAGGGACTTGAATGTTGGATTCTACCAAGAAAAGAGAACTGAAACTAGAGACCTGCTGGTATGCTACTGAGTATTAATGATACGATAACTTGAAAGAGGGGAATATATGTGTTTAAAAACTCATTTTTTAGAAGGTCTGCAAAGGTGGTTTACCTGGGCTAGCACTGGGCTGCTTGAGTAGTGTTGTGAAAAGGGAAGGGTAGGCATTCCAGAAATCTGTGAAAACGTTATCCATTGTGGGGGATTTAAACTGCTTAAATGGGTGCTGGAGAGCACAACATGTTAGTAACCATCATAGGTGTTTTCATGTGGTAGCTAAAAGTCCTCATCAAGTAGCTAACATATTAGGATATGTCACAGTGTTCTGGTTTTTATGGGGATATTTTAGAACTTTTAGAATTTCTCAGTATGGAATGAGGACACTATGGAAGACTGATAACACTGAATAACCTTCAACAGCATGACCACAGATAACTTCCTTTTATGTTTCTTGAACAAAAAAAGTTGCTAAAGGCTTTGTTCTGGTTTGGTTTTTTCCCCAAAAGAGCAAAATTTCATAACTGAGGCAATTGGCTAGTAAGAGAAATTTGCTCCAGCAAATATATAAAGAAATCCTAAATTTCTTTTAAATTATAATGCTAACACTGCAGGGAATCTGAACATCAAAAAAAGAGAAAAAATTGTAGGGTGTAGCTCTTAAACAAAGTGTGTATTTGCAACACCATTAGGAACCTGCAAATAATGCCTTGCCACCTTGCCATCTTTCCTTCCCAGTTCTTTAAGCAGCACTAAGGCTCAGAGGTCATTTGGAGATAAAGTGAGACTTTCCAAATCCAAGCTGATCTGGCCTTTACAGAAGAAAACCCCAAATAGCAAAACACTCTTCAACTATGTAACAGGGACAGAAAAAGGAAGAAAGACAGCTGTTAAATTATGAGAGGGGATGTTAAAGATAATCTGGATAGACTTGGTGATTTCCCTAATTTTTCATTAAAGGCAATTATATATTTATATAATCTATACTTTAGCATAGTGGTAAAGGGTAGACAGATAATGTATATGATGATAGTAAAAGAGAGATAACCACAACTGCAGTGAAAGCAACAGTAAATTAGTTTGTCTTTGAAAAATCAAAGGGAATTAATAATTCCAATTCCAGAATACTGAAAGAGCTGGTGAATTGCATCTGTATTTTAAATCTGTTAGTATAAATGTGGTACCATAAGACTGGAAAACAGCTACATATTTAGGAATCTGAGAAATAAAATTATTCATCAACTATCCATCAATGAGTAAGTGACACTATAAGTGTCATTTCCTTTAAAAAACTTTTGTGAAGTCATACAGTTAAAGGACAAGGGCAGGGAGAAAGAATTAAAGTGTAAAAGGTTTACTAAAGATCAACACTGCCAGACCGACCAGAGAACTTTCCCAGTACTCTACTGAATTTTATAAGGAAAGGCAGTGAGTGTGCTGAGTGTCTTCTGTCTGGCAAGGAAAGTACCGTAATGCACCCTGGAAGTTTTCAGTAGAGCTGGACAAGAAGGGGATTAGCAAGAGTCTGTAGAGTATGAAAGGAACTAACTCCCTAGCAGGTGTGTTTAAGTACAACCAATGCAGCTGAATTATAAGGGGCACAGTGTGGCCACAGCCATGGTTTCACTGAGTAACCCAAAGCTCATGGCACACTGAGAGCTTACATCCCTGTTGTTAGCCTCTTCCTTCTCATCCTCTCATCCAGAAGACATATGTTTAAATCACTGCATTACCATTCTGCCAGAATTTCCAAACTATAGCTCTTTTTATTTTCAAAATTCTGAATTTTATATCAGATAGAAGTTTGCATTTCACAGCCTAGTCTGAGCATATTGGGATTTTGTTTATTCTCCAGGCAGGATCTGAGCAGATTAAAAAAATTGCTGGTAGAAATACAGTCAAAACTAATTGAGTCTTTCTACAGTTTGATTTTGCTCCACAGAGACGCATTGTCACATGTTATGAAATCAGGGGGTTTAAAAACTTCAGAGTCAATGATTTAAGCTTCTGCTCGACATCTTCTCAAATAGGATTCCAGCTTGTATATTTGTGGCATACCCCGAGACCACAGTTAAACTGGAGATTCCGTATGTTGTGGCATGCCAGAAAATTTTGCTTAAGCTTTGCAATGACGATATATATCCAGGACCAAGTTTTTCAGTTTAGATACCTAGCCTTGGTGAGAGTTTGCTGACTGCTCATCACCTGGGAGCATTCAGGTGTTTAGTTGTGTGTTGCAATGTGATGGAAGAAACTGATGTCACTGAAGGTTGAGTAACTTTATATCATTTATATCCAAAGTGTAGGGATAAGCTACTCCAAACAAAAGCTAGTCTGCGTGGTTTTGACCACGTGCCTTGTACTTTGAAAGACTGCCTGCTTGGGGTTTTAGGGTGCTTTCATCAGTTCCTGCAAATTGAGGTGCATGTGGGTTTTGTGTGTGTAGAATTTTGTAGTATCTTTAAATCAAAATGTGGAAATAACATCATGTTACTGCTGAAATTACTTTATTTTAATTTTAATACTTTGAAACATTCTCACCTGCCACTGCAGAATAAGCACAACAGCCAGAGAACGAGATTAAATGAGAAAAAGAATGGTATTGCATCACTGGGCCAAAATATATATTCCTTGTCTACAATTGTAATGACACAGGTATACGTCAAATAGTGTTGAAGTACTTTCTTTAGGCTGTGTTCAGTAGTGTTTGTTGACTGGTTCATACTAGAGTTTTTTTAACCTCAGATGTGGATGTGTGATGTTTCCCTTGTTTTATGTAAATCTAAGTGCTAGGTGATTCAGAAACTGAATAAATCTGAAAAAGATGCTTATGTCTGAGTCTAGAATGCCTTCCCTCTTGTGCAGAGTGCCACAGCCCTAAGTAATTAGGTGGTACTTTACTGAGTGTCAAACCAGTTTAAAGTACAAAAGGTAAGTGGGTACATTACCCTGCGTTCTGGTCTGCAGGCAGCGGCACCCCTGCTTTAGGCTCCACATGAAGTCCCCACAGGCTTAATAATGCGTCCAACTCCTTTAATCAGGCTTCTGACTCCCGTTCAGAAATTCACAAAGCATGTAGTATCTTAGTCAAGCGAGGGGAAAAACTAAAATATAGGATCAGGCCATTAAGTTGTATAGTAAGGTTGCTAATAATAATCACAAAAGGGATTACTCAGTCACTGAGAGCAGTAAAGCAGTGGAACTTTTTTTTTTTCCAAAAAGTTGGGATTTTTGTTTGGTGAATAATGCCTCAGCAGTCCTCACAGTGAAGAGATGTGGACACAGCTCTGGTCCTGCAAGCACCATGCCACCTGTACTAAGCAGACATACAAGCAGATGAAGAATCTGGCCAGTGCTTACTCAGCTCAGACAAATTCAGTTGCATGAGTGAGACAGAGAAATAGATGACTGAATAAATCAAGTATTAAGTGTGTGTAATATGAAAGAAAATTATTTGGGGCTTACATTGCTTCTTTTTCTGGTTTTTTTTTTCCTTCTTTTTAAAAAGGTAATTATCATTCATTCAGATACAGCAAAATATTGTTGGACCAAAAGACTTGGGCTCATAAGTAGAAACAAGGCACCTTGGATGGCAGATTAGTTTGCCCTGATAAACCATCCAGACTTGTATAGTCTGCTGATATTCTGTATTTATATACTTATTGATTAGAAAACTAACTTAAAAACTTTCAGACGTCAACAAAACTTAGTCCAGTTCTGGTTTATACTAGTGGAATTCTTGCTGAAAAACAGGACACATTTCAATAGCAAGATTAGCTAGACTGTGAAATATTACCCCTCAGGGAAGTTGTAGGAGACCAGTTGCATGGATCATTTAAATGCAATTAGAAAAGCCAGCAGAGGATGGAACCAGGCAATTCCCTCTCCCTGCCCTCCTTTGCTTCCTCCCCAAATAAGTTTGAAAAATGTCATTTGGGGAAATAATAATGGAGTCAGGTTGAATTTAGCAAATATTTTTGGCTGAGAAGGGACAAATTTGAAGACCTTTAATTCCAGTAATTTTGTGAAAATGCCTGCATGTTAGGGAGAAAAGTTTCATGCTAAAAATGCAACTTGTCATTTTGAAATTTTGTGTTTTCATTTATGAATTGGGTCTTACTTGTTCCATGTTGATGCAAGAGTACATAATTATATTTTTCTTTTCCTTCTTCCTTCTTTCCCCAACATCAGATTTTAATTAAGCTATTCTTTTTTTTTTTTTTTTTTTTTTTTTTTTCAGCTCTTTCCCCCTTGCTGTCCAACTGTATTTCTTACCACGGCCCTATAAAATTCTGCCTCCTCTTTCTTTCCCCAACATCAGATTTTAATTAAGCTATTCTTTTTTTTTTTTTTTTTTTTGTCATCTCATTCAAACAAAGAATCTGTTATTTGCACTGATCTAGCAAGTATAATGAGAAGTCAGTTTCAGGCTGATAGAAGGACAGACTTTATGTCTTTTCCTGGGAGATCTCCTTTCATGTAGAGCCTGTGATTTACAGGCTGAGTTGGCTGTCTCACCTTAAGTAATGCCTTTAGTAGCTTTCAAGTTTGATTTTTCTGAAAACCTGGTGATGGGTATCAACAACTTCAGTTTCAGTATGAGGTACATTTTTGCATTCCCTCTCAAAGTTAAGGTTTAAATATCTGAAATTTGGTGCTTAAAGCTAAAGCAGTTCTAAATAGGAGTAAAAAGACCAAGAGGATTTTTAGTGGTTCATAAGTCTTAGATTGCTTTTCTGAACAGGGAGGAATTTTACCCACTGAGCCCTGGACGGTTTTCTCCCATGCAACTTCCATTGTATGGATGTCAAATTCTCTGACAGATGGGGAAGAATTGAAACCAGAGAGGCTTCATAAAAATAAGAATTTTTGGGGCTACTGGGACTAGCACTACAATATTTAGCAATCCATTGTGAAGCAGCAGATGTATAATTCGATATACATAACATCATTAATCATATTTCTTTCTTAAATGGTGATTAAAAAGAAGTGCTTAGAAATGAAAGTTGCCTACAAAAGCTTGTTTTTGTCTCATTACTTCAGGGGGGTGGTTTCCCCCCTCTGTTGCTGTCTGTTTTTAATTAGGGAAGTAGAGATGGATGTGTAGAATTAGGTTGCACAAAATCTCATCTGAATTCTTAATCATAAATGATTAAGATGAAGATTTATAGCACAGATTTTGACATGCTGGCTGATAAAGCAAGGTTAATAGAGCTATATTCTCCCCAGTTATGAATTGTCTGGGAAAGCAGGCAAGACAATAGTGTCTACAGACATTAGAGGGCAACAAGATCTCCAAGAATGTTCTTTCCCTTCTTTATTTTTAGAAAAAAATTTGCCAATTGTCTGATGTAATATTAAAAGTTCCAGGAGAGAAAATTTAAACAGAAAAAACCAAAAATCGAAAGGCAAATTATTTTCTAATGAAACATACAGCTGTGGATTCTAATAAAAGGATAACAGCAGATCTGTTTTATTTGAAAATTCTGAGATGTTATTTGATGGAATAGTCTGCTAATGTGATACAGTATGACCAAGGTCACATATTTTCCTATCCTGTCTAGTGGTACTTTTTTGGATTGAAGATTACTGAGTTGCATGTTCTACCCACTCTATAGAGTATAAGACCATTGATGTCTCCAGGACCACGTGAGTTGGAGAGGGTCGCATGTCCTTGCTACACAAATAACTGAAAAGTTATTACGAAGTGCAATAGTAACACAATTATTAGTACATTGTTCATACAATATATTCTCTTATAATCTCCCTAACAAGAAAAAATAATTGATTAATTATAACACTGCTCTGGAGGACCTGAACTATCATTAGATAATACTTGATTTGTTGTAGGAAGAACTGAAAATCCAAAATTCAATCTGAAATTCAGTTCAGACACTATCTCTCTGGAAACATTCTCTCTGAGAACATTGTAGGCATCTTATTTCAAACTATACATTTATGACTAAAAAAAAGGGAAAAAAAGGACATGTAGAAATATCTCAGCATTAATAGAGCTGGTCAGCTTGTTCTGGATCACGCTGGCTCTGCCAGGGATCTAGAAATTAAGAAGTGTTCCACACACCTGTTGTGGGGATGCAGTGAGAAGAGAGTCTGCAAGGTTGTCAGTGGATATTTCTGGGATCAGAATCTCTGAAATCATGAGCTCAGATGCTGTTTCAGGTTCTGTGGTAGCACAGGTATGATGCCACTTGGCTTTGTGTGCTACCGATCACCCTGTGGTTGTCTCAGAGCGGGGCTTAGGACAGGGTACTCACAAGTACCAGCATTGGCCAAAGTGTACTGCCGCTCATGTCAGTGACAATTTTTACCCGGGCCTTTAAAATGAGAGCTAGGAGATTGGCATTTTTGAAAATCTATGGTATGGGAATTCACAAAGACTGCATTTATCCTAGGAAACCTCATCTTGCATTCAGCTTGGAGGAGGGAGTCTCCCCCAGGAGGGGAGTTGATGGCAGAAGACTGGTTATAGCTGCTTGGTGCTTTGAATTATTACCCTGGAAGAGCCCATCTCCTCTGCTGCCCGTAGGAGGAACCTAGGGAGCATGGGAAAAGTCAGGCACTGTAAATATCTCCCCAAGTGGCTTTCCCTGCTGTCTTCCTTACTTCTGTATTTCTAGCCCTGGGCTGTTGTTGCTGTCCCTTTCTTGCATTTGCTGACATCCCCCCTGCCATTCCCCTATCATTCTTTTTCCTTTTACTAGATTAAAGCTGGGAGTGTTACCTTTCCTGTTCATAAACGCCTCCTGTGTAACATTGATCCAACTCTGGTGGTCATGTCCTGTGATATTTATCATGTAATTTGTGTGGAGGACAGAAAGATAACTGTTCGGTACCATAGGTAGCTGTCCTTTTTCATTTTACAGGGTGTGGAGAGGATTTTTTTACCAGACTTCAAAACCCAGAGCAGTAAATGAGCTGTTTAAGCCTTTTTGTACAAGCCATTGTTCTCTCTCTGTAAAGTCAAAAGAATTGACATATCTCATTAGTCTGTTAAGCAGTACAAAGATAAATGCTTTATATATAAGAATGAATACAGATGATAATACCAGTTAATTGGTAGGCTTCATAAGTGTAAACTATAGTGTCTATAAAGAGCTTTTCCTTATATTCTCATTATATTTTGTTGGGTGTTTTTAAATTTCATAGATAATTTAGTTTCCTAAATAGATGAATACTAATATTAAGTGGTCACAGATGAAAACTATCTGCAATAAAACATAAATATTTTCTGTTCTTTGTTAAGCAGAAATGTGTTTAACTCCTGTTTTGTTTCCTTCTTATACAGTTGGAGATTTTGATATAATGGGGGTTTTAATGACTTTGCAAACAAGATGTGAGAGTCTGAATTCTCATAGGCAAGTTGTGAGTTGTGATCACTGTTCCTTACTGGCTACAAATTAATTATGAAGGCAATCCATGCTAAAATGTTTGACGTTTCTTTCTGAATTTTGTTCATCTGGATAGTTATTTACTCAAGCAAAATGAAGTTTGATACGCAAACAAAATCTTGGTATTTTTTTCTCAAGTATGTATAGATGTATGGAAGGCAGAAAAATATGTTGTCAGCTCCCAGTTAATTTGAAATTCAACCCTCCTCAGCAAATTTTGTTCCCGTATGTATTTGTTTCATTTACTTCCTGAGTCCTGTCTTAGAATATGTTTCTGTGGCTAATTACACTAAGTAGCCCCATTTGAAAGCCTGCTGAGCAGGACTGGAACTTTAACCTGTAAACTTTGTCAGGCAGAGACCATAACTAAAGTGCTTATAAAATTTGTATCTTGGCAATGATGGGTAATATGCCTGGAAGAAAACAACAGCCGAAGCTAATGAGGGGATTTCCCAGAAATTAACACAGTCAAGCAGGGTATCTGAGTTCTTGATGGGAGAGATGCCTGCTTTTTTAGTCAGAACATCGTTTGGTATGGGAATTGTGTGATGTCAGGTGAAGGGACAGCATATCCTAATGATTGGCTGCTTTACCCAGTGTATCAGCAGAACGAATAAAAGATATTTCCCATTCCTGCAAGCATTTGTCCCTTTTATCCTGAAGCCATCATGCCTCCAGCAGCACCGCTGAAGTCTGAGAGAGATTTGTGTTGCGTGCTTGGGAGTTAGTTAGCAGCACTGAACTGACAGTGACCTGTGACACAACCCAGGGGTGAAGGTACTGAAGGCAGGCAGAGGTGAAGGGTCAGTGTGTTAAGGTATGGTCCCCTTAGCAGTCCTTCCCATGCAGTTCCTGAAGGGCAGGTATAATAAATCCAGATGAGAAATGCTGTTTTATATGCACATTTTTACAGTCATAAGGGAAAAGTAAACACTTTTTTTTTTTTTTTCTGGTGAGTTCACAAAACTGCAGACAAGCAACAGCATGATTTGGTAAAAAATAAATAAATTGTTCATCTGTGTTGCCAATGTTAAAAGAGCAGATGTGAAAGATTTTCCTAAAAGAACTTTCTATTCATACGCCGTAAGTCAGGAAGAGCATAATTAGAAGTTAACTAAAAATAAGAGCCAGTTTTCTTATTGACAGCTGTCAGCAAGTATCTGTAAAGCAAAAAATATTTGACCCCAACATGTACTTCTAAAATTGTTAGCTTCTAAATTTGCTGAGATGGGTCATGGTGTTGTTGGTTCTTTTGCTGCTAAGAAGTGATTACTAATGATTACATTTCCATTTTGAAGCAATTTTTGTTGAAGTACTTAGAAACTTAAAACCTTTACTGGTACTATTGGCAGGAAAATTACTTTTTCAAAGCCATTCTACTAAATGGAGTAAAATTTCCTAATAGCTTTTGATTAAAATAGTATTTTTAAAAATTTCTGAATTCTTTAAATATTTTCTGCAAGTGCTCAATTGCATTACTTCAACTTGAATGCTGTCAGTGCAAAATTTCTCTTTAAGGGACACTTGAATTCTGCCAAGAGGCAACACCCCTTCTGTTCTACACAGCGAGGTAAATAATAGGTCTTTTTCTTTTAAGAGATAGTTCTATCCAGGAAAAAAAAAGCCCCATATGCATCAGTATTCCTGCAAGCACACACAGACCTTCCCATCTGCATACTATTTGATTGTCATAAGAGAGAGCATAAGCATAAGGATTAATGCACAGACCTACATATGCTAATATTAGCCACATTCAGATCCATTGTTTCCCACTCTTTTTACAGCTATCTTTCTGGTGCTTTGTGATGGCTTGTGATTTCAGACAGTTACAAATGTTGTCCTTTTATACTTGGACCAATTCCATTCTCCACTAGTGATATCTTTGAGGCCTAGCAGCAGTTTTCCAGCAGTAATTTCTGAGAAGACAAGAGTTGCTTAATAACTGCATATCATTTCAGTTGATGGAAATGAAGAGGTCTCCATATGAACCCCATTGATCCTGCCTGATGTATATGAGGAGGCACGGCATGCACATTTGTGGGCCCAGAACGGTGTGCATCGTAGCTCTTGGGACCATCAAGCTGCCTGACATCACCCATGGTCCTTCCTCCTGCTTTTTTGGTATAAGCCCTCATTGGAGCCTGCCTTGAATGAGAAATAAACTCTTTGGAAAATTATCTCTGCTGGTGGCTTGCTGGAGAGCCTGTGGGACCTGCATGTTTGTGAGGCTCACTGAGTCCCCCTGCAACAACAACTTTTCAGACCATTTACTCTCAGTCAGCAAGATCAATTGTTTCAGCCTGTGCTGGCAGCACAGTGCTGTTACTGGTGAGCTCTGCCTTGCACAACTCTTGTGGAAGCAGCGGGGGAGCACGGACCTCCAACAGCACAGTAAAAAATGGCAAGACAAAAAGCACTGCAGATGAAGTAAACAGTCAAGAATGGGGGCAAGGAAAAATCAGTTAAATCTTATCTAGATCTGTTAATGATATGGGTTTCCATTGGTGCCAATAATAAATAGATTGATTTCATCTGAATTTAATTCCAGGAGGCTTTAAATACAATATTTCAACAAAATTGTTATCAAATGGCTACATTTGTTTTAACTCATCAAGCTTAACACTTCATAAATGACAGAAATCAAATGAGGATAGCTTTCTATCATGAATTTTAATTGTATCACTGCTCCATAGTTTATTTTTAAATTCTGAGAATCCTGGCCCAAGTCCAGCATCACAGCTACTGTGTACTGAAACCCTCCAAAAACGTAATCCAAATTAAATAGAAGTGTGAATCCACAGTGGATTAATTAAATGACATTAAACTCTCATGTGGATACTATGAATCAGAATTAAAAGTGTCTTGATTCAATTTAACTTAATTTCCAGAGAAAATGAGTTAATTAAGTGTGCTGCAATTTTGAATGAAAGTGTCTACACAGACGTTTAATATGTTTTGACTAATCCAGTTTAAAAATTAATTCAGGTTAACTTTCTCGAGTGACCTTTGCACTGGCAAACCTTTGGTAACTTGATAAGAAGTCAAAGAAAGGCTAATGCTCAAAAAAAAGGACTTTTATTGCAACCAGTAGTTGAGACTTGATTTTTGTATTGGAATTTTTGTGCAATCAAGAAGAAGCTTTATTTCTTAGTTCAGAAGTTGTTCTTCATTAATATGATTCATCCTGTCAAAGAAAAGGAAAATAGTTGTGCAGCCCTAAAAGTGAAGTACACGTGATGGTATAGTTGGTTTTGCCACAGGAGACTGCTATGTGTGATTTGTTATTGAACATCAGAGCAGGGAGATACCAAGTATTTCTGGTATTACAAGAACAGAATAACAGCATTTCTCAAATAGTGAGGAGGATAGAGAAGTTCAGTTAATATTTTTTATTTTGGAAAGAAATAATAGACCACTGTGGACCTAACCCACTCTCGATAATAAGCTGGAAGGGAATCACTGAGTTGAGAGTATCAAGAGGAGAATACTGCCATGGTATAAAGAAAAAGAAAATTAATCAGTAGTTTTATGTGATCAAATCATGTGGGTTAAGAGTGGTTACAGTACTGGCGGTCAGGACTGTGAATGTGGCTTGGCATCTGTGCAACAATCTAGAGGAAGGGGAGAAGCACCGGTATGTCTTTCAAGGGTGCAGATTCCTGTGGCAATGTCCCACCTTAGCCAGGGCCACAGGTCTCCTGAATGAGCTATGAAGCATTAGCTGACCTGACAGGGCTGAAGCTGGGGTTAAAGAGATGAAGAGTGACAAACCTCAGTAAGCCATGCCCATAAGGGCCTCCCTGAGCCACTATGTTCATCTGTCCCATTTTTCCTGGCACTGCTGTGATGCTTTGGACTTGCTGATTGTCTCAGCTATAGGCATGGAGAGGGAGATGTTTCCTCTCCCTTCAGCTGATTACAAAGAACATGTAAGGAGAATCCAGTTTGGTGCCATATGAGACCTGAATACTATCAAGCAAAGAGCAGAAAGGCATGTTCCCAATTGGGATGAGATAGGAAAAATATCAGGAAAGAGGGATAAGTACTCAGCTGCTGTCTTACAGAAGTAGTACTTGCTCCACTGATGCAGAGACTGACATATTTATATTGGTCAACTTCTTTTCTTGATTGATGTTTTACTATAATTTTTGTGGTAAGTAATTTGTGGACTCCTGGAGACTTCAAGACTCAGTGTTTTGTAATGATAATGTGATACAAAGAAGCTACAGAGCTGAGAAAAATATCGAATGCATGCTTTAATTGTACTTTGATTCTTTGTGCTTATTACCCACTTTTGTTATACTCTGTCCATTGCATGAGCCTTTAAGACCAAGCATCATCCTCCAAGCACTTACAGAAATTACAGCAGCTATTGCTAGTAAAATGGAGAAACAGGTGCATAAGAAAATGAGATTTTGAATGCCTGCTTTAATTTTACTGCAAGAATAAGCTCTGGAAACAAAGCCCTGATTGGAAAAGTGCAGAGAATCAAAAGCAAGTTGCAAGAGTGTCTTCACTACGTCTTTTAATTATGAGGAAATTTTGCCACATTTTCATTCTGTATTATTATCAGAGCACAATTTTCATGCCTTTCATATTCTAAAAACTCCAGAGTGACACACACACATTTATTTCTAGTATTAAATTGTGCTGCTAAAGCACATTCTGTTTGGCATGACGTCCTTTCAGTTTAATTTTCTCCAAACATCCGTTTCATCTTTTCAGAATATAAATGGCATACCATTGACCCTTCAACTTCCTGCTATTCCCTCCTGTCTTCGGTACTCAGATGACTAAGTTGGGAATGTGTTCAAGTGGTGGCATCTGGCTCTTTGGGGAGCTCTGTGAGCAATTACATTGGCAGCTTTACAGATGACTCTTCATGCATTGTGGGGTGAATCTGAGCTTTTATCTTTCAGATATCTGTGATTTGGAAGAACTTGCATGCTAGTAAATAACGGTGCTCTTCCTTTCTTGAGTATCGGTTCAAGGCTAAACTATATGCAGCTGCATTAAAAACTCATTGCTTTATGAACCAGACACAAATAAAAAACATGCAAATGCTCATCTACAAAGTTGTTTTTAAAGGCTTGGATACATGAATATCATCCTCCTTGAAGACACTGCTCTTTGTCTTTCATAAAACAGACATTGTCTTGGCAGCCAAGTATTTCCCAACAATCAATTTAAGTGCTAATACTTGAAAGAGAAACTGTTAGCTGTTTAAAGAGGGTATTTCCTTTTAGTTCCATTTAAAGACTAGTTGATTCAGTTGACCTCCAGGTGTGTCTGGAGGATCATAAACCTGGATGCTTTGGAGTATTTTTTTTTTAAAACAGTTGTGTATGTTAGACATATTCAGAGTAATCAGAAGGCAACCTTATCAAAAGGTTGCACCTTCTCAGAAAACTGTCAGTTTACACTGAAGTAGAATGTGGGGACAGGCTGAAGTTCAGAGAACCCTGATGGGTGCAGGAGGGGGAGAGCTTCCAGACTCTACAGCCTTTGATTTTTTTTAACCCAAGCTTAAGTATGGAGACCAATTTATTTTTATTTTCAGAGCATATCTGATCTGATGTCAAGCAATTTATTAATGTCTTTTGGGGACATGGAGTTGTGTAGATAGGCAAGAATAAGGCTTGAAAATTTGTCAGTACAGGTTACAGAATTAGCTGGAGCATCTAAAAGACATCCAAGTCTTAAATAAGATGTCTTCAAGTGAAGATGTCTAATTTCATCCCCTTTCTTAGCTGAGTTCAGAGCACAGCAGTGAAAATGTCATGACTGCACCTAAGACAAGGTTCAAGGATTTGTGAAATTAAAGCAGAGGGGCAGTCTGGTCCAAAGTTTTTCACTTGCAGCCTGTGAAGAGAATTGCTGATAGGATTTGCTTGCCATTCTGCCTAACTTCTTCCTGTCTAGAAGCAGTGCTTTTAATCAAACAAGAAGGCACAAGAGAAATCTAGACACTGAGATTTTGCATTAGTGATTTCTATAGATAATGTATTTATAGATAATATCTGCTTCAAATAAATCTGGCCTGGATCATAGAAAAACATTTGATAGCTGCATTACTGACAAGACTACATATTGCCTGTTGGGGTCTGAGCTTGGTGAAATCAAGACAGTGGTTTCCAACAATCAATTTTTCTAGTTGCACAACTCCCTCAGGAGAAAAAAGAGGTCCATGGACTTGGAAATGAGGGAGAGAGCCTCCCAGAAGTGCTGAGAAAATGTTTGAGATATATGATGTAACCTGTAAAATCCTGGCATCAGGATGCTGTGTCATTTGAGACAATTCTCTAGAATTGTCACTTTGATTAAAACCACTTGATCATAATATTTGATTATAAAAAGTTTTATTATGTGTTCTTTATGAAGCATTCCAGGATTGAGAAGTTTTACATAGCATTTCTAATGAGATAGATTTTGAGCAAATACTCCGTATCTGAGTTGCTATGAGTCCATAATCTCTTTTAATACTTAGAAATAGAAACTTCTGACTAATCTTTTTCCAGTTGTAAGACTGTAATGTACTCATTTGAAAGATTAGCTGATATTTTGTAAGGATACCTAAAGTAAAATGTGAATCAGCTTAAAGGACTTAGCAGAAAGACAGAATTTTGTATATCCCATAGAAGATTGAATTGCAGCCTTTGAGGATCTTGTGTGCACACTCACTCACAGCCAAAAGACAGTAAAAATCATTACTGAACTATGAAGGTCCTACGACCTTCATGTGTCTTAGACAATTTGATTATTGAACTGTTACCTGGTTTTAAAGGGTTAATTTCTGCCTGACAACTGCCACACAGAGGAACATGGCAATGGCCTTAGAAAACCCTTCTGCTGGCATTTAAGAGAAAAAGTAAGGAACTAGCTGATTTTGAAGACTT
>NW_008236767.1:5311529-5320779 GCF_000691975.1 Corvus brachyrhynchos
ATGCCTGCTCCCTGGGGGAGAGAGATGAACAAAACTGGCCAGACTCAGAAGGGTGAGACAGGGGCCTCAGGGAGAACGCTGAAGTTAGGGAAGATAAGATGTAACCTGGCTTTTGTGTCAGTGTTTTCTCCAGTTGCTTAATCTTATGGTTTCTAAAGAAGGTGTTCTGAGCTACTGTATTTATCATCCTACCTTCTCTCCAGAGGGATGTCCCTTGCAGATGTCACACTCATTAGGACCTGCTGAAAAATGAGGCTGTTATACAGTGAAGACATCGAACTGATGAGCCCAGGACATTTTTTTGCTTTTAGGTGCTCACCCTTGGAACACACCTTGATATTATTTTGTGATGAAACCTGGGTGTGTACCCTTGGTGTCTCTGAAAATAATCATGGCTATATGAGTGGGAAGAAAGTTAAGGTAAATACTAGCAGATCAAATTGGGCTTGGTGACAGAGGCTAAAACTTCAGATAGAATCATGGTCTGCATTTACGTTATAAGCAGTTTGGTGCTCTAGCTCTGTTGTCTCCAAAGTAGGGTCCATGCATGAGACAATCCATTGAAGTGTAGGCCGAAAGTACATTTTGTACCATTAATAAATTAAATAATAATAGTTAATTTATTTATTTATTTACTTATAAAATAATTTTTAAAATAGTATTTATTTCATCTTTAGTTCATCTTTTTCTCTTTCAGTTTTTGTGTATGCTTTGCCATATGCATAATATATTAACATTAGTGTAATTAATGAATGAATGAAATTCATTTTGTTGAAAATGTTTCTACTGATAGGTGTTTGCCATCAAAAAAGTTTGGAGATCATTGCTGTAGCTTATTTCTATAGGGGAAGGAAGATCAGGCCGTTCGGTAAAGCAGGAAGAGATAAAGTCTGTGTAAGAGGGTTGCCTTAGGAAAAGAGTCTCTGTAAAATCAAATGTGCAGTCTCTCTGCTGTAGATCTGCCAAGAACATATAAGTAATTTCTAAGGGTAGCGTGTAACCAGGGAAAGATTTAGAAGAAGGAACATTTCCATCAGCATAGAACAATCTTTATTTGCATAATGTTTAACTACTACTCAGTAAAAGTTAGTTTAAGTCTCATTATAATTATTTTAAAATTACTGCATTTACTCAGAAACAATGAATTACTGACTAATGGGACTTAAATGCAATAATTTGTCCTCTTAAGCAGATAAGTTTCCTGATGGAAACTCAATTTCAAATTCGTGACAGGGAAAACCAACAAACAATGATTTTGAGATTTTTTTTTTTCTGATGCTAAGTATTATTAAAAGAATTATGTGTACAATTCTTTTCTTTTTTCTTTCTTAAAAATATTCCCTAGGTAGATGAAATCTCTTTTGCATTGAGTAGAGCAGCATAACCATCTTCATGCAGTTTTATCAGTGGAAAAGAATAGTATGAAAGACAAATGGGAAATGAAGCAAAATTCTAGAATTAATCAGTAGGATAAATTTTGCAAGGTATCTCTCTGCACTCAGTTTAGAAAACAGAATGAATGCCATGAAAAACCTTAGAACTACAAATAATTTATTATTGGTTTAAGTACTTCAGGTTCTGAATGCGTGCTTCTTTCTGCACTGGAAAATGTCCAACAAAACTCTCTATGCCCCCAGGTCTTAGGATCTACCTATAAAATAGAGAAAACCAGTGGAATACTCACTTCTCATCTCCCTTTTGGGTCTTAGTCTATGTCGTTAAACTGAAACACATATATAAAACACAGGCTGACAGTAACACACCAAAGTTTACCACAATGTATGTGTATAAGGTCAACCAGCATCAAAGCCTATAAACAATAATTTCTAAACTCTCACCTGTCAGCTCAGAGAGAGAAGAGATACCACAGCCTGCAACACACCCTAGCTTTGTTAGGATGGGGTCTGTTGACCTGCTGGAGTGAAAACCAGGACCACACACGAAGGGAATCCCAAGGTCACGGCTCATGGAAGTGGATGCTGTCAGATTGTGCCTTTCAGCTGCTTCCAGCTGACACTGAATCATTTGGGGAAGTCAATTCTCTGATTACCTCAGCCCAAACCAGTTTTATGTCAATTTTCTTATCTTACTATTTGTATAAGCTATAGTACAGAATTCACATTCTACATTGTATTGGCCTCTGAAGAGTTTCTAGACAGACATACGAGGATATCCCTGTGACATGTGTGACACAAGCAAGTCCATGCTTTACTAGCTTTGGTTTCCAAATGACTTAGAGGTATAATGTGTTAGTTGTTTAATCTGCAGAGTCATGGCATGGATAGCTAGGATACTTGATGCTAAAGCTCCTTGATGTTGTTTTAAGTTAGGTGAGCAATCCTGTTAACAAGGGGTCTAGAAAACTGAAGGCAGGCATCTCTTACTCTACTTGTAAGAACAATATAAGTGTAATAGAGGACAATGTTGGTGATATACCCATAGTTCTGTGCATTCTATTGTGTAATTTAAAGAATTTTGGAAAAGGTAAAGAAGCCTGTGTGGTGAATACACAGCACAGTAGCAAAACTGCCACTAGCAATATTTGATGACCTGAAACTACAGAACACTTTCAGTAGTCACTATCTGCTGTCAGCTCTGCTGCACTCCAGCTTGTGCCACATAATTCTCCTTTGAAGGTTTTGAGTCAATGATGCTTCTCCCAGATGTGTCATGCAGTGAATTCTTTCCTGCTTCTTCTCACATTGTCAGTTCTTTGCTGACATGGCCCTTTCACTGGCTTTCCTTCTTGTTCCACTGAAGAGGGAGAATGCACACAACCCTGTAGTCTTTCCTTGGTTAAGCAACAGCAGACAGTGTCCAGTTAATAAAAAAAATAAATTACTGTAATTAAATAAGATTTTCTTTCCCCTCAAAGACACTTATTGAACTTGAGGTGTGTATCTAAGATTAAGAAAGCTCTAAGCCAGAACTAATCCACATATGTGATGGAGAGGCAAGTAGAAAATGTTAACAGTAGTTGTGGTTTGGAAATGGGATCATCAACTGCACTGATACTCCTGCAGTACTGGCAATTTGATCTTTAGGTGATCTCCATTGCCTTAAAAAGGATAAAATTTTAACTGTAATGAATTTCAGAATTTGTTTCCTTCTATTTTTTGGCTTTTTAAGATCAAGGAGAACAATTACTTCAAGATTTTTCCTGAGCATATGGCTCAGAATTGTATTAGTTTTTAAAGATGTATTATTTTTATGTAATCTCATTATACCGGCCTTAGGGAAAATACCAATTATTGTGTGATTTGCATGAGTTGGCAACACTGAAACAGTAGCGTGGTACAGTGCAGCGTATCACATGCTAATATCTCAGCACTGAGGTGACTAATCTGCTGTGTTAATTCTCTTTCCATGGGGGATAGCTTGAGAAACCCCTTTTCTTGACAGTGCTAACCTCACTGCTGACCCTTTAAGTATCTCTAAAAATTTTTTTCTTAAAAGCTCACAGAGAATAATGTGGCAATATCTTCTGTTCTCTAATGTGGATCCCATGAGAAGTGTTAAAAAGAACAGATATAGAGAAGACAAAAGAAAACCCATAGGTTAATACCTTCTTAGGATTACTTCATATTTTAAACATTACCACTCTTCACAGAAATCTTTCTAGAAATCATTTAAATAACATTCATACCTCTCAAAATAGAGACCACAACAGATCTATCTTTACCAGTTCTCTTAACACTCATGAATAATGAGTTAAAACTCATTTTGCATGTTCATTTAGTGCTTCAACTGGCAAGTTGAAGGTTTTTATGGCTTTAGAATATGCTGTGATTTATTGTCTTTATGGATTTATTGTCCAAGGTACAGACTGAATAGACCAGTGGCATGCAAGAGACCAAATTCTGTTGGCATTTACCCTCTCATAAATTCGAGGTAGCTTTGCTGACTTTAATTAATAATACTGCAGGTTTGCAGTGAGATCATGTCCACATTCAAAAAGCTTTCCTGATTAAAGCTAAACTGAAAGGGCAAATTATGATTTGTTTAATTAATAGTCTGTAGTTCAAAATATTATAATTCACGATGAGATCTCCGAGAGGACTCATCTGTGAGCTGGGTTCCCAGACTTCTCAGTGAAAATATTAATGACAGCTACTGTGAGACTGAAGTTCAGGGCCTTTGGAAAGCTCCATTGGGTTTGTGTTAGTATTAAAGCTTCTGAAGTAAAAGTATCCCATGCCTGGGTATTTTCAAGGCAGTGTAAGAGCATACAAGACATTCTGATGGTAGGTATGACATGGAATTATACCTTGTAATCATGGGGCTTGATTCTGAAACAACAGAATTTGCCTATGTGGTCATGGGGATGGTGCTGTTGTGGGTCCCTTCCAACACAGCAGATTTTGTGATTCTCTGATTCTGTGGTTTATTGCATATGCAACTATTACTGTGTTCATTGTTTCATTTCAATATTTACTTCACAGAATTATTCAGGGGCCCTGTCAAGATAAAGGAAAGAAAAGACAACTCTCTTCCAAATGGCTATTTTAATACAAAAAGTAATCACTTATACTCAGTGGCCAAGAGGACCAAGAAATCTTCAAATTGGAGTCACTGTTAGGAGAGACTTCCTGTGCAGAAAGAGAGAGCAGAAGTGTGGATAAGATTGACTTGCCCAAGAAGTGGTGTACAGCCTCCTTGGTGGTGGTATTTTGGGCTATGGAAGGGGAACAGCCACTAGGACAGGTTAGGTGAACATTTGTTGAGATGTTTGATCTTGAAAAATCCTCACAGATCTACTGAAATAATCACAGCATTCTGGAAAGAAGGACTAGGAAAACATCTCATTTCAGGCAGCTATCACAGCAAAATATTTATGAAAAAGTAATGTATGTACTCCTGCAGTCTCTTTTCAGTTGAAGGAACAATGATGCTGAATGTATTTAATTTGAAATTAGAAGCCTTCTAAATATTGGGATAATGATAGTTCTAGGGGTATATTAATGAATCTGTGTGAAGGAAGGCAGGGCTGAAAAATGGCTAATCAAAGCACAAGCTATTTTAAATGGATTCCAATTTTATCTCATGACCTTCATGAAAAATATGCAATATCTGTATCAGTAAATACTCTGCTTTTTTTTGCTGGCTTGGCACTTCTAAAAATATTTTCTTCTTTATGCTCAGGAAATAGAGAATACATTTTGGACTAAATAGGGGTCAAAATACTTTTCTTTTCATCACCTGTATTTGCAGAGCTCTGCCAGTAGTTGAAAATAGCCAATTATTTTCAATAAAGGTGGATTTGGGGCAACTTTAAAAATCATAGAATTCTTTGGGTTTGAAGGGACCTGTAAAGACCATTTAGTTTTAACCCCCTTCCATGGACAGGGATACCTTCCACTAGACCAGATAGCTCAAAACCCCAGCCAACCTGTTCATGTATTTTTCAGAGGTAAGAAAAATAGGCGGGGAAAAGAAATCTCTACATAATAACAGTTAGGGTAATTTCTGACCCCAAACAAGCATTTAAATATAGAAGTGACTTAGTTTTATTTTATAAATGTAGGAAGCCCAGAATGCTCATCTCATTTGGAGTGGGATACTGTGTAGTGCCCCTTGTGGCTCTTCGTGCTGCTGGGGATGGAATAGCTGCACTGTGCTTGTGAGGGATGATGTAATATTTTCCCCCAGTGTAGAATGCAATGCTTAGTACAATTAAACTTATAATGGTCTGACAGCTTTTGCTTCCTCCTGTTGTCTCATTTGTTGCTGTTACTCATACAAATGCTATGATTAATGAATTAAATCCTAACTATGGTGCTTCATGAATCCAAAAAAGAAGTAGTGATCTTCTGGAGCCAGGGAGACCCTTTACCTGTACTGAAAACCATAGCTGGAGACTGTGAGGGTGAATTATGCTCACAGTTAAAGATTTTGGTGTCTTTATGGGATGCAATAAAGGAAGTTAAAATAGATCACCTTCACAGATAGATGATGGCAACATTGCCACCTCCTCACAAATTCACAAAAGCTTTACCCCATGAAAAGTTTTGCATTCTGCTTAGTGTAACACTTCATGTCAGATGAAATGATAGCATTTTCTGCATAGAACTTCCAAGCTCATGGGTATTTGTTCTGTTTGTTCTGTGTTTCACTGAATTCCATCAACTCCTAGTCAACACAAGAGAAAGTTAAAGTACTCAGCACCTTACAGAATTTCTTAGTTCCTGATGGAACTGGGTCATTTTTTTTGTTTTTGTTTTTGCAGGGGTTTGGTTGGTTTGTTTGGTTTTTTTGCTGTTTTGTTTTAATGCGGGAACCCCTTCCTTTTCTTAGTTCTTTGAGTTTTGAAAGTGGATATGCTCTTCCTCCATCAAATTTCTGACACTTATGGCATTCCATGAACAGCCCCAGAGTCAGTCATGATCACAATAGCCATCAGGTGGTCCTTGGCTACTGTGACAAGGAAAGAATATAAAATGATCAAATTATCTCAATTTGGGTTTTTTTTCTGTCACAGGAAGGGAGGAGCTAAGAGCTACACAAGGAAAAAAAACCATCTGTTGCATTAGGTTGCCTTGTATATATTATCCTCCATTCTGTTCTATGGTTAAGTGGTAACTTTTTAATAAACCTTGTTATGAAACCCTTCTCAAAAGATTTTGATCTGAGATGCTGTTTTCATAAAAGCTGGAACATTTTCTTAATCTGTTTGTTTAAAAAATAATTCTTAGTTATTTTTTAATAAATCCAGAATGAAATTCTTGTTGAACAGCAAGAAAAGCCAGTAGCAGTAACAGTAGAGTGATCCAGATTTGCTTTGGAGGTCTGCATTCAACAGTGTGGCCTACAGTAGACACAGAAATGGTTCATATACATTTCCCAAATCAAAGAACTGAGCAGAGTATAGGCATGAATTTGGGTCTCCCTTACACTGTAGAGCAAGTCTCTCTTTTTTTTTTTTCCCATTGGAATTCTCTTGCTTCATATAGATAAATGCTCGTGGATGCTGGGAAAAAGCAGGCTAATTCTAGGAGCGGTCGGAAGATCCTACGTGCTTATTTTTGGGCCACTGAAATGTTAATTCAGTAGCATCAAATCAAATGGTTCCAATAAATGTGACTAGAAGAGGTTTATTTGGTATCAAGTCAAGCTTCAGGGAGATCCCTCATTTTCATTATCCTGTGTACCCACTCCTTTTTCCTGCCTCCCCTTGTCCATTTTTTATTTAGCAGGTTTCCATTGTAAATAGGAGTGGAATAAATATAATGTCTAAAGCCTTGTATTTTTATGGACTTTTTTTTACCACATAGTTTTATGTTTTCAGATGACAATGAAATGCATGTCTTCTTGCATATTTTACACAATCATGATAAAAATAGTACTAAGTTTATTTCAGAGCTCATTCCTTAAACGTCTAAACTGTTTTTTTCTAAGGATCACTTCCAAGGAATATATTTTAAAATTAACTCTAATATAGTACTCTTATAATACCTGCTGTCTTTAAGGTCTTTACCTAATTCACAGAAAGTACACAATTTTAGCTTTATCCCTTTGTGATAAGTAATAGCAAGTATTTTCTTGTATAGCTTCCTTTTATTTTTTAACTGGAAAGTTAAGAAAAGTGTTTTTCCCTTTCAAGTCTTCACTGTCTTTGATTTCACAGTGCTTTGGCTCCAATGATTTGTTTCTTTCAGGCAATACACTGTAGGGCCTTGGGCTTTTGGGCCATAAGGTGGAATAAAATTCAAGATCTTTATAACCAAAAACTACAGGCACTTATCACTGGAAATCAAACAGAATTTCCATTAATGTGTAATAAAACTTGTCTTTTAGACTGAATACTAGAGGGCAGCATAGCTGAAGCAAACTCAGAAATGTTATTAACATGGGATTCAAAATGTGCAGTAGCCTGTACTGGATGAAACAGAATAAATAGCAACTGGTAGTGGACCTGTTTGCAGGGACTTATTCAAGAGCTGAGGACAGCAGAGCTTTCACCCTGCCTGGTTAGCTCACACCCTTGCTTTCCTTGGTCTTGAGTTCCCCAAAGAGGGGCCACTGCTGCCCTTGGAAGGAAAGTCATGCTGGTTCATGTCGTATTACTGCTTGCAGTCACCCATCTCCAAGAATCCCCAGCCAAGGTCCCTAAGCAGCCCACAGCATCCTTCACCTTGAAGCAAATCTCTAGGATCTTCCCTGACTTCCAGGATCTCTCCTCCAGCCAAGATCGTAACCTACTTTCCAGGCTGGAAGGTGTTGCTGCCAATGGAAGGGGTGGGGGGTGAAACTACACGATCTTTTAGGTTCCTTCCAATCCAAAACATTCTATGATTATACGACTCTTCTTTGTGAGATCACCTCCTCTGTTCAGCAATCCTTTCTGGCAGCAGCTGTTTTATCCAGAACCCAAAACCTCAGTTTCTCTGTCTACATAGTCTCCATGCAGAAGCACAAGGTGCAACCAGCCTGCTAATTGGTGACTCTGTCTCATGTCTCCTTATTAATAGGAGGATTCAGGACGTGCCAGTTCTGTTTAGCCCAGGTGTTACTGAAATTTCCTCCCAGCTTGTACCAGTTGAAGTTAGCAAGAACAGGCTTTTGCTTGAGGACTCAGAAGTTCAGTTTTGGACATTCATACCACCCAGTATGCCATGCATTCATTTACCAGCTGCCTGCTGGTCCACAGGCCAAGCTACTTTTTTCAACTACAATACCCATTTATCTGGGATAAACCAGGGAAAGTCTAAGAATTACAGGCTTCAGGATCCTGCTATCTATTTCCACTGTAACTATTCTAGCCCTAATATTCTTAAACCAAATTGAATTTGTATCTGCAGAGACTGTTAGCACCAGCATTTCTTATCTGTAAACAATCTGTTGTCTCTTTCTTTTTTGTTCTCATCTCAGCTCTTTATAGATTATGACAGAATTTGAGTTTCTTATATCCTCCTGGGTCTGTTCCCAAATCAGCCTTCACATCCAGTGTTCTCTCTGCTCTGCACACCCTTTTTTAATCTCAGCATTGAGCTATGTTAAGCTACCTTTTCTGGTCTGAGAAATTATTGGTATTCTTGGGTGCATTTTACTTGCACCATACAAGGGTGGGATCATGTGACTCCCATTAACATTTATGGGAGTCGTATAATTAAATCCCTGTGCAACACAATGAAAAAAATCTAACCTTCTATCTTATCTCCTTTGTTGGACAGTTGTATGTCATGTAGCTGGATTAGTCACAATGTGTTAAAAGAAATGCAGAAATACCACTCTCTTTCTTCCTCTCTTTCCC
>NW_008236767.1:5320903-5358543 GCF_000691975.1 Corvus brachyrhynchos
CAACAACTCCCCCTCTCTTTCTCCCTCTCTCCCCCTGCCACTAGAAATTGCCCCTTTTGACAGGGGAAGTTCTCCCTTGTCAGTACTTAAAATGCCAGAGTCAGGATGTGAGTTTTGAGTATAGTAGACTGTTTCTTGCAGTTCCCTTATGCTGTCATACTTCCAGGACTTGTGTAACTTGGATGCTATCCCAGCAGCTGCCATGCAGAGCCAGAGATAATGGATTAAATTTAATTTAGCGGCCCTACATAATGGAAAGAGGTCAAGGCTTTCACTTTATTTTGGTTCTTGGTTTGAAGCCACCCAGGCTGACAGTAGCCAGAATCATTACTAATTTGCAACTGCTTATGAAACAAACCCAATATTCTTAATAGAGTTCCAAGTGGACAGGTGTCCACATGGCAATTAGCAGTGAAGGAATTATTAGGGCTGTTGCAAAGAAGCCAGAGATGAAAAAGATCCTTGACTCTAGGCAGTCCTCCGACACAAGGTCATGATTGCTCATGGTAAATGGTGAAAGCAAAATACTGGTATTGTAGAGAAGGTTTTAGTGTCATTGCATAGGCAACCCTGATATTGTGGCTAAATTAGATTCTTTTGCTGGTGCAATTATAGGCTTTCAGAGACTGTCACTTTATTATTTGTATATTGCAAAGGGAATGGGTAAATAGCACTTATTCCTTCTCATTATAAAAGTCAGACTGGTCTCACTGTGATTTCTCCACTTCTTATTAACTAATTGCACACTCTACTGTGCCAAAAAAACCAGTTTTGTCCACTGCATAAAGAATATTCCTATTTCTCATCTACATAAACTATAACTTTCATTCTCATTCAGATATGCAGTGGCTTAGCAGTCATCTGCTATTAAATGCTGAGTCATTTGATTGCTGTTTCTGGAGTCTTTTGCTGACTCCAGTGATGCTTCAGCTCTTTGCTTCCTGATCAAAACAAAGACCCGAATCAGAAGTGGCAGCAGCCAGTTAACTACCATGACTGCATTTTAAAATTAGAGAAGTCCTCACTAAAAACAAGTTTTCACATGTTCCTAAATCAAAACAAGCTTCAGGGAATTTGGATGCATCTTTTATTTCCACCTGATTGCTCAGGTCTTTTCATATCTCTTCATATATATGTGTATGTGCATATATCTTTGGGTTAATCACTTGTATCTCAGTGTTGACTAAAGTGGTTGTTATATAAATTAGGATCCACATTAAAAGAGCATATTAAAAAAAAAGGTAATCTCAAGACAATTTGAAAAGAGGACCTACAATTCATTTGCTTAGGCAGAACCAACATAAGGCAAAGTGGATCTTGGTCTCTTGAAAATGCAGTTCATGATTTTTAGAGGTTGTAGGAATTTGTCTTTCCTTTACCAATTAAGTGTGGAAGTCTGGTTTACGTAAACTGCATACAGATTGCATACCTTGATATGAGAGTGGAAAAATCCATATGGACAAAATATTCTAAACCTATTATTTTTTTTATTAATTTGACTTAACATTTTGAACCAATGCAGTTTAAAAACTAGGGTAATGCTGAAGAAAGCTTTCCTAGAGTGATAAAAACAAAATGTAAATTCCTGAGTGAATACTTAAACCTGAAAAGGCTATTAGCAAGCACATCTGCTTGCTTATTCTGCCTAGATTAATGTAAAAGTTGACATAAATAGATTTCGTTTTTTAAGTTATTTAATGCAATTTCTTTCAAATCCCAACAGAAATATTTACTGTCCTGATAATAGTAAAATCCTGTTTTCCCTGTGTGTTGCTATAGGCACCATTAGTCCTTGTAATGAACAGGTGTGTATTAAAATCTTCCTTCAAATACAGAGGAATTTGTTATCTGTCTTTAATTTCTGTTGATTTTCTGCATTAAATCATAATCAATTTTTACAACTGAGATTTTTATATTTTAAAAAATTCCACTGAACATTATTTGCTCAAGACTTTGACCAGCTGGTAGGAATCATAGCTCAAATACAGTTATCAAAATATACTGGTTCTTCAGTATAAGGCTAGTACATATTACAGCAATTACTGGTATTTCATACATAAAGCAAGTCTTGCACTGTGACCCTCTGATGACACTTTTACAATTGTTTAGTCACTATTTTGGTCTTTAATTCAGCAAGCCGTATGAACATTTATCCATCTGAATTCAACTCTAAATAAATGAGCCTTTACCAGTTCAACAGTGATCAGTTCCTTTTACTGAGTGCTGCATTTAGTCATACATACAAATCTTAAATATTGGTCTTAAGTTTTGGTGAATAGGAAGTAAGCAACACTTCCAATCTTTTTTTACATTTCTTACATGAAGTGTTTATACTGTGTAGCCATTCTTAATGTGTATTGTCTTATCTATGATTTCAACTTGAGCTTTTACTGAAAGTAGAAACATCTGTCAAGCCTGCTTTCAAAAGCCTCAGAACTTAATTTACAAGTCAGTTAATGATTTCAGTGCATTTAATAATCCAGTTGGTCTCAGAAGAATGAATGTATTAATGACTAGGCATTTTATTTGAAACTTCCTTTTCAGCCAGTCTTCATCTTCTATTTTTAATAAATCGTAGTTTATTAAACTAGGATTTAGTGAGTTAATGGTCATTAATATGAAAGCAATATTTGCTTTTATTTTGCAAGTATTGCTGTAAAATATCTCAATTATATTTCTGGCTGGAGAAGGCTTTTTCTGTGAAAAGCAGTGAATTTTCAGCCTTTGGGATTTCCTTTCCAATGTGCTGGAAACTAATATTCTTCTCTTTGCCTAAGACCAAAATGTGTGTGCTATTCAACATAGTAAGATCAAAAAACATCCTGTAGTTATGTCTTCCATTAACACCTTCACTGAACACAGGTCAGCAGTAGTTATGTCCCTGCTAACAGAGGGAGAGGCTTTTTTGATAATATTTTCACACTTAGGTAGTTATCTTTTTCCATGTAATAAGGCACTGTGTAGTGTGACTTGGGTTCCTGGAGTCTGACTGCCAACAAGAACCTGTTCCTATTTGTGTTGTGACAAGATGGAGAAGATGAAAATTGCCCCGTGGCTCCGAGGGTGTGTTCTGTGAACACATGGACTTGTTAGAGTACACATGCAAGGTAGTTTTTGCTGATTCACTTCTGTTTGAGGATGTCTTCCACAATAGTGCTGCCTTTGTTTTTTCCTTGAAAAAAGCTGAAAGAATGAGCATAAGTAAAAAATATGGTAAAGACTAGTTAGTAGACTTGGTACTTGCGATGCTGCCAGGACTCATCTGCTTGTTACTGAAATAAATTTGTTACTACAGTTTGTGCTAGCATCAAAGTACTGATTAGACTACAAGGGAGTGTACTGAATTCTGTTATAGCTTAAGTAGCATAAATGGCTTTGTTAACTATTTTGTTGCTAGATGCACACAGCTACTCCACATTGCAGTGTTGAGGTGCTTGAACTAAATTATCTATCAGTTAACTAGCAATTTAACTAAATACAAATAACCCCCAAAACAACTAACTAACTAACTAAATAAATAAATAAGGAAAATACACAAAGGCCACACCTGCACAATGAAAGACAGTTTACTCCTCTTCTTGGATAGTCTGCTTCAGAGCACAGTGAATTTCGCCCTGCTGTGCTCTGTGCCTTTACCCCTAGTTAGTTTGGTACCCAAGCCACTTCACTGCACATCTAGCCTGGGCATCTTAAGACTATCCTGCACTGTGAACTTCAAAGAAAACAGGGATGATGTGGCCTCTAAATTTGACTTTCCAAACACAGACAAACTTGCAAAGGCCAGAACTTTTGCCATGTTAACTTCCACATAACTAATCTGGAGACACTCAGCATATAACTCAGTGCAGTCATGTTTCCCAATGGAAAAAAAAAAAAAGAAATGCAAATGTTTAACAAAACAAGTGACTATTACAAGAACTGAGATGTTCAATTTATTGTATAGCAACATATTAGTTATTTAGCCCAAAAAGGGAAGGGAAAAAAAGGAAGACTGTGTGCACCAGAAGGAAAGGTGCTTTATTTAACATTCCTGTGATACACAATACAGTTATCTGCTGAACACCCAAACTACCAGTTAGCTCCTCTGAACTTGGCCACAAGAAGAAGAGGAACGAATGCACTTCACACAGATTTCATGCTAAATATTTAGCAATGCTCTAAAAATGCTCAAAACTATTGTTTTTAAAAGGAGAATAACTTTTTTGCTTTGTCTGAAAGAGATTTAGGACTGTGCCAGATCACACTTTCTCCACTGGCCCTGACTTCTTACAACAAAACCCCCTCTCCAGTTCCCAGGATGCAAAAATACTCCACAGCAGCCCCTTCCTATGGCCCCAGACCCTGAGTTTCCTCATTTCTTTCACATGGCAGGTTGTAGTTGGGTTCCTGATACAGATGTTCATTCAGTTTGTACAAAACCAGTCATGGTGACTTCCTTGTCTATTCAGAACTCCTTTTGCAAGAGAAGGTCTGGGTCATGAGTGAGGGAACCCAAAAACAAACATATTGTTGGATCATGGTCAGGAAGAGGGATGGGCTGCTGCTTTGAAAGCTTATTGTAAGAGCAAGCAGTAGAATACTTCAGATTAATCTATTTCAGGGTTTGGCTCATAACACATGCTAGAACAGAATGAAGTAAAATTGAACTGTGGCTCTTTCGCTGAGATAAAAGCAACTATGCCATCAAAATTGGTTTTATTTATCTTTTACTTCTAGATAACCACTTAAGCTCTCAGAGTTGATGAAGACAGCAGATAAGCAGTTAGGGTTAACATAGCTTCAAGGAAACGTTAAGACAGATGCTCCCTTTGTATTTATCTACACTAAATTTAACAATTATACAACATTATCTTATACAACATTGGCTTCAGTTAAACTGTTCAAGAAACATGGACCAGTTTCCTAATGTAATGTCTCTCTCCTGAAAGTGACAAGATACCTCTGTAAAAACGATTTCACTTCTGCAGTGTTAAAAATAAGGGTGATCTGGGGCTTTGTGTGACTGCTTCCTAACTTCAGTGTTGCTTTCTACCAGTGAAGCAGGACGGCTGTACCTTTCCTGACTTTTATTAGCACAAATTAAGTTAACTGGAAAGTTTGATCTCTCTAAAGCAGTGTGTGCATATTTAGTAACACAAATGATTTAGAGCTATTGTTAAATCCCCTGAAGCATGCTAATTTTTGTTAAGCTTGATTAGTATTTGTTAGTTCCATATGTTCGAAATCTTTCCATTTTAGGCCGTCTTTTGATCAGTAAGGAATTAATTTCCAATTTAATCTTTCTATCTACAGTGTGTCCTTTACAGGTACAGTCCTACAGTAAGATAGTATCAGTGCTTGTTAGAGACAGTAAATTGTATTATGCATATTAAAATACAGGCTCATTTCCAAGATTATGTGCCACAAAGCTAATGGACTTCAACAAAAAGTAGCTCTGCACTATCTACACACATATTTTAAGTAGTATTCCCATGCTTTCATAAATTACATCTGGAGGACTTAACTGTCATTTAAGAACTCAGTGTCTATGGGCAGCAATTTCTCTGTCAGCACAAAGCTTTTCTCAAATCTCCAGTTATGTCAGCTGTACAGCTTAGAAAACTTCTGCTTTGAATTTTAGCCACTGCTGTTGCAGGCAATCTCTCCAAAAACAATCTTTAAATTGTTATAGAAGAAAGATGAAATTTAAATGTATGTTTTTAATTTTCAGTTATGTTCACCTATGAGCATCTGAAGTTAGCCACCTATATTAGCAAAATTAGCTGGTAATTTTAGTAACTGGAACCCTGATGAACAGGGGGCTTTGCGTTTCTGCTTCTCTCTGCGTAGAATCCAGGCCTGTACATTGCTGGAGAATGCAGCTAACTTGGTATCCAGTCCTGTAGCCATTTACAATAAATATATAGCTCAGGAATTTGGGCATTACCATTTGCTAAGCAGTTAACTGCTTATTAGCAGCTTTGGAAAGAAGTTTCTTACCACAAGGTATGAAGGGATAAAGTCAAGCCTTTCTTTTATGAATAATCTGTTCATTGATAGCAATGCTTTGTAGCAGTTCATGCTATGCAATAGAATTATCATTCTTCTGACCAACATTGAGAGCAGACCTAGGTTTTACAGCTGTAGGCTTAATAAAACCAATGGAGAAATAATTATGGGAAACAATTCTGCTGTTTGCATTTTTGTTGTAATTAATAACATTGGATAAACTTTTCTGTCTATTGGACCAATACATTTTTAAATTTTTTTTTGACAGAAACTTTCTTATTCAGTCCACAGTCGCAAAATTATTAACTGAAAGCTTAGAACAATAGCCAGATTTGCATGAGCTTATAAATGTCAGAGGTAGGTCCAGTCTGGGTTGCTACTTGAAGTTATTTTGTATGGGATTTTTTGGTGTTAAATATCCGCATTTTCCACACACGAGGGGTCTTGGGTTGATTGGTTTCCTTGGTAACAGCTCTTTGCTCTGATTGCATAAGCACACTGGAGTGGTGCAGAACAGATTACTACAGAAACACACTGGAATTAGTCTGATGTAATGGGATGTTGTCTGAGCTGTTACTGAGTTCTTAATTCCATTATCCTTTATGTTACTGCCATTAATACTGCATTGTTGTGAAATAAAAAGTAGCTTACTTAAGATTAATCAAATTTACTTTAACAAGTTAGCTGTTGGTTTCTGAAAGAAAAATTTTAAATGAATGAAGTTAACCTCACAAAACTCTGAATTAAATGTGCTGTCATGACTGGTGCAGAAGAACACTTAATTCCTGGCAAATTAGTTTGCAAGATAAAAATATTTATACAGCTTAAATTTATGTTGATGGATTGTCTCAGTCATTCTTTCTTCTTAGTCCACAGAAGAGCTCCCTTGTGTAGTTTTAGCAAATACTCCATGTCAGTCTCTGATAGTCTTCAGAATATGTGTATTTTAATAGAAATTGCATTATTTTGGAGATTATGATTAAAATGGTAGAGAGTTATTTCAATCAAGTGAGATATAAACATGGCAGTGAAATTTTTGAAATGGATAAATTTAAAACTGAAAGACAGTAGCTGCAAAAATTAGAAGAATTTGCATGGACATGTTGTCAACTGCCACATGCCAGGTTGCTGCACTGGAGGCTTTTATGTTTTCTGGAGTCTCATGAAGCTTGTCAGACACAGTCCCTAGCATTACCCCGATGCTGAAACAAAAGCATCTGTGATCAGTCCTAGGATATCTGGCTGTGGAAATGTGTGGATGTGCTTGCAGTAGCTGGCAGGGCACTCTGGAGTGAAACTGTCTGAAGTCCTCATGTCCATGCTGCAGGAATTTCCCTTGTTTTTCTTTGGACTAGCTCACTAAAATTCAAGTGGGTTAGGTGACCTCTGTGTCATGGGTTTGGGGATTTTTATGTCCAAAAGAAGATTGGTTGCATGCCCTGAGATCTCTTTATGACCAAGAGATAAAGTGCTTTCTTAAAGTAAATGAGAACAGCTGGGGGGTTTTCTTTGGAAACATGCCACTGGTTGAAGCAAAAACCCCAAAGGAAGGACACCCTGAACATCCCCCAGACTCCAGGAATGTGGTCATTTTAATGGTTATAGATCAACTGGCCAAAGGACATCTGAAAGGTGAACTGACCAGATAGAAAACCTTTTGAGCAGGGAGGAAGGGAAACTGGAGAGGTTTCCAGCCACTGGGAGCTGGCAGAACGGGGTTTTATCCCTCATGTGCTGACACAAAGAAGCCCGGAGGTCAACGCTGAAACCCCTCTGGAAGGCGGCACTCAGTGCCCACCACATGATGAAAATGGGGCAGAGCTCCTCACCCAAAAGGGGCTGGATCTCCCTGTTGCTGTCAGGCAGGCACACAGGTGAAGGCAAAGAAGAAAGAGAGGGGACTCTCCGTATGTGCTCCACGCAGGTTTACTCCGGTGAAATGACAGGGACGAACAGGCCAATTGGTGGGAGGATCCAGGGATCTTATACTGGGTCCAGAATAGGCGGGGAAAGGGATCTCAGCCAATGGGATAGAGACAAGCAGGTGACAGGAAGGGAACCAATGGGAACAGCACACAGGAGGGACTCAGGGAAGGATCCAATGGGGCGTCGAGGAACAAGGAACTTGATACATATTAAAGAAGGAAAATGAATATACATAACTTCATACATAAAACAGCGAGGACAAAATATTAACCAATCAGGGGGGAATATGCAAAAGACAAAACAAGGGAATTATGGGTTCTCACCATGACTGAAGTTACGTGCTAAACTTGGGTTGCTAACACCACAGCTGGATGCCTGAGCTCTTTTCAAGAGAAAGAGTAGCTGGAGCCACCTGCCCCACCACAGGAAATCTCTCTAACTGATAATAGGAGTGTATACATTTGAACAGAGAAGCAGATGCTTATGTAATTTCCTTATTTTTTTCACCTTTTCTTGAGTATAATTAGTGTTTATGAGAGTAATGGATGGGATCTATGACTGGTCCCCTTATTATTCTCTTTTGAGTAAAAGGACATTCTCATTCCTCTGTGTAGCCATTTTGCCTCATCCATGGTCTGATAATTACAGTAGACACTTGTGTAAAGGCAGCAGAGCTGTTGTCTTTTCTTTTCCTGTGACATTGAGAATGTCAGTTCCTTTCAAGTTGTTCACACTTTGAGGCCTCTGAAACCCAGCAATACATCTGGTTTTTATTTTGCTTTTGAGGAAAATCCACTCCTTCTAGCCCAATTCCTTCAAAGAAGCTCTCCAACAGGGATTTTCTGAAGTATCTCATTATTATGGGATGCTTCCCCTTAAATAGGTCTTTCTAGCAAGACCTTCCCTTATTCCTGCCTAGAGAGAGACATGACACAACCTTGGTCAATTGTATCTACTAAGAAGTCTTCAGTGAAACAGCAATTTCATTAGCACAGACAGGATCTGTAAGCAATACACAGGCAGCCATACCACCCCTGTCATGTCGATGAATCCTGAAAATCAGTCAGGTTAAATACCGAAATTGCTACTTTGAGTCAACTTCAGAGATTCAGAGTATTATCAATATATGGGATAATAACAGCATATGTAAAAGCACCTGTTAGCAGCTCTCTCAGCACTTGAGTTTGTTCAGAAGTTTATTTGCAACTTTGTATACCTCTCCTGAACCACTTCCTTGTTGCAGTTGTAAAACCAGGTTGGATTTGCTCTGGTTGTGTTTTGTGACCCTGTTTGTGGTATGGTCCACAAACAGCCTTACTGTCACAACTCAGCAGATAGCAAACTGTAGCACAAGGGCAAGAAATGAGCTGTGGGCAGAGAGAACCCCTTAAACTATTTCCTGCTAAGAAATGTGGAAATACCTACGTAGAAAAGGAATGTTGACTTCCATATAAGAACACTATGTAGAAGCAAGTCAAGAGACTGAATTGACTCTGGCTGTCTACTTACATATGAAAGATAATGGAATTCCATTTTGTGATTCCAGGTTGTGTGGTATTCAGGACTTATTTTTAGAGAGGAGCTTGCTCCTTAGGAGAACATGTATTTCAGACTACTGAGACATTGCTCAAATCTGAGTTCATAGAATCATTATAGAATCATAAAGTGCTTTGGGTTGGAAGGGACCTTGAAGCTCATCTAGTTCAAATCCTACTGCCATGGACAGGGACACCTTTCACCAGACCACAGCTCCATCCAACCTGGCCTTGAACACTTCCAGGAATGGGGCATCCACAACTTCTCTGAGCAACCTGTTCCAGTGCCTCACCACCCTCACAGTAAAGAATTTTTTCCTATTGTCTAATCAAAACCTTCTCTCTTTTAGTTTGAATCTATTCCCACTTGGTTCGCCCCTTCTACTTCTATACACAGTTAAGTTTGTTGACTTAGCCTGAACCTCCTTGAGTAGAGACTCTTCATATAGGGACTGTCTTGTGAGAGCCCTGGTTTTGGCTGGTATTTCTTGGTGAAGATGTGTTACAAATAAATAGTGATACTGTACCAGACATGAGGAGGGGTTGAAAAAGTTGATCAGCTTGCAGCTTGTGAGAGAGTGGACTTAGCATATCTCTGCCAGGAGAGGATTGGGAGTCTTAAGCTGCGTGGAAGCCATTGGCTGTGCAGTTGTGCTGCTGAAAGGCAGATGGCCTGTACAACATGCCATAACTCTGTCTTTTCTTCCCCTGGCAAGTGCAGGGGAGACTCAGGCCTTGAAGCTGCAGGGCTGCAGTACAGTCATCTTCTATACTGTCCAGGAAGAACAGGCAGGGGAAATGTGTTCTTCATCTGAATTCCTCCTCTTCTTTCTTGGTTATGACACTCTACACGTAATTCCCAAGCATGGGGGGTAGGACCTTATCTCTTTCTATCCCTAATGGTGTTTAAGTATCTTTAAAGACATCATATATAATATTCCTGATACTTTTTCCTTTGTAACTATTTTTCAAAACAAGTATTAGCAACAGGGAGTGTAGTCAAGGTTGATGGCATGTGAAAGGTGAGAGTTAGGAAGAGAAAGAACGGGTAACCCACAGGAGGAAGGGGATTAGTTGCTGCAGTAATGAACACTGCAAGTTCACTGTGCCTTTCCTTCTGCATGAGTAAAACACATTACATAAAATACAGCCTCTTCACAGGCAATACCAAGGTTTCTCTGAAGGATTCTGAAACGATTAAATAGCCTATTCAGACATTTTGATGTCAGAACAAAATATAAAGGCATAAAGAATATAAAAGTAAATTGCACATTTTAGCTGTTAGACATACTTAAAAGATGGGAGAAAATTGTATCTGTAGCAGTGAAATGTACCTGTAAAATTATTTGTCAAGTCCCTTCTAGGACCAGCAAGGTTGGCTATAAGGACTGTATTTTGGCACAAATTGCTTAAAATAAAATCTGTTATTTAAGGATATGAAGTCTGCCTATGCCCAATGTTCCTAAATGAGAAATTGCATCAATAGTAGCACATTACTTGATACAGTTGTGACTAAGAACAAAGGTATTTGAACAAATACTATTATAGATTGATAGAGCAAATATAATATTTACTTTACTGAGGGGTTTTTGCAGCTGAGAGGAAGCTGAAGGGGGGTTACCCCTCATGTGCTGACAAAAGGAAGCCCAAAGGTCAAAGCTACAACCCCTCCGGAAGGCAGCAATCCCTGCTGAGACCCACATAAGAAAGGGGCAGAGCTCCTCACCCAATGGAGCTTTCCTCCTGTTACTGGAATGAAGGCACGAAGGCGAAGAAGAACGAGAAGGGAGTCCCCGTGTGTGCTCCACACAGGTTTATTACAGTGAAAGGACAGGGACTAAGACCCAAACTCTTGACAGCATCCAGGGATCTTATACTGGGTACAAGATAGGCAGGGAAAGGGATCTCAGCCAATGGGATAGGGGCAAGTAGGTGGGGTTGACAGCAAGGGAACCAATGGGAACAACACACAGGAGGGACTCAGGGAAGGATCCAATGGGGCGTTGAGGAACAAAGAACTTTCTAGAACTAATATATATTAAAGAAGGAAAATGAATATACATAACTTCATACATAAAACAGGAAGGGCGAAAACCTTAACCAATCAGGGAAAACATGCAAACAGCGGAACAAAGGAATTATGGGTTCTCACCGTGACTGCAGTTACATGATAAACTTGGGTTGCTAACCACCACAGCTGGGTCTCTGAGTTCTCCTCTGGAGACCAAGTGGTAGGAGCCACTTGCTCTGCCATATTTTACTTCATAAACACCTTATGTGTGTAACAGGAATAGATTTTAATGGCTCAAAAGAACACCTTTGTGTTTAAAATGTCTGTCAGTACTAAAAACTGACTGTTGAAATTAAACAGAGCCTAGTTGTCTCTGAGTGACTTCCAAATCAACATTAGTCATTTTATAATTAAAATCTTTACTCTATGAAGTATGTGTAGGCTACTAAATATAGTTTTGTAGTCTAACCACCTTCAAAGAAATTTCTTCTTGGAGAATTCCCTGAAATAAAGATTTTTTTTATCAAACTTTGCCATTCTTTATTTATCTCTACTAGCATGAAGAAGCTCTGATGATAAGACAAGGAAAGTTTCATTATTCAGCTGGTGTATATATTACACTTTATCAATATTTATATGTTATTGTGGGTGGACCTTGGCTGGCTGCTAGCCCACCAAGCTGCTCTCTCACTTCTTTTCCTCTTCCTCAATGGGACAGAGGGAAGAAATAAGATCAAAAACTCATAGGTTCAGATAAAGGCAATTTAGTGAAGATTTAATCTCAACTTTCCATCAGTAGGTGATTCCACCCAGTTCCAGGGGAGTAAGGTCTCAGTACATGTAGGGATTGCTTCAGAAGACAAACACCTTAATAATTAACGCACCTCATCCTCCTCCTTCCTCTTAGCTCTTACTGCTGAGCATTGTGTCATATGATATGGACCCCTTGGTCAGCACGGGTCAGCTGTCCAGGTTGTGTCTCCTCTCAACCCCTTGTCCACCCCCAGCCTGCTGGAGGAGGGGAGCAGAGTGTTGCAGAGGCAGTGCTGATGCTGCGCCAGTGCTGCTCAGCAGTACCAAAACACTGGTGTGCTACCAGCACTTTTCAGCTACGAGTGCAAAGCACAGCCCTGCAAGGACTGCTGTGGGAGGCTGACTCCATCCTAGACAGACCCAGTACAATTACACTTAGCTGGGCTCCAGCTAAGCTTTGTTTGCTGTAGCCAGGCTGGCTCTGCAGCGTAGACGAGATTAGAAGTGATTTTGTGGTTAAAGAAATGAGTGGTATAAAGAAATATACATTGAGATAAATTCCTGCATCTGTTCCTACAAAGTCTCCATATATTTGCTCTGCTTTTCTTACTAACACAGGGACAATATCCTCTTTCCTGTGCTTTAATTACCAGATTAGGTGACAGACTGGGTGGCACAGGAGCTGACTTCTGGAACATTGCTACACACAGAGAAGCACTGTGGGGTGATGCTCCTCATTTAGGTCACCTCGGCGCTACTGTAGCAAAACTAGTCTTCATTAATGCAATTAATTATATCAAAATAATCTTTTACAATTCTGAATAAAGTGGTTGAATAAAATGTTGATTAAGGATGTGGCATTTTCACAGGTTTAAGCTACAAGTTGACTTTTTCTTGTCCTTGTGGCTCATTCCATTCTCTGTCCCTTAGTTTCCTTGGCTGAACCATATTGGTTTCTGGAAATTTAACTGTATAAATACAGACCACTGGCAAATCCAACTTCACAGCTACAAGAAATTTTACAGGCTATTTTTACCTGTAATATTTACATTCAGACTTGCATGCAGTATCAAGTCAACTCTTGTAACCACAAAAAACCTTATTTCGAAGCCCTAGATACCTCAAGCTTAAGGCACAACAAACTTTGTTATACCTGCCTATTTTCATTTGGGTTTTTAAAAGACTTTCATCCACTAGAAGGAAAGAAACAGCCCTTTTTAAATTAAATATGGAGTAAAAGTGATTGTGGTCTCAGGTTAATTTTATGATTTTGCAGGGCTTTTTTGGCTGAGAACAGAAAACGAGGATATTCTAAAATACAAGGAGGAGAAGAAATCCACTTCTACGTTATTTTACCCATTGACTTTAAAAAAGCCTGTACTGCTTTTAAAGAAAATTATTTGAAGGGAGTAGTAGGAATTAAAAAAAAAAAATCCAGATTTCAAAGCTAGTATAGTCATAGACCCACATGAGACATTTCAGTGTTGACAGTAATCAGAAAGAATCATCTTTAAAGCTGATTTCAAAGGTATCAGAAAAAATGCTTCTCTTTGAGGGAAGAATATAATTTGATAAAACATCCTGGCAATACGAGTTGTTTCTATTAATGTTGTTAAAAGGAGATTACAATACCCAACTGAAAATTAGCATCTGTCTTCTCTCTGAATTGACAGAGAAGGGCAAGGACAGCTAGGGCTGCTGACCAAACAGGGATGCAATTGTGGCTCCTGAACTGTTGCAACTTTGAGGGGAAGCATGGGCTGTAGGATGCATCAGAGAAGTGTTCCCACACAAAGGATCATTTGTCCCTCACAAGGCAAATAATTCAGGTATATTTCCAAAAAGAGAAAACATCATTTTTAGACCTATGAGGGTTTTTAAAAAGAAAGACAGTGCATAGTTTAGTGATTGTACACAGTGTCAACTCATATGACTTGTGTCTTCTTACTCATTCATGACCGTGGGCTCAAACCGAAAGCTTTGGCTTGGACAGAATATACTGAAAAAGGCCCTGTAACCAGATGCAAGGAAAACTTTTGAGGGAGGGAGATACTGTCTGCAAACCTCTACGTCCATCCCCAGAATATTCAATTGGCCAGATATGCAATAGCTTTCTGCTCCTGGACATAAAGATTGCCATATAACCTTTGTTAGTCAACCAGCTGCTGGTTTTCATTTCTGGGACAGCAAAAAATGGTGGAGAAAACCCCATATTTCTGTGGCTTTACATCTTTTTAAAAAAGTATTGTACTCTGTTGCCAGCAGTGTTTACTTTTCTAATGAATGACAGTGAACCTCCATGCAGCTACTCCTCGAGGTCTTTCATGACACTGCTGTGGTTTCTCAGTACTACAGAAGCATCATGGGCACCCAATGGTCAGAGGAATTTGTGAGGTCCTGCTCTTAGTTGTGCAGTGCTTGTTTATACATGCTATAATGATGATTATGTGACTGCTGAGGCAGGATTTTGTGGTTACTAGAGAACATTTTAATAGAAAATTACTATTGTTGGAAGCCACATTTACAAATTTGAATTGTGTTGGTCCTGAACAGGAACTGTGCCTGGCTTTTTGGGTATTGGTTATAATATAAGAAGCTGCAAAGGAAGTAAACAGGGTTTTACTATGTTGATTCTGATTTTATGGAGCGATTAAAAGGTATAATAATTTGTTATTTATTGATCATTAATTAATATATCATGTATTATTACACACATTATTTATTATTATTATGTATTATTACTAAAATTTATTATTTATTAATTAATATATTAGAGCTCCACAGTCTACAGTGCACCCATCTGAATAGTGGATAAGTATTGTTTGTATTTCCTTTTCTGAGATGTATCATAATACTTCTCTTTTGTTCTATACATTGGATTGGTGCATAAAGAAGAAAAGCTCACTTTTTGGATAAAAAAAAAGGTAGTATTTTTAAATGTGGTTTTTAAAGCAAAAATATGTTTGAAAAAGTTATGCTGAACTTGCACTTTATTCTTAGTTTTGCTTCAGGAGGAGGATTTGGATAAGGAATGGATTTCAGCAAGACAGGTGTAGAGAGAATATAAGCAAAAATAAATAGAAAGCATTTCTATACTGTCTGTAGTTCCATTTCTTTACTCTGCATGTTGTTCTGAGGGACTTTTCCCAGCTGAACTTTATTTTATTCTTAAATAGGTGTTAACTTCCTTAAATGAAGTGCACATGAAAATTTTGCCCATTAGGTCTAGCACCATTTCTTCCTAAATTTGCATACTAAATAATGGCATAGAAAACATGTCAACATTTTCTAGTTAGCAGAAAATGATGATCAATGGTTCTATGATAATTAGTATGGCTGACAGTCAATCAAAGTGATGAAAATAAAAAGCTCTGATCAAAAGACCTTTTCTTCTGTGCATTGTAAATTAGCATAAACATAGCTATCCCTTCATAATGCCAGTAAATCAGAAAACACTGCTTTGGCATGAAAAGAATTCTTATATGGTTAAAGGACAATGAATTTAATCCACTGCTATATTAATTTTTTTTTTCTGATTTCTTTGATTTAGATAATTAAAAAATAAAACAGCTCTTCTTCAGGTGAGGAAGTTTGCATTTCTTGTTTTTAATGGCTGTGAAAATGTGTAAGTTGGCTGAACAATTGTTTATGAACCAACCAAAGTTAGTGAGGTCTTAGGAGCCGAATGCCTAGAGAAAATAGGTTAACTTAAAAACACTCGTTCCTTGCTTCTATCCCCAGATATCTGGGAAACTGTGGAAATGGAGCTTTGACAGATCCCATGGACAATGCATTTTTACCTTGTAGCTATCTCTCTTTTCAGCACAGCACCTGTGACTTTGATTTATTTAACTTCACTGCTGTTAGTGGGATGACTCATGATATTTTTAAGTACTCACATGATTGAGTCTTGCTGTTTAACAATAGTTTGATCCTGTATAAAAAATAATAAAGAAAAATACTGAAGAGAAAACCTTGTTACAAGATCCACCTTGGTATGAATTTTACTTCTAAGACTGAGGGGATGGATCTTTTATAAACAGTCCTCATTTAGGACATTTATGTCTCTAAGGATTAGAGTTAGGCCCTTAAGAGCTAAGAACATTAAGCACAGTGAAAGATTTTCTTGACCTCTGTCAATATTCAGTGCATCCCAGCCCATAATTAAGGTACTGCAGTACACAGACAGATGCACAGATATTTAAAGAATAATCCCCATTTTTGAATACCAAAATATTTATTTCCCTTTTTATTATTATTATTTGCTCATCACATGAACTACCAAACATATAAATAACTCCATCTCTCTCGCTCCCAGCTTTTGTAGCCATTACATGTTGTGGTTTGTTTGGGTTTTGATGAAATACCTGTACTCCACTGTGGGTGTTGGGTACTCGAAGGCTGACCTTAGCAGCAGTGAAGTCCTGTTCTAAAATGTCAGGTGTCAGTTATGAGTGAAGTTAAGTAAGAAAACAGGGCTGTGTCCTGGAAAATTGCCATTCACTAACTACATACTTTGCTGTATTTTCACGTTAGAGATGGGGCTACACAAGCAACAATAATATTTGATTTTTTTTTTAATATTTGTTTTTATTTTATTTAGAGGTTATGTGGTCAGTTACGGTCAAGTTTTCATTTAATTTCTTTGCTTC
Organism: Corvus brachyrhynchos; assembly: GCF_000691975.1. Classification (NCBI taxonomy): domain Eukaryota; kingdom Metazoa; phylum Chordata; class Aves; order Passeriformes; family Corvidae; genus Corvus; species Corvus brachyrhynchos. The sequence continues at coordinate 5,337,769 of NW_008236767.1, forward strand.
TTTTTGCTTATCATCAGTTTATCATGATTTTTTTCTTGCTTGGAAACTGGTGTGTAACTGAGTAGATAATGAGCAAGAAGCAAGTTTTTTTCTCTTAACAAATGTACTGCATACCATGAACTTTTCTTTATGCCAATGAATGTATGGGGACTGCAGATCCTATGAGCTCTGTACTTCTATATGTCATTGTAGTCAGTTGGCTTCATGCCTGAAAACTGTGAAAATGGTTTACAAAGCAGAGCAGAAATCATTTTATCCTCTGAACATGATTTCAGAAGTGTAATTTACCAGCAATTAAAACCCCCCAAAATTTAAACTGAATTACTCTTCTCTTGGGATTCTTAACACCATTTAATTTGTGTTTGTTTTATCCTTTGGCATTTTATCTTGTAATAAGCCTTCAAGGGAGAATGGAGTATTAGATTTCTATTTAAAGGAAAGGACAAATAGGAGCAGAGTAAGTACACTCTAATGGCCAAAATTATTCAAGATTTTTGGCTCAGCAGCATGCAAATAAACATCTGTATTTACTGTGTTGGAAAGGTTTGTTTGCTTTACAAAAGCATTTGCTAGAGATTTATTTACAGGTAATATTTATTTACTATCTCTTCTCCATTTGAGTAGATACAAATTTCCTAAGGTTATTTATTTGTGGAACACCAGCTGTGTCGCTATACTTCCGAGTCATCTTTCAGTATTTCTGTATGCTGATACTTTGAGTATTTGAATACTTCCTTAATGAAGAAGCTGATATTAAACTTAAACTCTTTCAGTTGTTCATTTATCAGGTCTTCCATGTGTGACCCACACAGTTTATTGACCTGGTAATCTGATGGTGAAAAGTAAATAACCAAAATAGTACCAAAACCACCACTGAAAAAAACAGATAAAAACAGACTTGTTTTTCTAACATTCTGTTGCCTTTTTCTAAATTAACACATCTTTTAACTCGCTTTCCATCATTCTATCTCAATTTCTAATTATAAAATTAGACAAAAATGCTTTAAAAAATGCTGATTTTATTTTGCATGCATTTTTTTTTTCACTAAGACACTTCAGTGTATCTAGAAATATACTAGACAAGCACGGTCTCAGCTTGAAAGTGTTTGCAGTGTTACTAGTTTAGAAGGGTTTGCACTTTGTTGTACATTCTTCATACTTTTGTTGTCTTCAGTTCTGCTTTTTATACATCAGATTATGTGTACAGATTATTCTGTCTTTTGTCTTAAACTGTCTTCTCTTTAGAGACATATTCTGAAGGGAAGACTTGGAGGACTGAAACAAACCCATTAAAGCCCCTAGTCTGTAAATATTTGCTTGGTACCCATCTATGACTTGCTCTGTTTTCTGCCAATAGTAGGGTGAAGCATTTCCATAAATGTTCAGTTGGGGTTTCCAGCCTGAACTCCCTTCAACATGCTCCATGCTGATAGAGTCTGACTTAGGGCTTGCTTCACTAAGCATTAGCTGGTGGTCTAGATATGGAGAATTCCTTGGCCCCAAATATATGTTCTATGAAGGAGGATGCTGATAGGTTGGTGCTTTGCAAACATGCATACTTTTAAATGACTGCATAAAGCTCATGGGCTATAAATTCCTTCTGCTTTCTTACCTCATAAGACCCTTCCCATATGCTTCCTGCACAGCCACATGATACCCAGAGGTGTATGGGCCAGACTGTGTGCATCTCCCATCCAGGTGGAGGGAGCACAGCTTACACCACACCCGCAGTCAGGAGCGGTGTGTGAGTGGGTGTGTGAGTGGGAGTAGACTTGCACTGATGTACTGTTTAAATTTCAGTTTGAGTCTGAGCTTTTGCTTGGATTGTGTTCAAAATACAACCAGAATTAATTTTCTGTGCCTTCGAGGAAATTTACATAAAATAGTGCCTATTTACTGGCTCATTCGTTATGCTTGTCTTGTCTTGGCTCATATGGCCACTTAGGGCCTGGAATGAGAAAAGATTCTGCCCATACAGAACAGCAGCTGGGATTTGGGTCCATTTCCCCAAGTGACTACAGGATTTCTCTGATACTGCTTAATGTGTTTTTCTCAAAAGAGGAACAAACTAATTGCTGAGACCTTTGTGTCCTAGGGGATGTGTCATGGACAGAGAAAAATATTCTTCACAGCCATTACCTTCTCATAGTTATTTCTTGCCAGACCCTCAAGGATAAGCTGTCAGTGTCCATATACAACAGATTATATAAAATCATCATTTTCCACTCCGTATAAGGTGTTACTGTGAAAGCTATATTCTGACATTAAATAAAAATACTTTGTACTATATTAAGTCGTTCATCCAAAGGCATAAAAGGGCTCTCCAGTGTTATTATTCATGTTGAACAGAAGATTAAAATGAGCCATGCAAGGGTGAGGCAATCTGCCCAAGGTTACAGGGAGTCAGCAGTTGTTATCCCAGTCTGAGACCTCTGCTGAAGTATAAGCAAAAACAGGTGTTTTGGTTATGTGATTTAATGCAGAAAGTCTCCTTGTTGTGTAGCATTAACACAGCAGGAGGAGCCTACATGTCAGTGGTTGGGATCAGATTGCAAGACAGGGCTTTAATAAGTAGCTGTGGTGTAAATCCAGTAGACATGTGCAAATATAATTGTTGGGAATAAGTATAGACAGGTTTTACAGAATACAAGACACAGACCCAGGCAAAATTTTTTCAGTGGTCATTTGCCAAAACTTGCAGACTGGGTTTAGGCAAAACTCTTTGCTAATCTAGCTAAAAAGTTTTGTGCAATTTTTGTTAAATTCTTTTATTTTTGAGTGGTACTATTCTCCTTCGAATGCTTATCTGAGGCTTATACTGTGTTTTCTGTACTCACCTAATATTTTGGTTCACCAAACAGAAAAGACCTGTTATTTTTAGTAAAGTAGCTCAGGAAAAAAAAAACAAACCAGAAACAAGAACACTTTTACTTGAAAGTAATAAAAAATAATTGTAGTTCAAAAAATATTCAATAATTTTTGACAGATAACCAGTAGATGGGTTGTACATGATGTAAATAGGCTTATAATATTTAGAGATATACTTTGAGCAACATTGCTAATACAGAGGAATAATATCTCTGAAGCAAAGATAAAGAATTCTCATGGGCACTGGCTATCAATTTGGAAGATTATAATTGCCAAGATCTTTCTACAGTCTTTTCTTCTGAGTTCCCATTTCCCTGATTTCCCATCTTCTGTTCCCATTTCCACTTACTGCATGAAACTGAGGAGAGCTGACCCCAAATCCCCTCCCCTGTTCCTTTGCTGGCTAGGAGCCTTGTGTAGCCCAGGAAATTGCCACAGTCATCACCAGCAATGATGGCTGGCAGAGCCAGGGTAGTCCTGTGCTGTGACCTTCCCTCTTCCCCTGGGTTTTGGGGAAGGAGGCTCAGTTTGGCAAGGTCATGCTTCCCTCTGTGTGTGTGCCCCATCTCCCCAGGCTGGCACTGTGCTCAGAAGGGAGCCATCCTTCTCTTCCCTCATGTAGTTATGTCTGTATACATTAGCTGACTTACCTGAATGGCTGTCTTGATAATTTACAGTGACTTTCTGGGTTTGAGAAATGTATGCCACATAGCATGCTAATCTACCGTATTAATGTGAGTGATAAATTAGGCTTTCAGTCTCACTCTACTGAATGGAAAAAGACCTTTCTCATGCACTCAGTGCATTCCTCTATACCTAGCCTTTCAAAGAACCTCCATTTAGAACATTTTCATAACTCCGAGGTTTTTAGAGTAGTAGAATTTTAAGACCTTTGCAAAGCTTTTTCACCAGCCACCCCATGTCCTAAATCTCAAGATAATACATCAATTTTATTATGAAGTAATAATCTTAATACCATAATAGCTACAAAACACATAGAGGTATTTCTGGAGGAGCAAACAAATAAACTTCTCAAATAAAATAAAACTTTTTTTTTTTATGTTAGAGAGTGGCTCCTGGCATACACACCTGTCTTCTAAAATATTAGTACTTTTACTAATAGCAGATACCAAGGCTTCTCAACACAGGGACTTGAATGCTTGTTATTGCTATAGAAATGAAATTGCAGTATTTAGATACTATTGAGATTAAAATTTGCTGAACTACTGCTTAATTTACATCAGGTAACTGATACATTTACATTCCTGCCATGGAATCCAACCATCCTCCTCCTTAAGATGCTAGCTTTGACTCATCTGACCTTTTGGAGGATTGTCTGTGCACCCATCTGCAACTTCTGCTTTTCATTGTGCTAAAGAGGGTTTAAATAAATAATATTTTTACTGAAGAATCTCATTAGTAGGAAATAAAGGTCTTCAGTAGTTTTGCAGAATAGTTATATGTAGGACAGAGAGACAACTTTTTAATATCAAGTGATGATATTGCTTAGTAGTACTCCTTGTGTTAGCTTAAGTTACTTTTTAATACTACCACTACCACTGCAGCCTTCATCAGTGTCCTTTGCCTAGCAAGCAATACAGAAAGTAATCACAAATCCCAACAAACTGCATGAGCCGAGCAAAACCTGTGCCTGCTATTACCCTGGTCATTTCACTCCTGTTATTAGCCCTCATGGTCTAGTGCATGCTGATGTGCTCATGTCAGGCTTCATGGACTTGAGTACTTTGCCTCGTTTTCTTCCCCTTTTCCATTTATGGCTTTTGTTTTTACAGCCTGAACTCCTCAGGTCAGGGAATCACCACATAGCGTATGTGGAGAACAGCCCAAGTACTTGAAGAAGCACAGCAGTGTGAGTTAGTTAGGAGATCATAAAGTCCTGCTAATGAAATTAGAGTGCACAGGCTCAGATCAGGTTTAGATCTTTTAGCTTTGATTTGGTGTCTCTGGGTGGTGCTGCATTGCTATGCTTTGCCTTTCCAATGTTCATCTGAATAGCACAGATGTGATCATGATGCGTAACAAAAAGTTGACCTAGCATACATTGAGCAGGTATGATTAGTAGGGTTTTTTTAAAAGAATGTGTTTCAGCGTAAAATGGAAGCACAATTGCTTCTTAAATTAACAGAACTTCCAACAAGCAAAAATAGATTATTGTATGTAACACTGTACCTATAAGACAATCTTTTTGCTAAGGACCTTGCCATATAGGAGGCCAGCCCTGACAAATGTACTGGGGAACATATTTAATGGTGGTGATAGATATACACAGATAACTTTGTAAATGACAGTATATTAAATATCATGCTTTTCATTTCTACATTTTCTTACTGGAAAGAAAGAACAATGATTTATTGCCTATTGATATAATGAGGTTGTACAAGCCAATAGTTATTACTATACACTACAGTGCATTAGCTGTATAAAGGAATGAACCATGAGGCATTTGTCAGTTAGACTATTCCTTACTTTACAGATTTGAATGCCTCGAACATCTATCTAGAAGTTACCTAAGTATGCTCCAAGAATCTAATCCCTGAAGGTGAGGTGAAAAGAGCTTTCTGTTAGATGTCATTCAGCCAGAGTCGCAGAATGAAGGTGACAGCATCATGTGAGAGACATTCACCCAAACTGTCATTTTACATTTCCAGGAGGAAAAGATTTAAATATCCACTTTATATATGTGATTGTTTCCTTATCTTTTTTCTCTTCTCTCTTGACCCTTCTGGAATATATTTTCTCCACTGTTTCTTTGGGGCAAAGCCTTAGGTTTTCTGTCAGACACTCTGGTTTGCACTCATGACCCAGCTGAGTGAACTGTGAATATGTAACTAGATAAACGTCTGAGTCCTCACTAAATAGCAGCTGTTCTCCACTAGCACAATGCCACTTACTGAAACAGAATTACTGCAGGCTTGTACTGAAATTTGTGTTGGAAGAAAATTGATCTGAAAATTACCTGTGCCAATACCTACCTATTCAAATAAAACAAATTATATTAAATCTGTTGGTGTGTGACTTACATCCCATTCCTCTCTCTCCAGCCTGTGGAGAGGAACGCAATTCAGATTGTAGAGAGAATGCATCTCAAAAATCTTCTGGAGTTATAGTTTTGCTTATTTCTTGTCACAAAGCACATTCATGTGGCTGGTGATGATACCAATTCCTCTCTTTTGGCATTTAATAATTTATGATTTGGACAAGAAGCACATGCTTCTTTTGAGAGTGTAGGTCCAGAAAAAGGAGCTCTTACCTCTTTCCAGCCTGTGCTACCCCCTCCATTATGTACAGCTCACCACATCTGGTTCAGTAGTCATTCTAGATGAACCCTCTCTGGAAGTATTAAGTTGCAATGTAAATTGTGACAGAGCTGCTGTGAGCCCTTCCTCACCATGCAGATGTTCTGAACACGTATGATGTGATATGAAGCTGATTTAGCAGATTTTTATCAAGAATGCTTAAAAATGTCTTTTAACACCACTTCTCAAGTTGTGCACAATTAAAAAAAGAAATATACTTGCCAGTAGCCTATTTTACAAAGAAAAATGATTGTAGCATTCAATCTGTGTAATAGTTTGTAAAATGAAGGCTGCAGATTATACTTTAGTCATTGGGGGGTTCTAAATAAACTGCTTTGACCAAACTAGGAAATTCTGAGTTGAGTCTGATTTCTGAGTCAGATCTTATCCCCGACCACTTAACAGAGAGCAAAACTGCTTTCTGACTTCAGATATACCATGGTGAAGGACAAACTAAGAGGTATGCAGTGAAAGAATGAGAAACAATGGATGCAAATCACTGCCAGGCACAAAGAACAATTTTTTTGCCTGAAAGGCAGTCAGACAGGAGGGCAGGTTACACAGAGAGCTTGTGGAATCTCCATTCTTGCAGGCATTCATAATGTAACTGGAAAACACCCTGAACAACCTGATATAACTTCAAAGTTGCCCCAGTTAGAACCAGATGACCTCCATTAGGCCTTTTCTACTGGCATTATTTTATAGTTCCATGATTTTGACTTTTATTCCGAATGGAATTTTGAATTTCAGCAATGTGCCGGTTTGGCCAAATTTAGAAATATATTCTCTGAGAGAAGGCAGGTTACAAACCACCCCTTCCCCCACCAGGTTCAGGAAAAAACTTTTTCCTCGAAGGAAAGTGAAAGAGATAAAAATAACAAATACACAGGAAAAAAAAATACTAATACTAAATAATGAAACGTCTCGCTGTAGAGAGAAAACCTGGGAAAATTTCGGAGTCCTTCTGTAGTCCCTCTCTCCCCCCTCCTTGGAGCTGGGACAGGGTGGTGGGCCCACCTCCAGGGCCAAGGCCTCGGTGGAAATTCCTCCCAATGTATTCTGATGTTGAAACAGCAGAGAAAAAAAAAGGAAAAAATGAAGTCCCAGGAAAACAAAAGTTCAACTCTCCGTCTCTTTCTCCGGAGAAAAAGAAAGCCGAAAGCTGGCTGGAAAGCAAGCCGGCTGCTCCCCTCTGCTCTCGCTCTCCTGCCTCAGCTGAACGCAGGGAGCTGTCTCTGTCTCTGTGTGACCTTGAGCAAGCTGCAAACTGCTTTGAGGAAGTTTTGCTCAGTTTTGCCTCCCCCCTCTCAGGCTCAGTTTGAAGGCATAAAAAGGCACAAAATTAATTTCTGGGCATGGGGCAGCAATATGGGATACACATCATAAAGTCACCCCAAGAAAAGCAGATGTCTCCATTAAGCTCTCATTCAACGTCAAGCACCTCACGTATACAAAAATGTGCACCTTGCTGTGCTTGTGCGTGGCTCATGTGGGCAAGGTCACTTGATGGAGAAGGGTTAGGTTGTAGCAGAGGAAAATTTGGATTCTGCTGGGGTTTCTTCGAGCATAGAGCTGCCAGTTCACACTCTGCTGCACTTCAGCATGGCAGGTCCCATCTGCCAGGGCTATGAACCTTTGGGAAACATGAGTTATGGAGCATGAAATTCACTGAAGAGTTGTGTCTGGCATATAGGATCCTTAGATGAACATGGGGAGAATTAGGTATTAGCACTATGCTGTAAGCTCAAGCCAGGGAGCCATACTCAGCAGGCCAGACTGAGGCACATGCTCCTCTTGGTGACTGGTACCCATGGAGGGAGACTGAAGAAGTAGCAGTGAGTCTCTTGCTGAATGCAGATTGCACAAGCCAGTTTGCTCTGGCTGTGTTTCACATGGAAATATGTTCCTCTCAGCTGATCCCAAATATTTAGTTCAGTCACTGGGTTCACTCTGGAGCAGCTCCACAGTCTCTGTCACTGAAGAGTGGCACGCTGTAAAGAGCTTAGCCCGTTACCGTGGTTAAGATATTCAGAAGAGTTCTGCAGGTACACAAGCTAAAGTTCTTCTCTAAATCTTCCATTTGGCACAGGAGAAATGACAACTTTTTCAGGAGAATTTATACTTATGTTTGGTGTTATCACAGTTTTATTTTCTGCTAAAGTCTCATGGTAGCTAATTGTCACTGTATCCTTACCTAGCTCTCTCTGAAAAGTTGACTCCAACTGTTCTTATATCTCATGAGCAATACGGGACGTGGAAAAGTTCCACACAGGTATACTTCATTTCTCCTGTACCTCCCAAGGGCTTTGAAATTCAATAGGGGTATCAATTGCACATCCTCTTGCATGTGTCCTCTTGCTTTTTTGAAGTTAAAAATAGTGGCAATTTAATCTCAGAATGTATTTGCACTAAGCTGAGATATTAAATATGTCAATGCGTTGTATTTCAGTGTTTTGTTCAGAAATATATTCCATGATCCAATATGATATCTGAACCTCTAAAAATATATACATGAATATATAAAATAGCCTTTAGATTAGATAAACATTTCAAAAATGGTTTTCTCATTTTCAAATATTCTGAAGAAATTTTTGGTTTAATTTGGCTTTCAGACTGCTATTTAATTATAAATCTAAAACAGATATGAGAATCATATATTGTTGTTTTTCATTAAAACTTCAGTTTTTTCATGGGATTCTTTGGCCTCCTTAGATTGTAAACTCCTTGGGTGGGAACTGTCTTCAATAATGTCACAAAAAAGCTCTAATGGGACTTTGGGTATACTATTTACAATAGGAACAGGATTAAATAATGTCTGTATTTTTTAAAAGAGGCTTAGAGTGGTGATGATGACTTTTTCATGCTTCTTAAAATGATCTTTTCCTCATCATTCTACTCTGTGTGTGTATTCAGAACTAAATTGTAGAACCTTCTTTTTAATGAGAGTCATGCTTTTGGAAACCTCTAACCCTTTCAGTGATGCTGATAGTGATGATGCCTTGCAGGATAACAAGAACATTGGTCTGTCTTGTGTCACGGGCAAAGTTATTTAATGAAGTTGTGGATGTCAAAATCTTGCTGATAAATGATCACGATGAACACAGCTTGCTTTTCAAACTCCAGACTTTATTTACAGGGCTAACAATAATAGCTGTCTCTCCGACTATGATATTCTTCATCTGTGCTCACTGAGAAGCAATAAACATGGACAAGAGGCATCTTTTGAAATATTATAGGATTCAAAGTATGAGACACATGCTAGAGTTCATTCTGTAACTCTTTACAACTCTGTAAATCAGGTGATGAAATACTGTGTGCTTTCAATACAGTGCTGCATGGCTTGCTGGAAACAAACTACAGCAACAAATTCTCTTTAGATGGTTATTGCTCAGTTGTGAATCTATTTGTCATTCCCACTATTGCCCAAGGAAAGTAGGACTCTTCTAAAGACACTACATGTCTTTAGGTAGAAATTTGACATGGCATTCACTGGTCCTTCAGGAAGTGTAAGAAGACTTCTGGTAAGGATGAATGAAAAGAGAATTATTTCAACATTGAAGTTAAAGACCTTGCTACTTGGGTAGTATCTTTAATACTACAGTTCCTTAATCAACTCTCTTTCCTTCCCCTTTGTGTATCTTGCCAGAGAAATCAAAGAAATCAGTTTATTCTGTGCTTCATTGTCTCATAAAATAAAGAGTTAACTAAATACAAGTACTGAAAAGTGCTTTGAGATTTACCAATAAAATGCTCTAGAGAAAGGTTATATTTATTAATAAATAACAACAGTCAAGAATAGGGATGTTGGTGTAATGGATGAGTAAGCAAAATAATCTGTAATTTTACATGTATTTGGTCTAGGAATTCCAGAAGCCAATCTGCCCAAAGAAATCTGTGATAGGCTGTTACTACTTGGGTTTTGGTCTTACTGGATCTTCAGCTGTTCAGATTCACACATGGGCAAAGATCCTTTCACTAGTGGGAAAATGTATCCTGTTCCAGTAAGGGACAGACATCATTCCCCTTTCCTTCTCAATATCATCCCATGTGGTCTGTATACCTCCACCTTTGAAGAGAGCTGAAATACCCACTGGTTTAAAAAGAGATAGTTTTGCTACCTTTATTTATAGTGACATAAAAGTCTTAAAATCTATGTAATATTTGTAATAAGTGCTCCTGCTTAAAAATATGCTTCATCTGTTTACGAAAAAATGAAGTGCGGTCTATATAATCGTGCAACGACAGTCTGGGTCTTGAAGTAGTTGTTTCTGCAGTAACCCTTTAGAAAACAGGATATATTAGGCCCTCCCACTACTTCTGGTACTCCACCAAGTTCATTTAAGATTAGCTTATATATCCAACCCCAGCACTACATTTTCATCTTACCTTGTAATCTTTGTAGATGGTGGTTTTTTAAGCAGTGTGTTACCTGTGTACTTCCTGATCTGCCATAGCTGTTTGTTTGCTGTTTGTTCTTGTTGAAACTCAGGAGCTGTGTTGATTGGATTTTCAGGTAGCGTTGATGTTCTTCAGATGGGAATTTAGGGCTCTGGGTTACTAGCAATGGCCTTTGATTTTGGAATGCTTTCTCTTCTTGTGTAATAGATCTTCAAGGTGTTGATCATCTTCAGGGTATGCAGCCTCTCTGCTTTATCATCTTGCTTTTGAGGAATGTTTCAGGAAAGTTTATAGAAAGTAGGAAAACAGAAAATTATTATTGTGGGTATAGTTTCTTCAAAATTATCTTCTTTATGAAGTTTATAACAATGCATTGTTCGTGGTAATGAAATTGTGTCTCACATGTTAAAATATGAATTCTTTGCTGCTTGTAATCTAGGCACCATGCTTTATGATTCTTTTGTGTGCTTCTCTGAAAACATCTCCAAGAGGAGCCATCAAGCCCAATCAAGCCAGAGGTGTCTGTCCCTCTGCAGCAATAAAGAAGAATGGCACTTTATGCTTGTCATTTTAACAATGGACTTTTTATGACAGCATTTTTTCCTTAAAGAGAAATCTTTAATTATGTACTGGGCAGCAATTTTGTTTTAGCAATGGCTAAAGGATTAGATGACAGAATTAAATTTACTTAAAAATGAAAATCAGTGTGAGCACCATAACTTAACCAGTTAAGTTAGTGGACTGCCCCTCATTCGGTTCTATTAGAAGGGTTATGTGGAAAGGATATAAAGGATATTTTATTAATGAAAATATGTTGGTTTTAACTTTTTCATAGTTTCATGCTAAAATATTGCTAAAATAAAGTTTTCAGAAAACAGTGTGTCTTTTTCAGAGAGAAAATTAGACCTTGAACGTTTCAATGGCCAACTAAAGGAGCTTCTATAGACTATTCCAAAAAGGCTGCTGTTTTTAAAAAATTTAACAAACCCAAACAGTCGTAAATTAAACTTCACAGGATGATGCATGTTCATCTGAGAATTTATTTTGGGAGCTGTAGAATGCATTTCCATATTTAAAGAGAGCATTTATCTGTGATATTACTAAGTTTCCTAACTTGCCCTTGCCATCTCAGGTAGCACCTAACAGAATGGAACAAAAGGAATATTATTTGGCAATGCAACACATGAGAATTTTCTGGCATTCAGTATTGTTGGATACTGTAAAACTTTTTGGTATATATTCACAGGAGGATGATACCAGGATTTTGGAACCTCCTTTTCAGCATGTGGTACAGAATACCAATCAGCCTTCTCAGTTTATTTGAATATTAACTTGCATTTTTCTAATTTATCTCTACACTATGAATGTATGAAGTTGAACTGCTTTTGATAGTGAACTGTCCAACTCTTCAGTGTCTCTTCAGATATTCTTCATATCTCCTGGGTTACTGTGAGATTTTTGCCTGAAATCCCATATTTTGCCTTCAGTTTGATGCATATTTCTTTTGCATTGCTCTTTATCAATAAGTATTCTGTTTCATCTGTTCATCCACAAGAGATCAGTGCTCTTTCTAGCTCTTCCTCTCCAAAATATAGGAAATTTGACCTAAATAATACAGGTATCTAAAACTCTTGCACTGAGTAATGAACCTCATGAAAGCATGATTTATTTAAAGCAGACACTTATCCAGTGTTCTATGTCTATATTTTAAAAGTTACCTACTTAAGGAAGAGTGATGGAGGTAAATACTTTTAATGTCTGTGATACTTTTATTGAAAGACTTCAGTGTGCAAGAGAGAAAGGAAAATGTGGAATTTCAGGAAACAAGAATTCTTTCCTCATTTTTAATGGGAGAATGACACTTTGTTATGAACCTTATTACTTGCTCAACTTTTGATGTCATCAGACAGCATTGGCTGATTTTAGGAGAACAGTCAGTTTTTGTAGGAAAATGTTACAGACTGAGTCATCTATTGGTCTTAAATTCATCTTGGAGATAAACTGCTTCCTTTGAAACCCTGTGAAAGATTCTTGTGGAGGCTTTAGCTAATTTAGTAGTAAATTAAATGCCAATCTTTGGAATACTTCTCTTGGAAGATTGATTCAAATCCTAGCAGAATTTTTTATAGCAAAGAAAATCTGTGATTCTGAAATTCTTTAAAGATTATTCAAATTTTGCCATTCAAATTGACCATCTGTGTTAGCTCAAAGAGCCAACTCTGACTTCCTCTCCTTTCAGACAGTATTTCAGAGAGATTTGTTTGATTTTGAGTCAAGAAGCAGTGGTCTCTCCTGGACTACACTCAAAAAATACCAAGGCACAATAAAAGGATGTGCAATGAACCATCCCTGAAATTGTCATCTTTTCAGGTGAAGTGACAGAACCATGGAGACTTCAGCTGAAAGAATTCCTGCATCATCTTTCACATTGAATAAATGTACCATTTGTTGTTTTTCAGTCTATACTGGTTATTTTCTGCTTGGCCATTTTGTTTTTTTTTTTATTTTGTGAGAGTACTAGCTGGGGTATTCTTTCCTAAAGAGTTAATAGGTGCTAGTAATCATCCCATTATACTGAATGATCTCTTTCTGTATCTGTTGGCAAAATACACTGAGAAAGAAGCATCATCTAAGTCATTGTTGTGGTCCAACAGATAATTCTATTGACTGAATGTTACAAGCACTGTTTCTTTGTAAAGTGTGAAGCACTGTTTCCTTGTAAAGTGTGTGTTGCCTGGTTAAAGAAAGATTCTCCTTGGACTCTGCTTGGGTTTCACAAAGGAGAAAAGTGTTTAGGGAGGGATGAATTTGGCAAATGTATTCCACTGTGTGTCCTTTTATCTGAGTTGTTTTTATGGGCAGCTTATTAATGAATCGTATTTTTAGAAGGATAATTTTTAGAAGTAGTACATGCAAATTAGATTGTGTTATACATTGGGATAGGAAGGGCCAGTTTCCCCTTTTGTGGCTGATGCTACCAGAGTAGCTGGACTTGCAGCAGTGCCAAACGGACCCACCTCTCCCATTCCACTGGCAAATGAAGATATGATCAGAACAGCCAGTAGATGTCAGTAAACACAAATCTGAATGAGAGAAGTCTGAAAATGCTCTGCCTTTTGGGGAGTTTGGCTATTCAGTATTGAAGAGTGATTTACATGGATGGTAAAAGACCATCAAGTGTCTTATGAAGGACTTGATTACTACATTTCTTGTGTATTGGAAGTGTATATGATAAGACTTTTTTTTCTCTTTTAACCATCTTTTCAAAGGTAGAGGGAAGAATATTCAGTTTGTGCCTGCAAATTCAATTTAGCAGGTGGGCAAGATTACTTGTTGGACCCTTCCAGCTCAGGATACTCTATGATTCTAGGATCCCAATGCTTGACTTCAGTGACTGGGAATGGGGAAGAGGAACTGCAGCAGTAACTCCCAGGAGCTTACCCCTACCCAAGCCCTCACAGCTTTTTTCAGTCCTTGCCTTTCCTGTATAAAAAGACCACTGAGGGAATGATCCATTTTAACCTACATCACTTCGAGGCCCTGATATGAGTTAGGGGAATACTTGACTCTTAAATTGTTTCTTTTCACACTGAGCACTGGCAGAGTTTAAGGCCAGTTTTAACACTGGCGCCATTCAAAACTGTGTTCAGAGACTCCAGCCTCTAATGCTTTTCCAGTTGCAGAGAGTGAACATCATCAGCAGTTCTTCTGCTGATAAGAGCATTTTAATGACTCTGATTATGAGAAAAATACTTTTCAAAAGGTTTTAAAGAGCAGCTGAAGGATGCAGCATGGTAATGCATTCGTAGTACTTCCACCACACATTATTAATACACTAGGATAACTGTTGAATTAATTAATAATGGATTCCGGCCCTTCCCATGAAGAGAAAGGCTATGCACTCTTTTAAATGGATCCATCAGAGAAAGTAATGATGGTACCTGTCTTTTACATAGCACTCGTGTTTTGAGTAGGAACCATGCTGGGAGGAACCAGTCCTGGAGGCCTTACTCTCTCCTGTGGTCTCCACCTCAGTAAGAAAAAGATTATTTTCAGCCCCTTTTAACTGGGTAATTGCAGCACAATCTTAGCTTTGAAATGCCTCATGCTGGAAGAGGAAAATTGGATGTCTCCCACATCTGAGAGTGATTCTAATCATTAAAATGTTACCTTACAGACTGGTCTCAGCTGATCATAAAACACAGCTGTGGTTTATTATGTAATTTATATTACTCCCTCATTGGGAAAAGGAAGGGTTTATCGGGTTGCATTATGGAGGTAGATAGTTGTTCTTCAGCAGAGAGTGAGGCTTTCTGGGTTTTGGTGGCCTGAGATCACAGAATAAGCTGAGTTGGAAGGACCCAAAGCCCTGCACAGCACCATCCCCAAGAGTCACACCATGCACCCAAGCTTATTTTTGGTGTAGCACTGAATCAAGTACTTTAACTTAGGAGAGAAATAGGACATCAGCTACAGCTCTGCACTAAGTGTTTCTGGTAAAAAAGCTCTGGGCACTTAATTCTTTAATTGTGTTTGGTGTTTGAGTTACTGTGTTGAGATGTTTTGCCTTATATTATGTACTGCATGTGAAACTTGTATGCTTAATACACATTTCTCAATACTACATTTCTATGTTGGCTATTGAGTGGAGGGGCTACAGAGCAATGGTGTGTGATTGAGGCCTCTGAACAGTGGACTAGGTTCTGTGAACTGTAGGTAGATTTCTCCTGTGATGTTAATAGAAGCCATCCATCCATCCATATGTATTAAATGGCAGTGGGAAATGCAGAGAAAACTCCATTTTTTCTTATTATTGTTGCTGCTTACAGCCTTTAAGAAGGTTATTTTAACTGTACATTGGATGTGCTTCAGTCACTTCAAGTAAAAGAAGAATGACATGATTTTTGTATGTGGCTTTTGAAGGACTCACTTGTGATGAATGCATCTTTTACCTCCCTACACCATCTCAGCTATCTTGGTCCTTTTTTTCATACCTGCAACTAAATTAAAGCAAGTCAGAAGTAATTTATTCAAAACAGAACATTATTTAGCTGCTTGCTTAAGGGTCATCAAAACAAATGGTAAAAAGCAAAAAAGCTTCAAATCACACCTTTGCATTCACATAAATCTTAATCTTTTCTCCCAAGCTTTGGGAAATGCCGTTCAGCTCAGCTGCTTTCACGAACAACCTACAAACCACAGATGCTGTGATTTTTCCTTTTCAGAACTGTTTCAGGCTTCTGGTGATAGTCCCATTCATCTTCATCACCAGTCTTTTGTTTTTCTCTGCCTTCTTCCAAAAGGAAGGAAGAATAAAAAAAGTATTTGCTAGATTAGATATAGGCAGCAATATTCTCCAATTAATAGCTCCAGACACCATTCAATGAAAAGACTTCATCTCTGATTTTGCTCAGTTTCCTGATACCTTAATCTACACTAGCCTCCTGTGCTTTAAAACCATTGGATCACATAAACTGACATGCCTATTATATATTTTTTATGTCTAATGTAAGCATTTCAATGATGCAAGTATTGTTTTCCTTTTCCTCACTGTATTTTTTCCTCCCTGTATTTATTGTTGATTTGTTTTGATAGATTTCATGTGCCCTTTGCATATATTTCTGTTAACATATGGCTTCAAAGATTTAAACTATATAAGAAAATGTCTATTTTTGGTCCATCAAGATTTACGATGAGAGAAAATCCTGGCCTTAGGTTTTTCCATGAGTCACATTAGCCATCCTGGAATTGAAATGTGCATGTTGAGTTACATTCATGTGAAAGCAAAGACAATTCCTTTTCCTCTCCTTCTAGATTTTAGTTCATCTTAAAAGGAAGAAAAAAGGTAAAAAATTATTACCTTTCTATACATGTATATGGGTTTTCTATTTACAATGTGTCTTTTACCTGTAATTTTACAACAATCTGGTAGGAAAAAAAACCAAAAAACCAAAGGCCAGGAAGCCTCACAACCAATTTTGAAAGGAGAAATCAAATACAGACTGCAAATTGAACTCACGTAAATGAACACATCAGGTAGGATTGTGTTGGATCAGCTGCACTGCTCAGAGTGAGCTGAATGCAATGCAAATGTCTTTGCTGCTTCTGTATTACCCAGTGCCAGTCAGATGGAAACGTGTCTTGTTGGGAGCCATACGTCATGAAGGTGGAACGAACGGACGGGGAACAAGGGTCATTCATTAGAGCTGCTGAAGAGAGTGAGGAGTAGATAACAGTCTTGAATGATTGAATGGTATGTGATTACACAGCAGTGAGAAAACATCCAAGAAGATTACACTTCAGTCCAGGGGGGGGGAGGTCTGAAATAATGTTGCAGCATAAAGAACAAATACAGTGTACTAAATGCAGTGTACTAAAGTGAACATAATAGAGACTGAATTCACAACAATGCTTTATAATTATATATATAGCTCAACCAGCAAACTAGCTAGTTCTGTTTGGAAAAATATGTGTAGCTGAAGATTTGAAAGTGGCAAGTCGAAGGTATGCCTATCAGTTTCTGAGTTTCCCTATAAATTACAGGATTTTTATTTTTATTCTTTTTTTATTTTTGCTGAAATTGATATTCTAATGGCAGCACTGCAAATGGAAAAAAAAATTCTCTGCCTTTTGTTCAGGCATGAGGAAGCTGAAATCACTTCAGTATTTCAGCAAAATGCAACCTTTTTTCAAACATGTGAGCATATTTTATACATTTTGCAACCATTAACAAAGAAGTCAACTTTAAGATACAGTTCTTACAAATCTACTGTTTTGATTATTTTTCAGTTCAAAGAAGTACCTTTTCTTAGATTTAAACTGCTTTCATTTTTATCACCTGTTGGCCAAGTTATTTTCCCATTGAGAAAACACAGTACACAAAAAAAGCAAGATATTCTTGCTGCTAACAGAGAGGCACGAGAAAATTTATTTTGTTCTCATGGTATATTTGCCGAAAGAGAAATAGAACCAAACTTCAGAAGCAATCAGGATTTTTTAAAAGAAGCAAGTCAATATGTGAATAAAAGCTCCAGCCTCTTATTCAAGCACAGGGGGTCCTATCGGCCTTTTATTCTCTGTGAGGGGCTCTGTTTATGCTCTAAGACTGGAATGCAAGAAGTCAGCAGTGGAACATGACCCAGCCAACCTCCTTCCTAAGAGGGACTGCATCCATGGGTTGCTCTCTGAAGATGCAGCAGTAGAATGTACCTCAAGATCTTCAACAGAAGCTGTGAAATGGTCTTGCCCTCTCTTGTGAGGCAGAGGTTAGCTTACACAGCATACAATATGTGACTGAAGCCTGTTCAGGCTTGAACAGAAAGGGTACAGAAATTTACTTAAGACAATTTTCCCTGAATCCTGCTACCTTTGGTGGAGGGTTTGAGTTCTGCAGTTGGCAGTAATATGGATAATGACACAGTGAAGACCTGCCCCAGAAAGAGGGCCCTTGCTGAGGTGGTGATGCTCCACTACATGCTGAACCATCTGTATAAGACATAATATGGTTTGCCTTCAAGAGCACAAGCTATGTCTGAATATACCATTGTTCATGGGCCTCTTTCTCTACACTCAGCACCTACATCTTTCAGGCACTGAATGCTGAGGGTTAGTCCTAACCTCAGAAAACCTTCTAGGAATCTATTTATATAATTCTATCCAGGCGCTGCATAACAGCATTTCAGAGTTCTATATTTACATGTTTGGGTCTTTAACTAGTCTAGGAAAAAAAATTAGCTGGAAGTGCAGCCATCTTAGTGGGTCAGTACACACAGTTGAATTATTATTTATGTGCTTAATATATCAATATTGGGGCAGACTTAGATCATTTAGTAAAATACACTCCTTATTTTCCTCATTAACAGCTGTCTTTATATGTGCACTATTTATGTGCCCTGTTTTGTCCTTAGTCCATGTTGAACTAATGTAAGTCTTCCAGTTTTGCCTCTCAACATTGTGTTTCCAAACGCTGTATCTAACAATTTCTGCTGCTGTCTTCTGCATTCTCCCCAGTCTGCCTGTCACTGCCTTTCTGTGATTTGGGCATCAGACATGGTATTCCAGCTGTGTCAGCACTAATTAGGCAGACCAGAAGGTTTTCTTCTGGATACATGAGTGCAGCATCGTCATGCTGTTAGTCCCTATTTGTTCATAATCTGCTGTTATTCCTGATCCCACTACTGTCGAGCAAACCATTACTCATTTATTGATACACTTCATCTTTTTTGCCAAGCATGCTTGAATTTCACATCTTGGATTTCACAGGATTGAATTCAGGCTATTCCTTGAAATTCCTAGTACCACTGAGTTTCCATCCTCCCTCTGGAATATCTGCAATTCTTGCCCCTTTTGTTACATCATCCATTGAAAAAGACTGATATGGGTTTCAGGGGAAACCACACAGAGGTCTTTTTGGATAACCATTTCATTTTGACCAACCCCTATGTTAAGAGGTCTTTGGGAGAGCTTTTTTCAAGCAGAAAATGCCCCATTATGAGGATTTCATCTAGACCATATTTTCTAAGTCTGTAGAACTGTCATACTGCTTTCTTCATATTATGGGTTGCTTTACATAAAGTTAACCCTAATGACCTACTTAAGAGTGGAATTTATGTTTAGGAAATAGAGAATTCAGTTGTATTTTGGGGAGTTAGCAAAAAATGCTCAGAGTGCTGCAGTACTAAGCCACAAGTTGAATGTTCTATTTAAATCTTTCTGCAACAAATCTGCTGTAACCCAGAACCAGGACATGCATATTCCAAATCCTGTCAGAGTCTGATTCACTCAGAAATTTTAAAACTTTTTTTTTTTTGGAAGTCGAAAGAGGCTTCAGTCATTTTAAATTTATTTTATTCTGTAAGTATTTTAGGCACTCAGTGAAGCAAGTGCCAGGTTATTATTGTGATGCAGGCTATACTGAAATAGAAAAAATACTGCATGCTGAAATTTCCGTAAATCTATTTTCTTGAACATATAGAAAACAGTGGCACCTTTGGGAAGCCAGTGTTTTGAATAAAAAGTGAACTAAAACCATTTTAATTATATCTAAATATATACATGAATATTGTTGGCTTGTTTTGTTTTTTACAAGGCAACTGTCATTAATTCCAGCACAGCATTTTCAGTAAGTCCTTCAGTCAGTGAGATCTGTGTGGCACAATGGAAGAGTTTACATGTAATTTATAAGTAAGTCCAGCACAGAGCTGACAAAACCACCAGGTTGACCAGCGAATTTGCTGGAATTCCTGGATTCAGATCTCTGGATGAGGTAATGCTTTTTGTTTTGATGATCTACACTGCAGAAGTGACATTTTTTGCTTTCAGTGTATGCAGAGCTGTAGGTTTAATGTTTGCAGAACATTCTTACCCTTGTCTCTTAAAACTGTTCTTTCATGATTTTGTCAGTTCCTGCTTCAATCAGTTTTACTGGAACTTGAAATGCAAATGTTTTGAGACTTTTGAGAAATATTTTTTTATCAAAGGCCATGAAGGTACATTCAGAAAGTTCATTCATGGCTACATGCATCATTCATGATTTTTATTCACATATAATCTCCTATTGGTTTTGAAAGCTTTCTTCCAAATATTTCATTGTGTAGAAAATGCCCAGGAGCACATTCCTTTTACAAGTGATACAGTCTTTTATAGGTCGCTTCTAATTTGGACACTTCACTGAACACAGCTGCCACAATTAGAGTCAAATATGTGATTTTCTTCATTGTATGGTACCAGTGTGAATGATACATAAACACAGCTGGCCTGAACGCAGATTTCTTCACATGATGTTGCCTATCATCAGCAGCAGTATCTCTCAGGCACTGACCCACAGAGGCCAAATTAAAAATCAAATTAAGCATCATAAATGCAACTTCATTACTATTCATGCTTTGAAAATTACGAAGTGATATGGTTTATATAAGAAAGCTGAATGTCCCTGATTGAAGAAGTGCACAGGTCAATAAAAGGCTTCCTCATACCAAAAGAAATTTAGGCATAAACAGTCCCAGCTCCTGCAGATGTAAGTACTCTTTCAAAGGAGCATTGTACCTAAAAGGATGGTACTGTAAGAAAGTCTCCCTCCCCATGTGTGTGCTATTGAATAAAAATACCAATTTTCACTAAAATGACAAGAAAGTTCTGTTAAGTTTATTTTAAAGTTGTTTATTTGTGCAGGTGACAGACTCTACAGTGACCA
>NW_008236767.1:5358556-5383892 GCF_000691975.1 Corvus brachyrhynchos
GAATTGCTTATTCCAGGAACTTAGTGTCTACAGATTTGTCTGCAGATAGTGTCTATAGATTGTCTTTCCAAAATTTCAACAGGATTTGGAGTGTGTTTAGAATAAAATTACCCCCCCATCCAAAGTGGTGGTAGGGGGAGAGATTGCAAGGAGAATCAAGAGTAGGAAAGACAGCAGTGGAGCAGAAGGAGTCAACCAATGAGCACATTACCAAATTTCTTAGGGTGAGCGAGGAAGATGGAGTGAATCTGGACCCTGCAGTAACAGAGCTTGGGTTTTTTCTGTAAAACGCCTTTTAATCTTCTGTAAAATCTGAAAGTTTCTGAATGGCATGAGGCAGCTCAGAAAGAGAGTTTCAGGCTCAAGACAGCTAAATTTTCCTTTGTGAACCTGGATTCTACACCTGCCATAAGCTCTATAGAAGAATACTAGATAAATCTTTTAAACCAGACCTCCACAAATGGACACTGATTGCATCTGTTCTTTTTTTCTGGGTGCTCAGCTGAATTCATTAACTCTTGGTTCATGCCCACTCAAGGTGAGTGGAAACTTTATACTTGAACTTTCTGGTGACGCAGCTCCTCATGTGCCAAATAGGAGGAGTTAAAATACTATTTCAGTCAGAGAAGTGTTCAGAAAAGAAATCAGTTAATAGATGTGAATCATTTGAGTATCACAGTGATGAGCACTACTGAAAAGGCAGTGAGGATGCTGACTCTGTTACTGGAGCAAGGATGGTCAGGAGGCAGCAAATACGGTGGCACAGGACCACATATCAACCCTGGAAGAGGAAACAAAAGAGAAACTGAAGCTTGTCCAGCTGATTTTCAGCAGAGCACTCTTCCTTCCTGTGAACTGAATACAGCAGTGGTCCTGAGGGAAAAAATTGTGTGTGTGTGTGTAATTACAAGCCTGTATCATAATGCGTATACCCAAAGGGACTGGATTAATTTTGCACAAGCAACCTTTCTTCTGACATTGCCAAACTCTGAAATGCATGATTAGGAAGGGGGAGCAGAGGAACTGCTCTTTTGGTAGTTCTCCTGTGTTTAAAAAAAAAGCACTCAATAACAGCTCTGAGGCATTTATTTATATGCAATACCATCCCTGATTGTTTCAGTCCTGGAGTTTTAGGTTTATTAGTTCATTTTACTAATACTGTAATATTTGTGTTTAATGTAGCAATGTATTAATTATTTCAACAACCTGAACTTCAGGTTAAAGAGGTAGTTAGCAGGTGAGAAGCAATGTGTGTAGAACATCTCGGAGTAATGCAATGATTTTCTTCATAGTCTGCAGGGCCAAGCAGAATAAAATTGCTTGTTTAATATGCAAATCTGCTATGGGATACTCTTAGCAGTCCTTTCTCCAGTGACTCCTAGAGCTTGCTCAGAGACTCAGGATACTCAGAAGTGGGAGGAGGCATTTATATTTCTCTTTGTTATGAGGTGCTCTGTGAGGTTCCTGTGTGGAGCAATGGGTATTCTCGTTAGGGGAGGCTGAATGTGAAGATCCTACAGCAGAGACTGTTTGTCTTCTGGCCTCTGTGCATCCATGGCTCTCTGCTCTGAGATCCTCCAGGGCTCTTTCCCAGTCAGAAGTGTCAATCCAGGAAGACCTGCAAGAAGGTCACTTGATGACTGTGAACATTCAGGTGACTAAGCCTGGGTTTTAATTTGTATCAATGTCTTACTGTGCTACCCTGTGCTTAAAATTCCAAATGATCCACAACAGAGATTGGCTTAGGTTTTGGTTTTGTTTTCTTTCACCTGCTGTATGGATCCTATAGAGCAGCACTGTTAGCTTTGTCTAGTATTCTCCCTATCGTACTCTGATGATCCACTGAGTTCAGTTCAACATGGCATTCTTTTATTCCTACACTTGAACTTTGGGCCAAATATTTAGTAAGAAAATAAAAATATTAATAAAAACGCAGAGCACTTAATATAATCACCTTGGTTTTGCAGAGTTGTTCCTCTAGGAGAGGAAGATGTTTTTCTTTATTTTCAGTTCAGAATCAATTATGAGGTTTTTTCAATTTTTATCAATGCAGTGTTTTTTTAAAAAAAAATTAAGTCCCAATACAGGTATTTGTTTTACAGTCAAGCTCATGATTAAGTGGGGGAGTTTTAGCTTTCAATTTCAGTCATCATAGCTTTTTTTCTTTTTCAAGATACACACTGGAGCATCTCCAGCAAGGAGAGCTATAGAGTAAGTGTACAGCAATTGTAGCTCACACTGCTATTTGTGTTTTCTTAATGAAGAAAAAAGTGGTGTGATAGGGATTTCTTCCCATTATCTCATTTATGTCTCTTATTTATAGCTCAGATTCCTCCATGACAAGAAAAACTTTCCTCAGATTACCAGAATGTCTGGTTGTTTCATATTCTTATCTTAATGTCCCTTGATTTGGTCTAGCTGCTAGAAGATGACATTAAGAGCAACCCCACCCAGCAAACAAGAATGCCAGGTGGGGTTTGTGACATTCTTCCATTAACATTACAGCCGTTCTATCCCACAGAGGGATGAGCAGTAGGTTCATATAGACTTTTTCCTTTCTGGTGGGCTCAAAGGTCATGCAGTACAGTGTGTATCTAATGGAATAGATACCTTTAAAATGTCTTGTGAAGAAAATGCTAAAATTATTAACATTTCAACAGAGGGATGGAGAGGAGCTCTGTAGTATCAAATGCGCTTCTGTGTTTTTCATTGTTCCCAGCCTTTGTCTGGCCTTGCCTCAATCTGGTTTCTCTTGCATGCATTTATATTTGGTTCAGAGATTTTTATGAAAAGTAGCACGTAATATTCTGTTTAAAAAACAATGCTGTCTGAATCTCTTATTTTAGAAAAATATTTTATACTCTTATGATCAGTGACATTTCAGCATTTAAATTGATTAATGGTAACTTTGTAAGATAGGAAAGCTTTATTGTTTCCTCTTAGGGATAGCAGTGAAAAGCAAAATGACATGATGGCTGTCAGGCTTGAATACTGAAGTAGAATAGGCTGAGATATGTAGCAAGCCAAAGTTGTGACTTAAATCTGAATTCACTTTAGTAGTATAACATTGCCAAACAAGATCATATACTAAATGATAAAAGCAAATTTGACTACAGCCTCATCTACTTTGTGATGTGCTGACTATAAATGTATTTCAGGTGTTTGATGTCTGGAATAAAGAGAAGGGCTCCTTTCATGAATAAATATTTCAGTCTTCCCAGGATAATATTTCCAGCATGCTTCTGAAAAATCACTTTCCCATGAGATTCTCCTGAAAACTCAGCACTCTTCCTAATGGTCATACCTTTCTCTTTCTATCCTTTGTGCTTCTGTGCTTTTTTTTTTGCTGGTTTTGTGTGTGTGTGGTTGGTTGGTTGGTTGGTTGGCTGGGGTTTTTTTTGGAGGGGTGAGGTTAGGTTGGCTTTTTGCTTTTTTGGTGTTTCTACCTACTGGTTATGAACAGACCCATTGCCTTCAAAATAAACCATGGCTGTGATTATAGTCTGGCTGCATGTACAGAGAAGCTACTGACATAAAATTTAGATTTGAAAGAATTTGGCTATTCAAATGGGCTAGAAGTTGTGTTTATGGTGGTTTTGGCAAAAAAAGAAAAAAAAAAGAAAAGAAAGATAGACATAGTTATTTTACATCAGACCCCATGTTAAGAAAGTCTAATTATTTGTGAGAACCTCTCTAGGGCAATTTTTTTTCAGAAAAAGAATGTGAGAATCCCAGAAAGACAAAGGTGAAGACTATTTTCAGTTTCTTTTGAATAATAGGAGTTTGACTTAAATCTGGAAATTTGAGAGTCAATGCTGATGCCAAATATTGCAGCGATATTATTTTTTCTGTTTCACTGGGTCCCCCTTTGACTTCACGTTTATGATTTCTAACTTCTGTTTTCACACTTCCATGTGAATTATTTTGTATATTTGTATTCTGCTCTAATAAATACAAATTGAAAAGAAGTGAAAAATGGTTCATTCCAAGGCAATTATGCTTAATTTACTATTTTTTTGCAAAACAGTGGTTCTTTGTTACCATTGACAGCAGTACCTGCCACTGAGAGCAGTAGTTAACAGGATCTGGTCATAAATGCCCAATGCCAGGCACCCACGAGAGTCACTCGCTCACCCTCCCCTGCCATAGCTGGGCAGAGGAGAGAAAGAAAAAAAAATTAATGAAGGCTTCATGAGTAGAGATAAGGACCAGGAGAAAACACTTCAAGGGCAAAACAGGCTTAACTTAAAGTTATAAAGTGAATTTATTACTAACAGAATCAGAGGAGGATAATGAGAAGTAAAATAAACCCTTAGAACACCTTCCACCCCCCAGCCCCTCCCTCCTTCCCACTGACAGTGCAGGGAGACAGGGCAGGGGGGTTTGGTCAGTTCATCACCAAGATTTCCTTCTGCTGCTCCGGGAGAGGAGTCTTCCCCTGTGAGGTGTGGGGTCCCTCCCACCGGAGACATTTCTCCTGAACTTCCCCGGCGTGGGCCCGCTCTCAGGAGCAGCAGGCGAGCAGGGCCCTCTCTCTCCACCGAGTCTTCCCCTGGATCACAGCCTCCTCCAGGCATCCACCCGCTCTGGCACGGGCACCTCCCCCACGAGCTGTGGGTGGATCTCTGCATCCCCCGTGGATCCCCATGGGCTTCAGGGGCACAGCTGCTTCACCATGGTCCTCACCATGGCCTGCAGAGGAATCTTGGCGCAAGCACCTGGAGCATCTCCTCCCCCTCCTTCTCCACTGACCTTGGTGTCACCATGTTGTTGACTCTCACATGTTCTCACCTCCTCCTCTTCTCTGACTAGATTCCAAAATCTTGTGACTTTGTTTTGATTTTCTTCTCAAATATGTCATGACAGAGGCGTTACCGACCTCTCTCATTGGCCCAATTTTGGCCAGCAGCATGTCCATCTTTCAGAGCCAACAGAGATTGGTTCTGCTGGACATAGTGGAAGCTTCTAGCTGCTTCTCACAGGGGCCACCTCTGTGGCCCCCCGCTACCAAAAACTAGGCCATGCAAAAGCAATACAAGCCCTCTCATTGGGAGAGTTTCAGGCCCCATCCTTTGCCATTGGAAGAGAACACCTTCACCATCACCCTGCACAAGACACTGGGAAGAGCTTATCTTAGTCTACCTTCTTGAAAATTGTTCCTTAACTTAACCTGATCTGTCCTGAGAGGAAAGGAAGAGTCTAAGAGCTAAATTCTTCTTTTATATCAATAGCAGAAATTGAGGAATGAAGTTATAGGTCCTTACCTGTTTCTCTACCTC
Source organism: Corvus brachyrhynchos (assembly GCF_000691975.1). NCBI lineage: Eukaryota > Metazoa > Chordata > Aves > Passeriformes > Corvidae > Corvus > Corvus brachyrhynchos. Next base: position 5,363,836 of record NW_008236767.1, read on the forward strand.
TGTTCTGCAGGCAAAGCAAAACATCAATTCTGTTTTAGTATTGCTCCTATTTCTTCCACTGAGCTGACAGTAACACTATTTTCCAATTATACTCATGGACAGAAGTTTTTTTTCTTTTCTGAAAAGTGTTTTCTTTTGTCTTCCTTGAGCCTCTCCATTGGCTCAGCAATATTCTTCTTGAAAAGACTAACCAACTCTCTGTACAATATTGCAGTTGAGAATAACAGTTATATAGCAAACTACATTTGTGATCTCTTAGAAGTGCATGCCACTTATGTATGAAGCTTCTTGTCTTAATTTCCTTGGGGTGAGTTCACAGACAGAAAGAAATTGAAGCTCAAATCTTCAGTGGCTTTTATAGCAAAGATGCTTAAATTAGCAGGTTTATCACTTGGTTTTGTGTTTGAGAGTCTTCTGTTTTGGGAGGTATGATCAACAAAAAATACAGTAAGCCTTGGTAAAAGAAAGTATCATTAGGTTTAATGAGTGTAAGCAAGGCATAATATCAGAGGGTTTTGAAAGAACAACAGACCTTCATGTATAGATCTGCTATATTCCCTTGTCCTACACTATAAAATGTTAACTGCTCAAGAATTCTGTCTCAGGCAGTAGGGTAACCAGTATCTGGCCTTTATAGAGAGAATTTTTCATTTGTTTTTATCCTTTTGATATACCAGCTTCTAACCATGGCAAACATGCTCTGCAGCATAACTAGAAGGGTGGGAGCAAGCTGTTCGTGTTTGATAACTCTGGAATCTCTTAACCCTTAAAAACATGTCAGCTTATTTTATGTAGAGTTTGCATCATATCTCAGCTGACTACTGATAATTTAAGGAAATATATGTATGCATATGAAGTTGAAAACTTGACTTCTGGTGAAGGTTGTCTCTGTGAACTGTTATAATACCTTGTGGAATGCAATTTGGAGTATTTTTTGCTACTTCTTGATTTAAGGACATGAAAAAGTGAGGCTGTGATCCAGTCTGCCTAAATCCTGCCTACAATAGGATTAGAATGCTTTAGCCCTGCTGAATCCTAGACACTGATCCGGCCTGCTTACTTGGTAAGGCTATTAAATCCAGGAGGCATTGAAATTCATTAGATGCCTCCCATGAAGTCTGAATGTTCCCTAGGCACTAACATTTTGTCAGTGTGTGTGCACAGAAGAGCCTTTCTTTCTGGGGAATTGAATGACAAAAGGTATATTGCAATCTAAGACAAGGCAGAAAGGTACCTGAAGCAAGAAACTCCAAATGTTATACTGTGTGATATGTGTGTCTGGCTTCATCTTATACAAGGAGAGTGCTGGGAAGGCAGAAAGGGATGGGATCCAAGTTTCTGCCCCTGGTTATCAGCAATATGACATGGGTGTAATTTAATGGGAAATGCATAAATAAGTAAGTCCTCTCACAACTGAATGTTTTAACTATCAAGTTGGACTTGGGCTTTTCCAGCACTTGCTCCCCTTCAGTGTTCTGGACACAGTGACATGGTATTTAAAGAGCTCTTGGTTGAGTAATCACTAGGCCACTTTTCTGAGACATGACCTCAGCTCTGATCAGCCTGGCATCCAGATCTTCACTTCTTTCACACATTTTTATTGCCAGTGCGGTTCTGTGAAGTGCCACCACTCTGGGGACTAAGGGAATGGAGCAGTGCAAAATTTTTCTTTAGTTTCTTGTGATCTCAGTTGAAAAGATGTAGACGTCATTTAAGCAGACAGCATTGATGATCTCTGAAAATGCCTGAATTCCATATATTGGCAGGAAAAAAGGAAAAAAAGGTAAGCTAGGAAGATTGTGTATACTTTTACAAGTCTTCAAAGGTATCTGACTCTCTCCATTGACTTGTAGAGAAGCTGGGCAAGCTAAACTGCCTTCCCTCGCCAAACACGTAAAACTGAGATGATGCAATATCTAAATTTGAGCAGACTGGATAATACCCTGAAAAACAAAATTCTGTGGCCAGATGGTTGAATGAAATGGCATGAGTCTCCTGCGGTATGAATATTGCAAATGGCAAAATTTCATGTCACCCTTGCCAAGGAAAAATTTTGTATAATGAACCTTATTGCTGGAGGGAGCAGTCACATGTACAACCTTTCCTCAGACTCTACATGAACTCCTTCATCCAGAAGGAGCCTATTTATTCCTTCTGCACTGTTTTTCATGTACTGTTCTGTCTGAGCAATACAGATTGAGAGAAAATTGTTTTGGTGAATCCAGATGCATTTCTATGTTTCACCACCACTAGTTTACCATGATGTTCAAGAACAATGAGCAGCAGATCTGTATCTGGCATGTCTTGATATATTACACTACCTCCACAAGCCAATGGGTTTTTTAAATGTTATTCCCAGATAACTGCTAACCTAAGGTATAGAAGAGTATATGCTTAAAAGTGTGAACTCCCACATGGAGGGGGATCTGAACTTTTAGGAGGGTTGAGGAAGAAGAAGTAGTCATGTTTGTTTTGGAGGGGGAGGGGAATGCTTTGTTTTTCCCCACTGAGCATCACATTTTTGTTTCTGTTTTAATGAACTGAAAAAGTCAATGGCATTGCATTGTACATACCTTACCAAATCTGACCTATTTGAAAAATCCCACATGGGCTTCACAAAATGCTTTCTCACAGAGGAGGATTTGGTGAAAGCATATCATAACCTACTGAACAGAGTCTGTTCAGATTCCTTAGGAGTCCTTGGATATTTGCCAGGGTCACCAAATGCACTGTCACTGTCTCGAGCTGAGCTCACAGATGCTGCTTTGCTTGTGTTCAAATAATTTTTAAATTATTAAATATAGTAATCCTCCATATGCTGAGGAAGAGTTTGGTCCTTCCTGTTCTCAGGTCCCTTGGATATGAGTGGTAGGGACATTTCTTTTATCTGTGAATTGTTCTGTGCTGTTAAAAACATTTACCTTTTTTGTCCAGAGTTACCTGAATAGTATTTGCCCTTCTGCAAGAGCACATAAAGATTTTGAGTTTGTATCACTTTTTATACAGTGAGATTCCAACCTATGAGCACTTTAATGAAATCTCTTTTTCATCCTAGCTCCATATAACAATAGTATCTTGCTTCTAAGAAGGGAGATGCAAATTAATGTAAGTTTATAATGCATAGCAACCTCTAACACTTAAAAAATCATTATATTGGGGATCTTTGTCAATCAGAAAAAAGGACTGGACTACTACTAATCTGCATATACCTTTCATTTTGTGGGCTGATCACTCTAACCTTTAACAGGGAGTTCCTGTATATTCTTTGAGCTTTGGCCTTGTCATGACATCATGGAGAAGCTCTACAAAAATTTCTACTTTTAAGTCATACCACTCCTGTTTCTACACTTATTTTTAACTTAATGGTAGATATTAACTCCAAGGTTTTAACACTGTGTTTTTAAGGCACTTAACCATTCTGGTATAAAATATTTGACATCTCTGTTAGCTCTTGATCATTTGTTAATGTAAGATTTGGCAGGTTATGTAGCCCAAGACTGAACTTCATGCCTCCTGAAGATTTTAATGTGGTTTTATGGAGGTGGAATTATCCTCTGATTACTGGCTAAAATAATTATTTGTCTAGACACCTAAAATTAACGTTTTTCTGATTTTTTGACTTTTGTATGAAGTACTGATGATGTTGCTATGAGCCTTTAAGTAATTCTTTGCATGAGTTCATTTCATCCTTAACCTTTTGGTTTATGATATAAATAAACCAAATTGACAGTCAGAGAGGAGTTATGAAAAAAAGTTCATTGAATAACAAAGTCACCTCTTCTATGAAGACTTCTCAGGTCTGGTCAAGAGCTTTTCCAACAAAAAACATCCTTTTCTACCATTGAGGGTTAGGAGGAGGGTCAGGGAAGGCTGTTAGCTGAAACACAGTGTTTTAAAGGGCTGAGTCAGTTGGTTTTGATGATCACCTAACCAGTAGGCCTGGTTTCTTCCTCATGCTTTGCCTGGCAGAAACCCTTCCTGTCACTTCTCTGGTCTTCTTCTCAGAGGTGGTCTGAGCCTGAGAGATGCTTGGTGGGATGCAGGGTTTTGTCAGCCCTGTTAATACCTTGAGGTGTCTGGGAATCAGGGCTGTGTGGAAACTCACAGGACTGGGTCCTGCACATCCTGGCTGAGTGGTGCTGGATCAAGAGGCAGTATAAACATGACAAATTAGTCCGAACTAGGTTATATGTAATTTAGGCCAGCTTTGTAGCCTTAGGTCAGCTTCATGCCAGCTGCATAAGGACAGGTGATATTAGCCTGCTAAAATGTTCATTTCTGTATATTTTATTACCAGGATGAATGCTTTATGTACTTTATTCATTTATATATTTATATTTCTAATTTGGGATTAACAGGAGCTGTGATGTCAAATTGTCAGTATTTATTGTTTAGAGCATTTAATGACTGGGGTCTCTACTTTTACCTTAATTTTTACAAGTCTGACTAACGTGTAGTTCTTTCTCTCTCCCTGATAGGCATTCTGAGAAAGCATCTCTACCCAGAAACATTTATCTTTCCAATTTGAAATGAAACTTTTCTTAAATATTGTCTTTGTCAACAGTATGGGAATTGTGAGTTCTGAACGTCTCTATTGATGATGTTGATAAAATTAATTTCCCTTAGGGATGCTATGTCACTGGTTTTAAAAGTCTAAGTGACTTTTTAGAAGAAGGAGAAGTTACTGTTCTGTGACAGCCTGAGAAATTCGGGGTGTTTGGTTTTTCTTTTCTTTATTTAATACGTTATAGCCATCCTGTGGTAGAATTACAGAGATGTGGCTCCAGCTGTGCTACTCAGCTTCTGTAAGCAGAATTAAAATTGCATATAAATGCTTTAATTGCCCTTCATTTTTTAATATTGCCAACTCAAGCTGTGACTTACTTTTTTTTAAATCAGTAAATATAGGACCCGCATTTATTAATGCTTTATGCATAGTTGTTCTTATTTATGTTGTGGGTTGTAGGCAGAAGGATAAGGTGTGTACCTCAAAAGACCTACTTTTAGTGGATGTAGCTCTTCAAAGCTGGTAATTGACACAATTTTCATACCTAGGGTAACTCACTGGATTTTGAATAATGTTTAAAAAGAAGCCAACACTCATTAAATACAGAGTGACTGTTATCAAGCTACTATAAACGAACACTAATGGAGGTTATTGAATTTCATTTTACATATCAGCAACAGCTGATCCCTTCAGAGAGTTCCTATTCAGCTCCTTACAGTACCAGGAACCTGATATTTTTTTAAATACAACTGAGGGGTTGAATTTCAAATGTTTTTGGGAGTAGAGGCCTCCTGGTGCCACTGGGTTATTATTAGATGTGGGCAAAATCAGGGATAATACATTAGACAATGTCTTGTATCATATAATTGAATAGACTGTTTTTATTTTGTGTTCAAAGAAAGCCTTCTCCAGATGAAAATGTGCAGTCAGGCTCATCCTTTATAGAGGTTGGTCCTTCTGTGAAGCCCTAGATTAATCAGATCATATTTTTCTGTCTTGGGTGAAAGACATTTTAGTTATTGCTATGAAGAAATAATGTGCACATGGCCATACTTACATATTTATTTTGACAGGAAATTATTCTGACTGCTATTCTAATTTAATTTTCTCCTGAAGGGAAGGAAGGAGACAAACATCTACACTTTCTCTCTTTTAGTGTTCCGTTAAAGTTGAATGAAGGGAACTTCATATTGCTAAATCAGCAAAAAGCTGTTCAAAGTCTATGAAAACTATGAATTTCTGTCATTTCATAGCCCAGAAGATATTATTATTCATTTAACATAATGGATAAATTGTGACTGCTTATACTAAATAACCTAGACATCAGCCAGATGCCGTCACAGACTTCACAAAATGGTGTAGTGAGCATAATATACTGCTTCTATAATGGAAAAGCATATGCTTTTCAGTTTTATGGATGAGGAAAGCATATTTAGCTCATCTTATCCTGTTTGGGGGCCAAGATAAAAGCATAACCATTTTTCATGGAAAGAGACAAACATCTGAATGAATTATGGCAATGCAGTGATTGGAGTTTTCTATTTATAGTTCAACAGTGGCCCTAAGGACACAATAAACTCCTCTCAGGGAATCATACCTTTTGCTTACAGTATCAATTCATTTTTCATCTACACATCTCCATTAAAATATAGAGTGGTAGCATACTCCTCCTGTCAAAATGCTATTCAAATGAGTTGGATAGCTGTTAAAATAAAAGACTCTTCAATAAGAATGTAGCTGCTGTTATTAATAATATGATTTGCAATTGCAGGCTAAGGTTCATTCATGTCATGTATGTCAAAGGAATGGTGGAAGAATGGAAATTCAGTGTAGTCATTTAGTGCTGTCTTATTTCTATGAGTCTATGTTGACTTTCTCTTTTTTTCCATTCTTCTTTTTCCATCTTTTTTTCCCCTTCCTCTCTTCTTTCTTCTTCCTTGTGTTCAGAAACAAGGCCTTACAGGTGAGGTTTTCAATATAGAAACTCCTAACAGTGTCTCCCTCCTAGACCTGTGTGTTATTTAGTAGCTTAGAAAAGACTCTAAACTACATGCAGCATTAATTTTACTTCTTATTCCAAATCACCACTCAGGTGATGTACAGGCTTCTTATCCTTAAAAATACACCCCTCTGCAGAAACCTAGGATCATAAAAGCAATAAAACCATGAGAAACTGATTATGCTTAAGAGGAGACCATCATTCCATATTCTTGGAGACAGTTTTAAAACCTCCATCACACTGCAAGAAAGCTTGTTCCATGCTCCTCTCAATTGCTCTATTTATGCAAAAACTCTGCAATGAAAATCATCGCCAGTGCTTTCAGTGAGGAGACTATAACCCCCAATAAGTGATTCCCTACAAAATGCACTGCTAAAGTGACAGGACAAAAGTCTTTTATTCCAAAAAAGGGCTCTTTGGATATAGTCCAGTTTGAGTAAACACAGTTCTGTCTATCATTCTCATTTTACACTCTGGATACTGTTAGTCTCATTTGTGTTTATGATGAAAGATTAGCAGATCAAACCAAAGATCTGCACAGACACACACAGAGAATATTTTATATCGTAAACCGCCCAGGAACAGTTGTTTTCTGATCTTGACACAAAGTCAAGTTTGATGACACTAGATTAGCAAAGGAGATAAAAAGAAATGAGTGATAAATATCGTTCTTGTTTTATTTTCATCTGAAGTTGTTTCCCGTGTGAATATGCAGTTGGCTTATATAGAAGTGTCAAATAGTGTTAGGACAATTCACTTATCCGACTCTTCAACAAGGCAACGTTTCTCCTTGTTTTCTTTTCCTCTTTGCAGATCTCCCTGTGTTTAATTGCATTCATAGAAAACTGCCTAAAGCTCTTAATTTAACAAATTTAGTCTAAACCAAGTAGCAGCTCTCAGCCTCTAGGTAATGAAATGTTTCATGGCATGACATTAGCCTGTGTTATGTTTGAGGGCACAGCTGAGATGCAGCTCCTTGCTGGGTAGACACAGGCAATGCAATCACCCTGAAGAGCAAATGTACTCCTTCCATATACACTTCCACATTCCTACATTTGGTCTGTAGGAGCATATATATTTCATAAAGTGAGAAGCCTTGATTATTTGAGGTTTGGATGAGGTGACAATCAATGGCAGTTTGCTGGGTTTGGGGGGCTCTGTGGTATTTTTAAATATCTGTGACAAGCACTTCTGCTAAGTGATTGCACCTTACCGTGCAAGATATTTCTACTTAAAATGATCATAAGCAAAAGGATATCCAGGAAAACATCCTGGTTTAAGGCACTGTCACACACACTGAAGGTGTCAAAGAGTGCACTGATGCCAAAGGCAATTTTGCAAGTAGTAAGGTTCACAGCACATGCTAGGGCAAGTTGATTTTAAGGAATGCTTGGTCTTTGCAAAGTCCCATTTTAAGCTGACTGCCCTCTTCTTATGCATTATATGTGAAACATCCTGGATTTTCCCAGAAGAGGTAGTATTTCAGTATCAAATTTACTGGCAAATATACAACATAATTATGCTGTAAAAGTAGTCTTGATTAAAAAGTGACCAGGTAAGATTAAAAATCTTTAGCAAAGGAAAACAGCAGGATGGCACAACTATAAAGGCAAAAAAGGAGAATAAATTCCTAGTTCAATCTCCCTTCTAGTGCAAATACTGAGTTTGGGTCCTGATTACTGAAAAAGTTTCTTCCTATTTATATGATACAGCAGTTGCTGAGTGTCTCTGACTACCATGTTAAGGAAATGTCTGACAGAACAAAGTTTCATCCTGAAATGCTCATTCCTTGGGGCAGAATTCTCTGATTAAGAATGTGCTGTGTTTGATTAAATCTTCCACAAAACCAAAGCAGAGTTCAAAAGAGGAGCATCCATTTCCCTGACGGCATCAGCAGTGTCTGATGGAAAAGTCACTTTCACCAAGCAGCTGCAAGGCTCAGAGGAATTCTGGTTCTCTGGAAATACAGCAACATTTGCATTTAGTCTCATTTTGACCAAAATGAGATGCAATAGCAACAGGAAAAAATATCCCTTCCCTGCTATCAGGAAATCCTACTTGTCAACAGCTCTGTCTGCATCTCATGCTGGAGATGTCACACTTGTGATGTCCAGAGGTTTGGCTGCAGGTAGTTTCCAAAGAGGAGCTGGAATCAGTGTTAAGCCTGTAGTTGAGGTCCAACTGTGCCACCCCGTGTTACTTGTGAAAGGCTTGCATATTTCTTTAAGGCTTTTTCTTGTGAAGGGAGCAGTGGTTAGCACATTGAAGGCTTTGACTGACACAGTAATAGCAACCAGAGTTGGTAGGAAATAGACATTTCAAATCTGTGCATAATTCCAACATTTGGAGCGTAGGTTGGTGGCAGATTTGTGCTAATGTGAAATGGAAAGAAACCCCAAATTTCAATTTCTTTTGAAAGAGACATTCCTTTCTCTCCTCATTATCTCCAATATAAGTGCTGATGGTTTGGGGTTTTTTCATTAGTGCCACATCCATATAAAATTTAAAAACTATATCAGCTGTAGGCATCTAATTAGTATGAAAGTTTAATAGCTTAAAAGCATGTATCAAGTACTATTGAAATTTGACTTTTGATTTTCTTCCATTGAAAAGCAACTTGTCAGTCAACATGATTTCACAAACCTGATAAATTTCTTATAGGTGCATTTTTAAAGGAAAACTGTGTTGCTTCATCATAATAAATATTTTCTTGGCAGTTGAGAGCCAACTTGTCAACTGTTCCATTTCTAAAAGTGATATTGCTTGTTGTTTAGTTTTGTGTTTGGCCAAGGTTTCTATTTGATAGTGTTTGATTTAATGATGATTTTTAAAATGTAAATAATTGTATTTATGGGTAGATATTTGTCAAGAAACTGAATGTTAGCACAAGTGTTAGCAAGTCCTGTCATTGCTGCCAGGTAGCAAATAAGTAATGTATCCTTGATGTGACTAATGGAGGTTTGCAATGTCATCTTGAATCTTCCCGTTACTTCTTCAACAAGCATTTGTGTACCAGAGACATGCCTGCAAAGATGTATGCTATGGGTGCAGTAGATATACACAGCAAGAAAGTGATTGTGATACAGTCACTAACAAAGGTAAAGCCAAAAAATCTGGACTGCCACTAATGCACAACCTCATGAGTAATGGATTCCTACTCCTTTTCTAAAACATGATGGAACTGAGAAAAGGAAAAATGTGGAGGACTGTATGGAAGTGGAAATTAAAAATAACTGGAGGGAATAAACAATAAGTTCCTCATGATATGGCAGTCAGGTTGGGGCACTTCCCTCCGGAGAAGGGCCAAAAGGACTGCAGCTGGACAGGATGCATAAGAGGCAGCAGCAGAGAGTTTGTACCCTGAAATGAGAAGCAGACTACTCCAGTCGAATGCTTGTGCTGTAATATGGTGCTCAGTAACTTTCTAAAATCACTTTGACAAAACAAACAACCCATTTCCATCTGGCAGAGGATAAAAAAAAAAGGCATGATGACAGCACTGTGTCCTGAGAGTTCTTTGGTTCTTAAGCATACATGGTGCTCATGCCTACCTTCTGTGCCTGGTGTCAGCTTTTATCTCACTCATCATGGGCTCTTTCTCTTCCTACAGCTCCGGGGTAGAAGTGCCCGAATAGAACAGTGCTGAATAGTACTCAGCTTTAAGACAAGTGCCAAATATACCAAAGGACTCTATCACAGCCTGGCAGTTCATTAATATGTGGGGAATGTACTTACCCCAACCTTGGCATCTTTTTTTTTTTTTTTCTGTCTAAAGAAACTCAGCATTAACATTTCTCATCACAGCAGTAACATTCTCTGATTTAATTTTTTCTAAAGCATTAATTACTTTTCAACAGATAGTCTGACAAATTTCCTTCCAAGTTGCAATTTGTCCAGGGACCAAGGTCAATGAAAGCCAATGCACAGTGATCATTTAGCCCTACCTAGGGTTTTCTGGCTGGAGTCCTCCACTGCTGGGATTTCCTATTACCTTTCTGCTGTTCTTAACCACCATGTAGAAGTTTCCACTAGCTAGTGTGTAATCACCTTCAGATCCATTCCTATGAGGTCTCTGATCACTTAGTCCAACACCAGACAGATTTTACCTGCTCAGGTTTTGCAGACAGCATGGTTGCAACATGCCTGCACCAGCCTTTGCTCTCAGGCAAATTCCTTACCCTGGGGACAGCACCAGAGCAACCTGGAGGCAGGGAAAGATCTCTTGGTGCTATTCCTCCCTTGTGCTTTCCTGTCCCCAGGAGAGCAGTGCAGATACAGGGAGGGGCTGGAGATGAAACAGAGTGGGCAAATTTGTCCTTCTGGAAGTCTGACAACCTAAAAAAAACCAAAACAACAAAACCTGAAAAATACCACAAAAAGGAAAAGAAAATATAGCAAAGCGTAAGGTGGATTTGCTCAAGGTAGTTTGAATCCTGCAGGTGAAATGCTGTAGATGTCTGCACTGAGTCAGACAGCCAGACCTAGAGGCACTGGGGAATTACGTGTGTGGTCAGGCGCAGATCTCTTGCCTCCAGGGGAGGTCTTTCACCTGGAAGTGCCCTGGGAGCCTTGCTGTTTCCATGTTAGAAGGCAGCTGTGCTGGAGTCTTAACAAACATTTGAAAAAAGGTTTTTATATTACACCTTTTAAGCCTTCTCTTTCTAGTCTAGTTTGTAATTATTTCACCAGTCATTTATTCCAGATTTTCAAGAAGCATGTCAGCCTTGCCTTCTTCCTTTGCTCCTTCTTCAGCTTCCAAGGAATGGAGTTTTACCAGAGAAATTCTTTGAAAGCACTCTTGGGAAATAATATGCCTGAATAGATGCAGGGCTGTTCTTTAATACTAGCACAGGTGAAGATCTTGCACCACAAAGTAAACTGAAATAAGATTGTGTGACTTGTTTGACCAATGCAGTGAAACTGCACAGTTCAGATATCAAACACAACAAATAATTTAATGATTAATCCACAGAAGAAAAAAATTGATCAAATATATTTGAATTCTAAACTGAAGGAAATTACAATCTGCTTGCAGATATTTTGCGATGTGTACACAGGGGTAAATTGTTCCCTAAAATTATTCACTCACTCATAATCACAGTCAAAAGAAATACCTTCCTCAAGAAGAGTAAGTGCAAGAATAGCATTAATCTTAAGGAAGGGTTGAATCACTGAACCTGGAAACCAGATCAGTAAACTCGGGTGATGGAAGGCAGCCACTGTTCTTTGGCACTAAAGTGCTTCCAGATTGCATCAAATTATCAAAATTCTGCAGAGCTGAGAGGATAGCAGTGACCCTCAAGCCATTCTACACACAAAGTTCCAAAGCTTTTCATGTTTCTTATGATCATTTTCTGATTTCCTCTCACCTACCACACAAGAGGAAAAAAGTACAAGAAAAAAAAGTCAAAATAAGTTGTTTTTCCTTTATGATAAATTTAATTTTGTATTCCTCATTCCCTTTCAGTTTCTGTTATCAATATTTACTGCTCATCTCTCATTTTTCATTAAATACCATTTATTCTAAAACTGGGTTAGTGGTAGGAATATCTATGCATGAATATTTTGTCAAATTGGAAGTTGCTGAGTGCAGCTCTCAGAGTAAATCTGAGTTCATTACTAAATAAAGCTGCCCTGATTACAGTTTTTATTTTGTGATCGTTTCTGCATCTGTACTAGATGTGGGGCTAGCCTGAGTGCCACACATTTTCACAGTGTAGATTGGGCCTTAGCATGTGTTGATTTCAATTATTTGAACATATCCATTCGGTCACATATGTGTACATTGATAGCATACCTCCTTGCAGGTTCCCAAAGTTCATATTTAGTGACATTTAACTGTTATTTTACTCCCTGTTGCAAAAAATTACTCTTGCTGGCTTCAATACAGTGGCACAGTATGTGCACAGGAGGAATTTCAAGGAAAGGTGTGCAGAAAATATCTAGCTGATGGAGGCACTGTAAGTTAGTCAGAAGTGAAATGGGAGAGATGCATACAAGAGAGGGGGGCCTCTCAGTACCTGAGGTTGTGAGGATGGCTGGTAGGTCAAGGTGAATGTCACATCTCTTGTCTTCACATCTTGTCCTCAAGCATCCATAACTGCTGGAACTGATCATCCAACTCACATCAAGTATTTAGGTCGCCCATGCTCTGTTGTCAAAACCAGTTCAGTTTCATGCTCCCTCTTAGCTATTTGCATTTATTTACCTATATTCCCTGCTCTGCCTTGGGTGGCAAGCTTCCTGTCCCTCCTCCCAGCTGTGACACACCTAATGCAGGATGTTAAACGTATTTGGTCCCCTCAAGACACGTCCACAGGAGGAGTGGTGATGACTGGTGTTGAAAAACGTGTTCCCCCACCTGAACCATGGTCCCCTTCCAAGTCTCCCTGGTTCTGCGTGTCTCAAGATATGGGGCAGGGCTATAGGAGCTGAAGTTTAAATGCCTTTTCAGCTCATCAGTGGTAGAGACATAGGTGTCCAGGGAGTATTCCTGATCTAGGAGTACTGGAAGCTGGACAGCAGGTGGGGGACACCTCAAGATGTCAGTGGGATGTCCTTGTCAGACATCAGGACCTGGATACCAGGTTGCACTGGCTGTGTATGTACTCATAATGAAGGAAGGCCAAAGCACCAGCATGTGATTGCCCTCATCATTAGCCTCATCCCTGAGAGCTTTGGGATGGGCCAGCTGTCACTCCCATAAAAGACCAAAGACAGGCATTGATGTGACTGGTAATTAACACAATCCCAAAGGACAGTTGACTTATGGGTAAGGTCTCAGACCACGTTATTTTCTAGTACAAATGTAGCCACAGGTTCTCCAAAATGAAAGAAGGAAATGTTTCTAGACCTCCCAGCCCTGATCACTCAGTCATGCTCTCTCACTGTGCAGTAATGGTACAGATCTGACTGTTATGACACTGTGCAGTGTCTTTGATTTTCTCTATGAATACTTCTTTCCAGATTATTGGCCTGACCAAAGCCTCTAACAGAGTGGAAACATATGAGTCACTGTTACTTACCTGGGTCAATAGATAATGGGGCCCCCTGTTTAGCAAATGTATTATTGAAGAGGCTTTTGGTTATAGATTTTTCACAGATCTATGATTTCCGTGAAAATATAGTTACAGAGAGCAGCTTCTTCAAAAGAAAGCTTTTCTCCTCATTAGGCTGTAACAAGCAGGAAGGAAGAGGTCAAAAAGGCAAACTTTAAAATCTATTGTTTTTCCTAAATGTACCATTTTTCTCATAGAATTAAATATCTTTGTCTCAGCCTTGATCCTCTGTGTCCCTTCAAGGTCTGAGCCTGACCTTTTAACTTCTTTTGGGACTTGCATTTGAGGAACACCTAGCAAAATAATGTCAGGGTTGCAGTTATCAAAATACTCATGCAATCTAGCTGCATGATTCTGAAAATAAGCTCTGAGGAGTCATAATCCTGATTTTCAGAGCAGTTGAGGCTAGCTGAAGACATTAACTTTTGGATTGTACAGGCAAAATCTGCATGTAGATCTCAACTTTCCTTAAATGTTAACACAATAACTCCCAATCTATCAACTCCCAATTTAGCAAGATGATTTTTTGTATCACATGCACTAAAATATTCATAAAGTAGAAGTATACTCCTTCACTTTTGTTTCTCATCAGTGTTCGGTTTTGTTTGTCTGTTGGGGTTTGGGATTTTTTTGGTTGGTTGGTTGGTACTTGAATTACCAGGCAACCTTTTCTAACTCTCAGCCCCTCCTTCATGAACTCCTTCATTCCACTGCTGAAGTTAGTCTGTTCATACTGAGTTTAACTTTCAGCAGACATTTTCCTGGCTCTTCAGATTTTGTGTACTCTCTGAGCCAAGTGCTGGGCCAGCAGGCAGATGCAGGGATGCTGAGAAGCAGCCTACACTGCTTCACATAAGACTGTCCCAGGAGTATCAAGCCAGTCTCCAAAGGTTGCCTCAAGGGCACGGCTAGGCTGCAATCTTGTGCCTTAGCAATAAAATGTTACCTGGCAACTGTCCTGTCAGGCATACCATTTATTAATTGCAGGATATATCTCCCAAACTGGAGCCACACTGGAGCTCTTTCCAAGCCACATATAGCTGAGCAATTTCAGCTTGGTGATTCTGAAGTGAGACACATTGTATAAGCCATGCACACTAGTATGTGTGGGAGGAAATGTGAAATGGTGCATACATTAAATTTTGTTGTATTAGGGTGGTGCCTATGATGAAATCTTGTCTGAGAATAACTGATACTACAGGGTCTCCCAAATCTAGGTTTTGGATGCTAGATAGAGCTTCATGCTGGCAGTTCAAGGAAAAGCTTATCTGGTTTATAAATTTATAGCGGTATTTCTATTGTCTTGCCTGTAGAATGACTGCAGTCAAACTCTTTTGTTTTGCTTTCTTTTCTGTTTTGTTTCCCCTGCCCCTCAAACTCTGATCAAGATTTCAGTCACTGAAATTATGACAAGGCTTCCCAGAAACTGATATGTCTGTTTCAGATTCATATTTTGGTCTATAAATAGAATAAAGGATGACATTGAACATAATGAAGAGTGCACATGTCATCACGTATTTAATATGGTAATGGTGCTGCAAATGGGTAATTGAGGGTTGGTAACATGAATCATTTACAAATGTGTTCTCAATTCTATGAATATTCTTATGGGCTCTATATAGAGTCAGTGCCAATTAACAGGGGCACCTGAGCTCCAAGACAAATGTGTTTGTAGGTATCTAGGACAAGAGCATTCTTCAAGTAAAATCTTCCTCCTTTAATGACTCCCAGATTAGGAGATAAGCTGTTCCTTGCGGATAGCTACACTGGGAAAGTATCTGCTATCATGTCTAGTATGGGAATCTGATTTACTTGCTTATTTATTTATGAGTGCTGGACTCTTTAATTCTAGATGAAGCTGAGGGAACTCCGCCACTGTGAACATCAAGCTTAAATTAATACAGACAGTCAGCCTCACATGAGAAAGCTGAGGTTGTATATTCAGTCCCAGACTGAAAATACCTGACTTAGTTCAGGTCTCTCTACACTGTGTGTAGAGAGGTATGGGGAAGCAAAGTATGCGTGCACTCTGCATAGAAATTGTAGGTTTTCTTCTCAGAAAATATTTATATCTCTGCCTGGGAGGCTAAGCCGAAAATTCCTCTATGATTGAATAGTAAGAGCTCCTGTTGGCATAGTTGTCAGATGTGTGTTAATATATGGTGCTCTGGTGGAGTTATTTAGGCTTTTGCTACTTACTAAACTGCAAAAGATTTGTTTCTCAGTGGTCAGATGTCATCTTTGATCCAGTAAGATTTAGTTTAAAGACCTTTTCCTCTGTTCTTTGGCAAGCAATCAAATCCAGCTTACTTTCATGGTCTTCTGAGAAACACATCAAGATTATCAAGATTTCTAATGCTTCACATTTTTCCACTGTATTTATTGAACCCCACAGATTCCAACTTGTTCTGCAAAAAAGTATATGACGAGCTGGGACTTAATGTTGTGATAAGAAAAAAGTCCATTTCAACTAAAGTATAAAAAATTTGGCAATTAGGAGGTATTCCTTGCTAAGCATGTGGAAATTCTCCAAGGTTATGCTTCTTGATCAAAAGAGCTGAACTGAATGTATTAAACGGTATGGGATATGGTTTACAGCACTATGCTCAGAAATTTGGAGGAGGACCTCAAAATGCCTTGCCTTTTCCTTGCCTGTCTTGTCTCTTGATGCAGTCGTCCATCATTCCACAGTGTGTTTTGGTTTTCTTAAGGCAGAATGAAAAGTGGGGCAGTCCATGGCCAATGTATTTGACCTTACTACCTCTGCAGTAGTTGAGTCTCCTCCTACCCAGGACTACTCCGGTCAGATTGTCAAATTTCCCTTCTGCTCACTGCCTTTCAGAAAGGGTTCAAATTCAGTGTCTCCATTTTAGCACATTTTAAGCAGCAGTTTTAGTTTTCAAATGTTTTTTTTCCCTTGTGAAGCCTTGTCCTTTTAAACTCTGATGTTTCACCTTCTAATCTTAGTAGTGTAAATCTTTTGTGCCCTGAATGTTTTGACTGTCCATCCGTAGGCCAAAATGTGATTGGAATTCATTAAAATTACTTACTCTGTTCTTCCTGGAGGCCTTTGGAAAAGCTGGCTGGGAGCTTGGAAAAAGGACTTGATCCAAAAGGCAGGCTGTAAAGGAAAGAGAGAAGTGTCTGTGAATGTATGGTAACACTGATTATCCTCTTCCATGTGTGTATTCAGTGAAATCATTACATTATGTGTAATAGGGTTGGCAGCACATTCATTGCCTTTACAGGGTTTACAGAATCCTCTCTTCTGTCCCATACATACAAGGTGGTGGGTACAAATACAGGAAAAGAGTAGAAACTAGTGTAGAAACCAGTGTATTTCTTTGGCTGGCATTATGTTTCTAGATAATGAATGAGCTAAAATTTTTAGGAGCTGTAGCAAAGCTTATTTACAGCTCTATTGATTTTTGTTATCATGAGTGCCATTATTGCCTTCCCAGCCTTAGATGAATGATCAGTAACTTAACACGTGAAAGCAGCGTATGTTTGTGTTCAGAGAAGGGAGCTACTGCAAGATGTATGACCGCTGACAATTAAAATTAAATTTTACTCATTTCTTATTAAAATTATATACCCAATTTGTAAGTGCTGCTATTGACGTGATTCTGTAATTAATTTAAGCAATAGCAAAGAAAAACAAGTGTAAATAAATGAGGCAGGAGAGATGAGATGATACAAGCCTGGAGTGGGGTGTTAGAGAGCTGAGGTCTATTTCCAACTCTGCCAGCATTTGATCTGCTGCCAGGCTATTTGAATTTTTTTCTCATTGCACTTTTTTCTGCCATATACAAGCCCTTTTGGAGGACAGTTTACTTAATACAGTTTTGAGAAATTGGTGAGATGGATCCTGGTTCCTGTCAGCATGAGTGGATGTTAAAATAATACAGAATTAAAACTCCTCACCTATTACTCAAATTTTTCTTACAGCACTAGATCAAGATGAAAAGATAGAGTTTCACTACAATTAATAGACACATATCACATATGGCAACCCCTCTAATTAATCTGGCACAA
The DNA here is from genome assembly GCF_000691975.1 of Corvus brachyrhynchos. Lineage (NCBI taxonomy): Eukaryota > Metazoa > Chordata > Aves > Passeriformes > Corvidae > Corvus > Corvus brachyrhynchos. Next base: position 5,381,435 of record NW_008236767.1, read on the forward strand.
TGCTCTCTAAATGTTTCCATTGAATCACTTTTAAAAGGACTTGACAAGAAGCTTAATCTCCCATTTATTTTAGGACTGCAGTAGTTCTTTCATTTAGTGTCAGCATTGCTCTCTTTTTCCAAATGCATCCCACCACAATGTTATCCAAACATGTTTATCTGCCTTGCATCTGAGATGAGCCAATAGTGCACTGGTTAGAGACAGGGCTCCTTCTGGACAAGCTAACTTCTTAAAACAAGATTTTCATGGTCTTAACTTCTCTTCAAATCAAAAGTTTATTTGTAAAGCACAGGGTAAAATAAAAACCAAAACTATTCCTGAGAAAGAAATTAACATGGGGAAAAAACCAAAATTAAGCATTCTTAACTATAGAAATAGCATGATCAAAAATAGATACTGTAGAGTAGAAATTAGTTGTTTAATTTAGAGTATAAAATATATTTATGTGATTTATGCTTGATTAATTACTAAATTTGTAGATTAGGAAAATTATATCCCATAAAATATAGGGCATGAGGATAATTTACCTGGAAAACCACGTACAATCAACTTAGAGCATTTCTTGTTCTGAATTGGTATTGGTATGAAGTGAAAAACAACTAATCTTCTTTGAGACAGACACATGAGAAACCCTGTTATCTCTCTAGATCTTGTACTTTTTAGAGCTAATTTTGGTCGCAGAGCATAGAACCACTTCACTCAGTGATTTAAACCCATGGGAAGCATAAATTTTTCCTTCCAGGCAACACAGCGCACAATCACAGAATTGAATCATAGAATCATTAAGATTGGAAAAGACCTCCAAGATCATCAAGTCCAGCCTTTGGCCAAATCTATAGAAACAAACACCCCAAAATACTTAATGAATCTTTCAGAAACACACTTGGGTTAGATTTCTTGGATTGACAGTTGGACTTGGCAACTTTTCAGTTTTTAATTTATTTTGATTAGTGGAGCCTTTTTCCTGCTCCAACCCTCATAAAAGTGTAGTGTTTGTCCTTACATTTTTCTGTACAAGGAACCAGTGCCATGACAGCACCCTTGCTCACAACACAGCAAATGCAAATCTAAGACTCAGCCCCAAGCCTGCTCCATTCCATAGATGGTTGTAACTAGTTATGGGTTAACTAATGTGACTGGAACAGCAGTGTTATCCATGACTAAGCAGCAGAGTAGAGGTGTGGAGAATGAAGGACCAACATAACCATGTAGTGAAAGGAAGGAATTCCCCACACAGATGATGTGTTTTTTCAAATCTGAGTTGTAGGCAGGTCTGTCAGTAAAGCACATGCTTAGGGTTATGTGGTGCAAAACATTCAGGTGCTTGTGAACAGTCACTCTCCAAAATGCCTGTTGGCTTCTTCCAAAAGTGCAGTGTTCTGAATAATCCCAGGACACTAAGTGCCATCAAGATGTAACGCAAAATTACTGGAAGTGTTCAAGGCCAGGTTGGATGAGGCTCTGAGCAACCTGGTCTAGTGGAAGGAGTCCCTGCCCATGGCAGGGGGTGTGGAACTGGATGGTCTTTAAGGTTCCTCCCAACTCAAGCCATTCTATGATTCTATGAAAATTGGGTCAGGTCAGGACACAAGTACAGAGCACCAACAATGCCCTGTAAATAGACAATACTTGATGGCAAATGGAGTCAGCAACTATGATGGACTTCCGTCCTCTTTTCTTCCTTCCAATCTTATTGAAAGAGAAAAGATGAAAAACATTTTGAAAGGCAGGGGAACACAGCATTAAACTCAGGCTGCCTGGTGTTTCCATTCTGAGGCCAGCTTTCTCACATAAAACTTTGAAATGCAAGTTGACAGAAAAGTTCTGGAAAAAAACCCAAGCAGCTGAGTCAGGAAAAAAAGCATGGGAAGATCAATGCTTTTGTTCTCCAGAAGGCTTCATTTAGTGTTTTGCTGGAAGAGAATAAGGCTTTGTTTTGGTCTCTCCCTTGCATGTTGTAATTTTAGTATTGCTCATAAATGTTCTTTGTCACCAATTCAGAGCACGAGGAAATATGTCCAACACTAGGTTATTGCTGTCTAAGCTATTTTCCTAAAAGTTTCATGCACAAAAATTTGCACTAGGGTGCCGGGTTGTGATAAAACCAATTCCCAGTCATGGGTAGCAAATAGTACAGGAGGATGCTTACAATATTTTTTTAATAGAAACCATTAAATCAGATATTTACTCATTTTCTCATTGGAGGCTACTCAGAATTGTAGTAACTCACAAATGGATTATGCAATAAAGTATGGGATGGTATAAAAATGACAAAACAATATATTGAACTGAGAGAAAACTATACCTTTGTTCTTTTGGGAGCAGTAGGGTTTTGGGGTGATGAGGCCTTTTTTGTGTCCATTCCTTGTTGGAATTTCAAAAGGTTTAGGGTGGGTCTAGGAAAACTGTAAAGTTATTACAGGAAACTTAGCAAAAAAAAAAAAAAAAAAAAAAAATA
>NW_008236767.1:5384527-5394048 GCF_000691975.1 Corvus brachyrhynchos
TGAGCAACCTGGTCTAGTGGAAGGAGTCCCTGCCCATGGCAGGGGATGTGGAACTGGATGGTCTTTAAGGTTCCTCCCAACTCAAGCCATTCTATGATTCTATGAAAATTGGGTCAGGTCAGGACACAAGTACAGAGCACCAACAATGCCCTGTAAATAGACAATACTTGATGGCAAATGGAGTCAGCAACTATGATGGACTTCCGTCCTCTTTTCTTCCTTCCAATCTTATTGAAAGAGAAAAGATGAAAAACATTTTGAAAGGCAGGGGAACACAGCATTAAACTCAGGCTGCCTGGTGTTTCCATTCTGAGGCCAGCTTTCTCACATAAAACTTTGAAATGCAAGTTGACAGAAAAGTTCTGGAAAAAAACCCAAGCAGCTGAGTCAGGAAAAAAAGCATGGGAAGATCAATGCTTTTGTTCTCCAGAAGGCTTCATTTAGTGTTTTGCTGGAAGAGAATAAGGCTTTGTTTTGGTCTCTCCCTTGCATGTTGTAATTTTAGTATTGCTCATAAATGTTCTTTGTCACCAATTCAGAGCACGAGGAAATATGTCCAACACTAGGTTATTGCTGTCTAAGCTATTTTCCTAAAAGTTTCATGCACAAAAATTTGCACTAGGGTGCCGGGTTGTGATAAAACCAATTCCCAGTCATGGGTAGCAAATAGTACAGGAGGATGCTTACAATATTTTTTTAATAGAAACCATTAAATCAGATATTTACTCATTTTCTCATTGGAGGCTACTCAGAATTGTAGTAACTCACAAATGGATTATGCAATAAAGTATGGGATGGTATAAAAATGACAAAACAATATATTGAACTGAGAGAAAACTATACCTTTGTTCTTTTGGGAGCAGTAGGGTTTTGGGGTGATGAGGCCTTTTTTGTGTCCATTCCTTGTTGGAATTTCAAAAGGTTTAGGGTGGGTCTAGGAAAACTGTAAAGTTATTACAGGAAACTTAGCAAAAAAAAAAAAAAAAAAAAAATTGGTGCATATGTCAATGAATGCCTTGAACGGTCTCTGTAATTAGCTATTGCTGGCTGAGGGCAATCACTCCCCAGGTTATTGACTTCTGAACTCTTTGGAAAGAATCTGTGCCCTAAGCACTGTTGTCACAATACAGACATGCTGGGAACTTGTGGGAATCTGCTCTGACCTGCTTCTCTTGAATGTCACCAACTGCCTCTTCCTCCTCTTGGCTCCTTATCTTGCCTTCTGCAAGTGTTAAGATGGATCTTTTGCTGCCTTACCTCATTTATCCAGGCTCTGCTCCTTTTTTTGGGATATTCTTTCCGATTTGAAGTTTTGTGAACAGCAGGTTTTGGCCTGACTGCTGACTGTGTTCCTAAACTTAGTTTGTATACTGTGCTTATGGACTGTAACAGCCTCATTTTCTCATTGAATCTGTCACGTTTTCCCCTCATCCACTCTAGGCTTATTCTGCATTTTTGCCCCATTTGTTTTATCAGCATCTGGGACAGTATCCCCAGCCAAACACTTCAGCAAATGTCAACACAGGCAGGCTGTGGATTTCTCCATCTCCTACTGCACAGAAAGCACATCAGTATGACATTAGAGTGCATATTCTGATTACAGCACATGTAATTCAAATCACTAATACAGTTAATATTCTTTTCCTATATATGCTACTTAAACCTCCATCCCCTAGCACAAATAGGATGACAGCGATAGTGTGACAGAAGATTGCTCCACTTTGCTGCAATTTCTGCTCTGTATTAGTAAAAACTGTTGATTGACAATTCTACCTCGTTTCCAGAGATGCCTCTTCACAGGAACCTGGCATGTAGTTATATATTTGAAGATGTTCCCATGAATATTGCTTACAGAAAGATGCCCTCAGGACATTCATGGTGGAAAGGAGATTATCTATGTTCTGTGTCTGTATTAGCTTTCTGAATGACCCCGCACTTTTACTTAGGTTCCCTTTTGGCTATTACAAGTGGTTTGCACACTGCATGGTCCGAACTAGAATCAGGCAAAGTCCCAAGGAAACACAAATATTTTTGTTCCAGTAAAGTAACCTGCATATTTTTAGGGTTTACAGAATGGGAATTTGAAATCTAAAAGGCTGCCAAAGATGCTAGGGAAGGTTTGGTTTGTTAATATATTATAAATCTATTTTTTAAATATAGCAATTAACACAAAGAAAATTGGAAATCAAAAAAGTGGTGTGAAGAGAGGTATTCATTTCCCCTGTGCATTAGAGGGAACCATACAGACACTCAGGAGAATCTGCCTAACAATACTTTATTTTCTCTCTAAGTAGTAGCAGTAGAATAATTTACAAGGTAGTACTTAAAAAAAAATTAGTCTTATACCAACGTCATTTACGATCAATATAGTCTGTTCTGCGCTTTGTGCATGGATTCTCATCCCACTGAAAGTCATAAAAACATACCTGAGGGAAGATCTAGACTCCCCTTGTCTTTTTTATTATATGCTTTAGAAGCACGTGTTTAGTTTGAACAAGTTGTTGATGAGAAGAGTTAACTGGAGTAATGGAGTAACAGGTAATGGAGTCTTGTTTCCAAGTGAGCACTTAACAGCCTCCCAGTGCTCTATTCTTACACAAACTGGTAACTGGCCCAAAGTAATTTCTCTTGGCTCTATTCCTCTTTCCTCACCCATGATGAAGGGGCACCTCCTTCCCCAGCAGTGAGTATGTTACATCATCAATATCTGTCTGCTCCTTCTCCTCTGTGTCCCAGTTCCTGCTGGGTATGCTGGCTGTGAGCCGACTGGCACCATGGATTTCACTGTCCTGATTCCCTTTGCTGAATGGCTGACCAAGGCAGTGGCAGCAAGACTGGAGGGAATTGAACAGCACATCCTGCCCTATAGTGCTAAAGAGGAAAAACTGCTTTTATCAGCAAAATCACCACTATTGCCAAATATCTGCCTGCAGTTTACGAGTACAAGGAAGTCTTGCCATGTGTGAGAAGGTAAGATTAGGCTCTAATTAAATAACTGCAGGGGAATCATTGCACGAGTCAATGTGCAACACCCATGAGAGGAAAAATCAGATTAGGTTGGAAAGGTTTTACTGAGGCAACTGAGACCGTATCTGACATTCTACTTAGACTGATCCCGTTGTGCAGGAGCCAGAGAATTTTTTTTTTAACATGAGAAACATTGTGAGAGGGTGCAGGACTGTCTGAAACTTGTGCCTCCTCTTCCCTGGTAGATTCCCCTATTTGAAAATGCCATAGTAATTGAAATTACAGCCAAATGACACCTTGTCATGGACACATTAAATATCCAGGGGCATGCAGATGGTGATTCAATAGATTGGTGGGCAGGGCATTCCCCTGGGAGGTAGGCATGTGGGTTTGAGGTTTTGCTCCAGGAAACATTTGCATCCTTAACTTGACATATAATTTTGAATCTTATATTTTGCAAGGAAAAAAACCTTCAAACTAGTCCAAGCTGATAATATTTTTTTTCATTGTGTAACATAAACCCCATTAATATTACTGCCCTAACTGCATATCTTAGTCTTTGATTTTTAGATCAGATCTTGTTTACATTATCAGTCCATTACACGTCCTGAAGCAAAGCTCAGAAAATGAAAACAAAACCTTTCAGTAAAATATATTTTGCAAAATTTGAGATAGCAAAACAAGTATGGAGTTTCAGAAAGCTTTCAGAAGTAAAATAATAAAATATTTGTGACTATTTTTCCATTATATATTTAAGAAAAACTGTATACAAAGGCAGTATTTTTAATCTTCAAAATTCAGTTTTTAGGGTCAGTAGTTGCTTATATTCTATTTACTGCTCTAAAAGGCAGTAACAAAACCCAGTCAAGAATTCTTGGTTTTTTATTAGCATTATTAGAAAGGGAAGTAGCATCAAGGAGCTTGTTACACTTGTCTAATTGCTCTCAGCTAGGGGTAATGAGAAAATACACTTGGAGAAGCCTCAGTGATGATCAGACCTCACCCCACAGTGCCCATGGCAGTGCCCTGTAGCTGGATCATTGCAGGGAGGAAGCCTCCTGATTTGTTGCTACACATGACCATGGTTTATACCATGGAGCCTTTCTAATAAGAAAGCTACTTGAATAACAGTGAATGTCTCTAATAAATCAGTAAATGAAAAGAATGTTTATACCATTATCTATTTAACTGGTCTCATTTAGTTTTCTCCTAGACTTCTAAATGAAATGTTATCAAAGTTAATGCAATTAATTTATGTCCCAGCCATTTAAAATTAGCTGCTTACCTAAAGACTGTAGGACTATAAGTGCTCTTTAATGAGAGCATGGCTCAGGGTTTCATTTGGACTTAAATAAGAGTGTAATTAGGGCAGCAGCAAGAAAGAATGGATTCCTCAGAAACTAAGAGAAGGCACTTGTCCATCTTGTTTATACCAATGACATGGGCGCTATTAAAGCTCTCTGTACGGTCTGTATCTGCTCTGGGCATGTCTGCTCAAGTTTGGGTTTGCTACCTCTGATGCCACTGCTGTGCTAAACTGGCTTTTGAGGCTATTATTCAGGATGTGAGGTGTCAGGAAGCAGTTTCTTGGATGATGATGACAATATGTGCATCAGGTTCTTTCCCCTTTTGCACTGCTGTCACGTTGCCTCACTCTGGACCAGCTGCATTCCTCCTGCAAATCACATGGTAATGAAGAGTCACTGAGATAGCTGCTGCTTGTAAAAATCATACAAGACCTGAGTTCAATGTGAGTGCAGTGTCTGTACTTACATAACAGGAGAAAACAGTTCCTGGAGGGAAAGATTGAGGCCTCCCAGCTAATTGCTGGGTGATACTCTTTTTAGCTTCTGTTATTCAGGAAACCAAACTAGGTGGGGATAGCAGTGTCTTCACATTTAAAAATATATGTCTATAGCAAGGCTAAGGGGTAATTAGAAGCTTTTATGGAATTCTAAATTCCATAAAATTCAGAGTTTTATTTTTAAACCGTGCTATCACTAGGTGTAAAGTGTGGTGGAAGTCCATTAAGTCTATGGATTCAGGTTCAGATAGAAATGGTACAAGGTGTAGCATACTGAGCAGAAGTTCTCCTGCCACCAGTTGGTGTGTAGGAGCAGACTGTTGCAAGTTCCACCTCAGTCACAGGCTTGCAGTGTATCAGGGAAAAGAGAGGTTGGGACTGTTTCTGGTGACTCTAAGCAAAGGCAGAGAAGAGAAAAAGGGCACAGTCTGAATGATCCTGAGGGAAAAACTGTAGAGAAACAAGCCAGTAGGGATGGTGAGCATGGGTGAGCTCCCTGATGCCCCCTTGTCCTATAGCCATTCTTTTGTGCTCGGTATGTTCTGGCAATACATGGCGTGTGGAGGGATGTCATCGGACTATGATGTGAGTGTACCCAAAATACCACTGCCTTCCTGGGAGCCGTGCAAAGAGAAAAATGGCAGAGTTTTGAATCATAGCAGCATAGTCACAGAATGCTTTGAGTTAGGAGGAATCTTAGGGATCATCTGGTTCCAACCCCACTGCCATGGGCAGGGACACTTTTCACAAGACCCGTTTTCTCAAAGCCCTATCCAACTTGTCCCTGAACAATTGTAGGGATGGGGTATTCTTTAGTCACTGTAATGATTTCTTCTTTGAAAAGCATGTGTAAATTATGAGTTGCTTTATGTTAAAAATGGATATTACTATGCATGACTCAGTTTTGCAGTGCTTCAGAGAGACAGTTTTCCTTTTGTCTTCAAGATACTATCAGTGCTGGTTATGTTGTTAGTGAAGTGCTGTAACTTAACTCAGAAATAGAATATGATTAAACTATGGTGAGGATAGGCAGAGGAGAGAGAAATCAGACTTCATCTACAGCAATTCCTGAATTGCCATGAGACTCTTGGTTATGTAACGATTGAGTTGTCTGAGATTTCATCTGTAAGGTGAAGCCTAGTCATTAAGTATTAAGAAATCTCTTGTATCTGCTTTATTTATTCTTTGATATTTATTCTTGAATCACTGGAACAATCAGGAGTAGGGAATAGACAGTTAAAGGGAGAATCGCACTGCTAAACACTGTGTAGTGATTATTCATTCTGGTAAAAAGATTTTTTTCCCCTGATATATTTGTATTAGATGGTACAAATACATTTAACTTGCAGGAGAATATCACAGCTGAACACTATGTTTCCAACATGTTCCATGGAATTAATATTTCTCTCAAAACTGTTTACAGTTTTATAGGTGAACTGTGAACCATCATCTCTGAATCTGTTCATAAACTGCTATAGGCTCTTACTCCAATACCTCTCAAATGCCTCATATTTTGAGGGTTGTTGCTCACATTATCTCTAAAGTTGCCCATAATTCCACCAGACCTAGTATCCCTCTAGTATCCCAAGTATCTTCTCTGTTATGAAAAACTGCACACTGTAATTAAGAGATGTCAAAGTTCATGTAGAGAAAGCTATTTATGCAGAAGAAGGTATGAATTGCAGAAATACGAGTTTTCCAGTTTTCGTTGCTTCCTGCACCCTGTTTTCTGTCCCACAGGGCCTAAACTGCAGGAGGGATGTGTTCAGTTCTGCGTCTCGCAGTCTTAACCCCCAGTGATACAGAGCTGCCAGGGCACAGGGTGACTGTCCCCATCCCACGTACATCTTCAGCCTTGGGCTGTCACGTAGCCAAGGTGCACAGCAGAGCCAGCAGATGGAAAGTGCTGCTGGCTCAGAGTTCAGCTGGACCTATGATGTCTTAGATTAAATTTTTTGACGTGAGATTTTGATTCTTGTCGCTCAGATTTCTGTCAGAAGTTAACTATTTTTCCTGGTGTCTACTGCTGTAATTTTATTTTTAGTATGTGCACAAGTGGCCAAACCAAACCATGACAATCTTGGCAGTGTTCAGTGTGTTTAGAGCCTCCCTGGCCAGCAGGTTGTTCCCTGTGCAGTTAATCATCATGTGCATCTGGCCATGTAGCTGACACAGATTGTCCTGAAAGCCCAGCTGTGGGTGCTGCCTACACATTGGCTATGGCCACTGGCAATTTAGGCGGGACCAGAGGTAATGCAGTCTGTCAAATACTGTTATCTGAATGATAGGCTTTCAGTGCAGAAGCAGATTGCAACTCATTTTGTCTGCTGGCAAAATGCTACTGTGCCACTAAGAAGTTATGACATAGCTAAACTGACCATTAAAGATCCTCAGACTTAAGATGAAGTAGCAGAAGAGAGGAGGGAAAGCAAGCTGCAACAGCAACTTAAAAGAAACAACAGAGGAGTTCCAGGTGGTTCAGGGAGGTAAAAGTTACAAGCAGTAGGTGCTGAAGAAGGTGACTGCTCTGAAATCTCTAAGAAGGAATTTTGTGGACTAATACACTCAAAACCAGCAGCCTGTAAAACTTTTTGCAGTGCAGTCAGCAGTGGGAGGAATATTCTACAGTGTCCCAAGAAGGTTGCTGGGCCTCACCAAAGTACCTGACGTGGGAATTTACTGTCCAAAGTTGCATTCATAGCTCAGATTCTCACCCTCATAAGAGAAATTGCAGGAATGTAGGCTCAGTGCTTATGCATCCGGCAGTTGGCAGGGAAGGTGAAATGGAGAGCAAGTAGCAAACTCGCTACCCACCCCTTCTTAGCAATCATTAAAGTGTCATTTCTCACTTTTTCCTGTAGCTGCAGGCAGAAACGTTGCTGCTAATTTTCAGCTCCCTGCTAACACTTAAATTAAGGCTCTAGAGAGACTTGGTTGGGTTTTTTAACACCTGAGTGGTTGTTTGACAGCTTGCAAAGTAGCAGCTGAATACTGGTGAGGTTGAGAACTAGGTGTTGTCCAAGGGTAAATACATGTGGCAGTGAGGCAGGGTAAATTCACAACAAAAATAGACTGTACTGACCTGGGAATGAGGATACTTGAAACAAAATTGCTGCAGGCAAACTTGTTCTGAGTGTATAAAGACCAAAACAAGCTCCTTTGCCTTGCTGATGTGTTTGGTAGACCTAAATATGACCTTGGAAGAGTAGTATGGTTCAAAAACAAGGGTCAAGAGACAAGGGTCTAGGCTGGGGGACTTAAACAGAAGCCAGGATGGAGTTCAAACCTGGCATAACACACAGAATGAATGCCACAATGGTCTGTAAGAGTCAGATGGAGGGTAGCATGTCTTCATCTCTTCACAAAAAGCTGCTTTGAGTGTGAATTATCAGTGTGAGGAGATCACCCGCATTCGTGCTGAAAGCTGCCCTGTTGACCTGTTAAAACATTCTCTACTATGGGAAAAAAAGATTTGCTGAACTTGATGTTCCAGAAGCCATGGTTGACAACAAGCAGTAACACGGGCTGATAGCACCAGGAAGCCAACTAATTTCTGCATGGATTTATTATGAGACTCTTCCACTGATACTGCAGCTTTAGACACACAAATTATAGTGAACTTTGGATAAAGTCATAAAGGAGGTGAGGGATTATCAGAACTTTGCCAGTTGGGTCAAATAATGGGACTGCATATGCTTATTCATCGTTATTTGGGAGTTTTCTGTGGGTGTTAAGAGACATATTTTGACTCTATTGAAAACCCAAATGAAACCCTACAGTGTAAATTTGTGTAAAAAGTTCCAAAATGTTGAGAAACTGAGGCTGATCCAAATCAGTGGTATTAAGAACTCTGTGTGTAGCTGTTGTACTGTTATTAAAATTGTGTTGATCAGAAGCCGAAGAAGTACTGTGTGTAAATCCAGAGGTTTACACTGCTTTTCTAAAAGTTTAAATTTTAAAATTATTAAATATGTAAATGAAGAAATGTTCAGAAATTTGGCGTTTGGGTTTCTGCTGTCTAGAATTTTTACATTTATGCAATAGATATCTGGAGAATATGAGAACATCAGGTGTTGCCTTGTCTTGGGCAGAGAGGAACATAATTTTAATACTCTTTTATGATATTAGCATAATGTAAAATGGGACACATTGAACCAAAAGACATGGTTCATTTTATTTAAGTGAAGACTTAGCTCATTTACTCATTACTGTCTGCCAAAATAATTTATAAATTACTAAGCAGTTGCTGACAGGGAATGATACTTTTTTTTAAGCACTTTTTTTGAATTATTGTAAGCAATTTCCATTTTATTCCTTTTCTAAATAAAGCTGAACGCACCTACCCCAAAGCTGAATGCAGCCTTCAAGCTCAAATATTAAAAGCACAAGGGAGAAACTTAGGGCAGAACCGTATTTTTCTGTAGTTTGTAATGCATTATTTCACTGTTTCTTGGCTCATCCCTGCATGTTAAAAATAGAAGCACTGTTCTAAAGCAAGTTGCTTTATAAATTTGACTCAAATACCCACTTGGCACCCTCTTCTCCTGGTGATGATTGTGCAGAATATAGTCCCCTTTGGCCTCTTTTGCAGCTCTGAATGCTCCCTTGCAGGACTAGTGTGACAGCTGCTAAAACAGATGCCAGACTCTGTATGATACCGTATTTTTTTGTGTATAATCCTGAAGCAGTTTCTGTTAAACAAAGCAACTCTGCCACTGCACAACCAGGCCATTTCTTCCATGGTTCAGCA
>NW_008236767.1:5394158-5417349 GCF_000691975.1 Corvus brachyrhynchos
AGCAGTAAAAGAAAGTTTTTCATGTGTATGGGTGATATGGTGGGAAGTTCACCTCTTTGCTTTTAATACCCCTGTTTCTAATATTGCAGCAGGTGCTTTCTCTTCCCTGGTAAGCTCATGTCTCTGCTTCTCATTTGTTTGTAGTATAAGAATATGTCACAGTTCTTCACTGGTACTTAGCTGGTTTGTGACTGTTTTTTTGGAAGTACAGGTGAAATCACAAACCATTATTTGTCTTATGATCTTCAGCTGGTTCTCTGAAGGTCTCTCTGAAACAGCATTTCCGAATGTATAGGCACTTCAGAGCTGAATTGGGGTCAATGGGTGTACATGCCATGTGAGAATAATTTCTGCTTACTTTGCTTTATGCTGTAATTTTTTTCCTCAGTGTACGCAGTAAAGTATTTAGCATAGATCCCATTAGCATAAATAGGAGCACGTAGCAGTACATCACTGCTAAGCTGTACTTACTGAGACTTTTATAACTATAGTACTTAGGCCATCAAAATTTTATGGTACTTTTTTCCAAACTGTAGAAGTGGCTATTATTTCCATGTATTGTTATTTAAGCCTAGCTTTTATCAAAAGAAAGTCTTTCCTATTAACACACCATTCTCAGCAGCTGTTTGCAGATTAAATATTCCCAGGTTTTTTTCTCCTTAAATCATAAATTGGAACAGTGTTCTTAAGCTTTTCAACTTGGCAAAGTCTTAATCAATTATTTATGATTTCTTTCCACTTATTGTAGGCATAAGAACAAAGAATATATCCACAGTAGCAAGAAGGACATATAATCTTATGTTCATGTGTCTGTTTGGAGAGGTTAACAGATTATTTGACCTTGAATGGCTGGGGTATGTGTGTAGAATTGGAAACCAGCATTCTCTCTGCTTTATAATATAATAAAATTTACAGTACTTCAAGTCACCCTGATTTATTTTCCCTGTCCTTCTGTGTTTGTGACCCTTTGGTTCAGATACAGTGCCCTAAATCCTTATTAAAGTATCCTTTGTACCAAATTGTACTTGAATGCCTAGGGACAAACGACATTGAACATAAAGGAGCTAAAGTGAAGAACAGGTTGGATTTAGACATTTTTGAGTGTTCTTGGCAGTATGTCTTACTGAGTAACACTTTAAAGGCATAGTTCTGCATTCTTTCAAAATTATATTCACTAAAAGATGAGAAGGATGAAACTCTGAAGTCTACTTAGAGGTTAGTGTAGAAGAGCTAGATTGAAGGTGTGCTTACTCGTTGTGTTTTAGGGCAGATATCAATGCATAGCTAGAGGGGGAGAAAATCATACATTTGTATTGTTACCTTGTTTAGACATACATGATGAAATTTAAGGAAAGACGGATTTTTCTGCCTAATTTCAAACCCAATTTTATATGGTCATGACCTTTTTACTGCCTTGGAGTATAGGCAAACTAAACTGATGTCTGCTTGCATCATGGGCAGAAACAAGATTTTGTCTGTCCATGGAATGTGCAGGCTGAACATATTGACAGAAACCTCCTGACCTGTTGAGGCAGACTGACTAAAACACAGCTCCTGGGTCAGTGTCAATGCTGAACCCTACCATGATGCTTGGCTGTAGCTCTTGACTGAATGACAGCATTCCTTATAAGGCACGGAGCAAATTCTAAATCCAAAAGCAGCTGTACACATCTCTGTCTCTAAAATCAGGAATCTCCTTTAGCTCAAGTTTGTCGTGTGGATACTGAGGCATACTGTGTTCTCTTTGAGCATCACAGTTTACTCCAAGGATCTCCATAATGCAGTGTAGCCACTAAGACCTTTTCTGCATAACCTGTGTGTAAAAATTCTTGGCAATACTCGCATATGTGTTTAGCAATGTGGTGGCCGCTGAGTGCACCTTTTCAATCCTCAGCTTCCTCATTTGTAAAACAGTTTTAATGATATGTATCCACTTCAGAAGCCAAAGTACAAATTCCTAATGCTACATTTATGCAAAGTATTATTAAGATGACCATCTGGCAAAGGACAGATTCTGGCTTGCAGCCCTTTGTTCTCTCATCCTTCTGTTGCTATTTTTCAATGTCTCTGAGTTCCCAGACAGGTCTGCAAGCCCAGCAAACCTTTTAACACCTCTGAAATCTGGGGAAGCTAAAGAATTCACAGCAACTCTTGCAGAACACAGGGGAAACAGAAAACAAGACTCCCAAATTCTCTAAAATCGCAGAGATTTTGTTACTGCTATCCCCAATTATTCCCCACAGGAATGGATGACAGTTCATGCATCATTGAGCCGGTTGCCTGCAAACACAGCCAACCATGTAATAGACATAATAGTCCAGAAGAGGCCAGAGGAAAAACCAGCCTGTGTGTGCTACAGCAGCCACCACAAAATTCCTGTCGGTAAGGTAAAACTCTCCCAGAATTACAGTGTCACATGAAGAGAGTGTAACACAGATGCCCTGCATCCCCACAACACTGTGGGCTTTGCCAAAGGGCCATGGTACAGAGGGAAGCAAGTTCTTCCATGCTTACTGCCTCTCAAAGGATAATGGTCCACAGGCTGACCTTTTCTTCTTCTTGCCCTCGAATCTGGTCACAGGGGTTTTACCTCTAAACACACAGACTGGTTAGGAAAAACAGGAAAATGGGAGATTTCTCAGCTCTTCCAGGTAACCCGCATTTCCTGCCCCACAAGCCCAGCATCCTGCCTCCGCTGCAGATGCATCTTCAAAGGATGTTTTCCTGCATCCAGTGGAGAAGTGGAGAGAGTGCAGTTCTTTCTTCCTTCGTTGCTGCAGTCAAAGCCCTGAGTCAGAGGAAGGCAAGTTTGAAATGTGAGTTCAAAGCAGCTTGATTATGACTTTGCATTAGTGCCTATCATAGAAGATGAGGTATATTCTCCCACTATAAGTCTTCTTTTTTGCAAATGAAATCTAGGCATAATGGGAGATGAGATGTTCACATATCGAGCAGTAGAATAAACTGCAATTAAATAGTGGGTCTAGCCACTGTTCATACAAGAATTACAGGGATGTTTGAGAAGAAGGTGGCTGAGCTGCTGATAAAATGTAGCTTAATGCTAGAGTCAATTTCTTATCTACAGCCCTTGTGTGTAACAAATACTACACTTCTCTTAAAAAAAAAATTAGGGGGTGACTTGAGGAGCATAAAGCACTTACATTTAGGATCCAGAACAATAGCTGAAAAAAGCAAGGCAGAGCCTATAAAACACTAAACTAAGCATGATACAATAGATACAAATCGCTACAGCTTCCATGAATAAAAAAAATTTAATCTTATTAATTTCATAGAATTTAAGCCTGTCATTACAATTGCTTAAAATGTCATGTCAGCCAGATCTTTATCTAGATTATGAAAAGACTTTGCCAAAGTTCTCTAACAGGATTCCATGTCTGGCATTTGTCATAACAGGAGACTGCCTAAGGCAGGAGAGTAAGTATTACTGGAGGTATAAGAAACAAGGAACTTTTGTAGAGGAGGAAACAAAAGAAATCCTCCACATACCTGCATGATACTTCATTGATGCTTTCTATTACCTGAATGTCTCTTTCTAGGCTTCTTAGAAACCAACTCTGCCATCTCAGTGCTACTCACCAAGAGAGTGGACAAATCCAGCTATGGCCCTGTGACCTTGATATGGTTTTGTCAGCAGTATCTAAAGAAATTAAGTACTCAGTGTTGGCCAGCTCAAAATAAAGCAGTGTTATAGACTGTAAACTGATTGAGGAAAACAGAGGAGCTATAGATGGCTTATGGTCAGTATGGAAGTAGGTTAATAACTAGCTTTCTCCAGGACGTTGTACAAAGGCTGATGTGCTTTAAGGACTTAAGAATGAAATGAGATTTGGTAAAATCTGAGAATAACTAAGTATTAGTTTAATCCCAAACAAATAAGACAGTGAAACTCAGTCTTCTTTTTCAACTTAAGTAAGGTCAACACCAAATGTGAGAAAAACTGAAGTAATATGTAGTGTTAAGATTCTTATCCTGCATGATTAGTCCATCTTAAATCCATACCAAACATCATAACCACTTCTCAAATGAGATCATCTTGGTATACATTGCCAAGACAGTGGAAGGAGCTGTCAGCTTAAAAGTCCCTGTTCCTGATTTCAAAGATACTGAAAATCTTGTCTTACCAATGGAGAATTAAAGTTGAAAGGAAACCTGAAAAGCTGTAAAAGGTTGGCATGTGCAAGCAGCTGTCTGTAGAGACAAGCTGGCATAGAAAGCCCAGCAGAATTGGGCCATTTTGTTCCAGAAACGTGAAAAATTACATATGCACACAATATGGTATTGATATTCTTCTCCTGAAAACCTTGCTTCTAAAGGCTTTCTAAATAACTTAATTGAAGGAATGATCTTCAGGCTTTTTCTCACTCTCTCATTGTCCCAAGAAGGAGCAGGAGAAGAATCTCTCGAGTCTATTGCACTCCAGTATGTGTCAAGATGATCACAAATGCTCTACAGAAGGCTGCTGCCTGGGTCTGAGTGTTTTTACTTTGGGTAAAGGCACCAAGACATGAAGACTAAAAACCTGGTAAGATGCACTCTGAGACAGGGGACATTAATGAGGTTCAGTTGGTTGGGTAAATACAGCACTTTATTGGAATATTTGTGGTAATGTAAATTCATGCAGACTTGTATGAAATAATGTGTTTTGGAAGAGAAAATTGTACCAGCCCACTCAAGTGCATGAGTTCTTCGTATTTTTAGCAAATGATGCCCTCATTAGCCACCACAAAACCTCTTGAAGTTTATTTGCAAAGTACTTCAACTTTCAAGATTCAGCAAAAGTCAAGAAAACTGACGTGTCTGCATGCATGAATTTTACTCTGAAGAGGGAAGAGTTTGTCAGTGGCTTCTTGTCAAGGCAGGCAGATTAGACAGCCTAATCAATGGGACAGTCCTTGGTGTATGCTCTGTATGCACCAGCTGGGCACTCTAGCAGTTTAAATATTTGTATCATAAAATAAATGAAACAAGAAACCAGAATTTGCATTAGTGAAATGAAATACCCACGCTACTAGCTCCAGAATAAACAATAATTTAATAAAATTTGGTTTAGTTATAATTATTCTCACAGAGTTTTCTGGTCTGGAACATGTAGCATAAATGAAATTTCTGGGAAAAAAAGAAAAACAAAACTAAAAAACGCAAAGAAAAAAAAAATGGAAACCACCCAAAAAACCAAACCAATAAACACCAGCAAGCTAATAAAATTATCTAAGCATCTTTAAAATACTTTTTTTTTCCCAGAAGAAAAGTATATAACAGTATAATCTGGAAAGAAATTAAGGACTTGGTGAATAAATAGATCTGAATTGTAAAATTAGCTGCTAGTGACACAAAGATCTGAACACACAGAAATCTACATGATATAGACAACTGTAAAAAACCATCAGGATATCTCATGCTTTTTCAGTAAATCAAACATGGAATATGATATGTTTTTTCCACCCCACAAGCTAGAATAGGTTAACTTCTGCCTTAGAGTTGAAGGCAATAGGTGAAAATGTGAACTTGACATTTTAAATGGTAGAAGCAGCTGCCAAATGCATCCCTTTACTGTATTTTCTTGCTTGCAGGTGGAGTGTGTAAGCTCCTGGGTTATAAAAGAACAAAATAGAGGTGTACTAGTTCAAACAATATTTTTATTACTGCTACCTGAATTTTCAGTCTGACTATGTACTGCCTGGAGGAGGTTGTGGAGTGCAAGGGAGCACTGTTCCAGTGAAGTCCTTAATCCACTGCCTCTATAGCTGATATATTTCAGTTATAAACTGAAAAAATATTTAAGTGGAGCTGGTCTTTTGAACCATCAACCTTATTGACAGCACTGGACGTTCATGTTGACTAGAAGACTAATCAAATTCATGATGAAGAAGTCATATCACTATAATGGTACTTGAAGGAAAATCCAGGATATTAATAGTGCAAATAGTGCAAATAGTTACAAACTAGGAAGACAAGCTTTAAAAGGGCATAGATTGATTCCCCATTAAGATATAAAGATCCTCAATGTATGCTAATGATCACCAAAATAGAACTTTGGACTTGATTTGGGCTTAGTGATGTCACCTTAGGACCTGGTGGTACAGAAAGTAAGAAGAAGAGGACAAAGGCAAGCTTGCACTCATGAGAAATAATTCAGAAGTAGAAAAATAAGTGTAAAATAGGAGAGTGGGATGTAATTCTACTTCTGCCCTGCTATATGCACGTCTAGGTCAAATATTGGTGTAATTGCAGTGATATGGGTAGAACTGCTACAGAGGTAATAAATTTTTGCATAGTAAAGAAAATCAGTGAGATTTTTGGCCTATTATTTTGCACATAGATAACCTGTGCCCATTTTTTTTCAAATAGAGACTCTTGAGCAAAAATTATTTAAAGGAGATACTGAGCTTCTGTAGTTCCCAATTATGTCAATTTAAAGCTGCTTTACCTCTGAAAGGCACTAGCTATATAGTGCATTAATAGATTTTTTTCTCTGGGGTAGCCACAGTTTGGGTCTGGTTTATATGGCCTAGAGAAGCCCATGCTAAGGAGAAAAAGAAAGGGGATGTAGCTACTTCAAATCCCTGACAAATCTACTCAGTATTAAATGTATATAGCTGAATTCTCTTAATTTTCATGAGTGATTGTGTTTTAGAAAAAAATTGGGTTTATACCTTTAGAAAAGCATTGGTTTTATACCTTCATTTCATGTGATTTTAAGAAAGGTTTTAATAAAATATAGTGATTAAAGAGTACTGCATTCAGGAAAAAGTGTTGGAATTAGCCTGTCCAAAGTAATTAATGAATTTTAAGTAAGCCTTTTTAATATACAGAGGAACCTACATATTTTCTGAGTCTGTTCACTCCAAAAGGCACAATATCCAGTATTGAAGCATCCTATCCCCATTTATGTCAGATGTTGTAATTTAACTGTCAAGAATCCTAGATTGCAGCAATAATTGCTTTCAGTGCTTCTGTTAATGCACAGTCATTCTTGAAAGGTATACAATTACAGGATTTTTGTATCCTTTAAAATGGAGGGCTGGAGAGTTTCTGTCTGTAGCTATGCTGCTATAATTCCCCCTGTATCTGGCGCTGATGAGGCTGCACCTCAAAATATTTTTGTTCAGTTTTGGGCCCCTCACTACAAGAAAGACATTGAGGTGCTGGCACGAGTCCAGAGAAGGGCAAAGAGCTGGCAAAGGGTCTGGAGCACAAGTCTTATGAGAAGTGGATGAGGAACTGAGTCTGTTGAGCCTGGAAAAAAGGAAGCTTAGAGGGGACTTCATCACTCTCTACAGCTGTAAAGAAACCTGAGAGGAGGTTCCAGTGAGGTGCGGGTCGATCTCTTCTCCCAGGCAATGAGGAATGGGGCCAGAGGAAATGGCCTCAAGTTGCTCAAGGGGAAGTTTAGATTGGATATAAGAAAAATTTCTTTAGTGAAAGGGTTGTCGAGCATTGGAACAGACTGCCCAGGGAAGTGGTGGAATCACCATCCCTGGGGGTATTTAAAAGATGTGTAGATGTGGCACCTGGGGAGATGCTTCAGTGGTGGACTTGGCAGTGTTGGGTTACTGGTTGGACTTGATGACTTTAGAGGTCTTTTCCAACTAAACATTTCAAAGAATTATGCTATGTAGAGCCGCATTCCTTATGGGAAAAATCTGTAAAAATAATTTTTCAAGATTTCATTAAGACAAGCAGTAACAAATTATTTAGTTTATGCATACTGCAGTGCTCCAGTCAGTACTCTGGCCCACTTCTCGGTTTAAGCTTTGCAAGACTAATTTTTCAGGCTCTTTCCTATTTGTTGGGATCTCAAAGAGGGTAGTACTTGATTACAATGTTACAAGCTTTTTAAATGGCAGGATATTAGTTTCACTACCTCTTTCTGAATGAATATGACCTCGCATCAAGTATTGACACAAAGTTTCTAAAACACAGAATATTTTTACATGCTTGTGTGTATACATGTATCTAATGTGTTATTTTCTATGCTGTATATTTATAAAAAAGCACAATAGGTCTGCTTCCACAACTGAAATATTCAAATTACTGTTGGAAGAATAAATATTTTAAAGTTTCAAATCTGTTCATTAGCTATGTAGCTCTGATTTTAGAATTGTAGTCCATAACTATTATGACAGATCATATTCCCAGATTTTGCTAAGAATATAAGTGGAATGAGTATTGTGGTGTATATGTAATGAACAGGATTGTTTTAACTTATAAGCCATTGCCAAAGCCTAAAAAGACATTCCGGATAAAATCTCTGGATCCATGCTGTAACTTATCTTTTTTGAATACATAGGACTTTTTCAGTATGTGCATGAACAATTGATTTTACTGGGAAGAGGCCAAATTTGTTTTCTGCAGCCAAGGAGTCGGGTGGGTTTGGATGAATGAAATGAAAGCCTGAATAAAGGAAGTCTTATACTGTTCATACCTAATGAATTTCTCTGGTGCAAATTCAATATTAAGTGCAGATTGCAGCTGCGATGGCTATTGGGGGAATTCAGGAGGATATTGTATCTTATGGGGGATGCTAATTTGAAAGAATGGCTGGTCAGGATGCATTTAATAACCATTGGAAACTGTAGAGTACATTAAGAGGCAAGGGAGAAAATAGTGCCTGATGTGATACAGATGGAGGGTAGCAGTCTTCATCAGGAAGTATGTGAGATTGCCATGAATGGAATGGACACATGCAATTTTGATTTATAATCAGTATCTACTGTGAAGTGATTATTTTCCTTGTCAAAACTGAATTGGTAGAAGCCTTGCACCTAGCTGTTTTAGAAGAACTAGAACAGTCCTCTGCTAACTCATTAATTTACTGAGTAGAAAATGAGGCTTAAAAATAGTTCACAATGGAGGAACAAGGTGGGCTGAAGTCCCCAGTCATTTCTCTGCTATTTTGTTTCACTTAACCAGAAACTATATTTCTGTGCATAAATTTATCTATCAAGCATGTTACATAGGCATTCTGTGAGTGTGTTTTTTCGTACACATGTTTGTGTATAAGGTAACTGTATGTGTGAGACAGGGAAGCATTTTTAGCCCTAAAAAGAAATAAGCTTCCTGTTGCTTACTTTGATTCTTTTCCTCTTTTAAAAATGCCAG
The DNA here is from genome assembly GCF_000691975.1 of Corvus brachyrhynchos. NCBI lineage: Eukaryota > Metazoa > Chordata > Aves > Passeriformes > Corvidae > Corvus > Corvus brachyrhynchos. The sequence goes on from NW_008236767.1 coordinate 5,403,282, forward strand.
GTTTTCCTTTGCCATTCTAGATGCTTCGATATGGGTGGCGTTTTGGGGAAAGTGTGGGAGAGAAAAGAGGGGTTAGGGAGGATGGGCTGGTGTTGACAACTTGCTAATGAAATTTCAGCTTTAAAACTCATCGAGGATTACTGTGAGGAAATCTGCAAAAAAAAAGGAAGTTTCTTCTAACATGACATTTTAAATATAATATCTTTCACTTGTATAGCACCTGCTTTCACAGGGAGCTAGTATTTTGCAGATTCTAATTTAATTAGCCTCTGAATATACCTACGATGTTACTGAACAGTACCGTTCCCACATCGACATGATGAGAGGTGTGCAAGGAGATAAAGCTACTACATTGCACCAGACCTAATGGCTAACCTCGTGTTACTGTAAGCACAGGAGAATTCTTAGGAGGAAATACATCCTGAGAAGCTATCTGGAATCTCATCTGCTTTTTGTTACCTATTGGATGCTGAAAATTAGCTGCTGGTTCTTGGTAATTGTCTAAAAACTGTAGAAATACTAACTGGAGCAATCTACAGTGTGGTGGGCAGAGTACGGTGCAGGGAATGCATGGGCTTCCTGCAGGTTCTCCCCAGCCTGGGGGATCCCAGCTCCAGTCTCACATCTCCTGGGAGTTACTCAGACAGAAGACTGATGTTATAGCCAAAACTGGACCCATATCAGAGTAGCAAGCACGTAACCTTTGGTACATCCCATATGGATGGACAAGAGCAAGGAGAAGATCTGGAGCTATTCAGGTGGGACAGGGTGGTGGCCATTGCCACAGTTTTGGTGTTCCTAGTGGATGAAACTAGAGATATAACCATTAGTTTTTTCTTCAGAGGAGTAGTCAAATTTTTCATCAGTCTTCAGCTAAAGGTGCTTAAACTGAGTTGCATTCAACTCTATGAGCACACCTGCTTTTTGTGGACCTCTGCTTTCTCTTTTGTGTTGAATATGTTGTTAGCCTATCTCCGCTTAAGTGATTCTGCAAGCTTATGAGAAATATACAGAATGAGAATTAGGACTGGATTTTCCTCACCGCTGAGGCTAATCTTTAGAGCATTTCCTCCCTCCGGCTTGAAGTGTTTCCCTTTGTCATCAGGATAGAGTTCAAATCAAGCCAGGAAGATAGAGAAGGATGAAACCACATAGGTTTGCCTTGGAACAGCAGTTCCAGATGTGAAAAGCTTAACAGGAGATTAGTAAAACTACTCAGTTCATTAAAATTAATTTGGAGATCTCAAGAGGATCATCAGTCTTCTTTATGACTTTTGGCACTCCCTGTGTCTAGTTAAGGCCCACCCATTGCAAATGTAGGCCAGATTCCCAGACTTCTGAAATTTGTTTCATCAGCTTCCAGGCCTGCTTGATATACCAGAGTCCCAGAGTGTGAAAAAAAACAATGTTGAAAGCCAGCTAAATGAAGGGATTTGGACTGGCTTAATCAGGGCACGTTTTTTGTTTGTTTGTTTATTTGCTTATCATTTTGAATACCTGAGACCAGGTTCACTTCCTTTTAATCTACTCTGCTTTTAGACAAAGTGGCCTAAGCCTACCTACAGCAGCTTAATGCTAAATGCCAGATTCACCCCTGTGGGCAGTGAGGTGCAGCAGAAACTTTTAGAGCCAGACAGTGAATTGTAGCACAAGAAAGGTAGCATGGACTCTGTTCAGTCCAAGGAAGTAGCACATGAGCCTGGGGACCGCAGGGGGAACTGCACTCCGCTGCAAGGTGGACTGGCATGAGAAACAGCCTGGGGCTTATTCTTTGCCCTTTTCTGAACTTCCTGAATCTGCCATTTTGGTGGATTTAGGTGGGAGAACTTTGATTGACATTGACTCAGTTCTTTGCCTTCATTTACCTTGAACAGTTTTGTTGAATATCAGTCTGCTTCTGGGAAAAAGATGTCAGGACACAAGTGTGCAGAATCCTTTAGAGGGTTCAGTGGATGTATAAGGGCATGGTATAGCATGTGAGTGTGTATGCATGGGACATGTTCAGACATACACATGTGTATGCCTCCATACACCATCCTGAGTCTGTCCCATTTTATCAATCTGTCTCAATATTTAATGGAAATTAGAGGTCTCAGTCCTGGTGATTTCAATAAAATTTGGACCTCTGCCAATGCTTTCTGGGAAGTGGGATGTTTCAGCATTCTGTGAAGATGTAGTTATAATGTGCTTCTAACTTAAGGTAATCTGGAGCCAAGTTTAATCAGATGCACATTAGTGAATGGAATGCACATTCCAAATAATGAAGTTCTAGTTGGACCACTCAGTGCAAGATAAGAAAATCAGAGCAGATGCTACTAAAGCAAAGGTGGGAGTTGAGGGCAGAGACTGCCAAGAAGCAGTAAATGTGTTTTGCAGAAAACCCACTGATTTTTTGTCAGTGACTCTTTCTTTGCTTGCCATCTCTCTGCAACTAATTTTCCCCCAGGAAGCTGTAAGGTCACATTGACCTGTATGTTCAAACCATGTGGTCAGGAAAGAAAAAAAAGATAAAAACACATTTGTGAAAATACTTAAATAGTACAAAAGGAACAGGTTTTCTGCAGTCTTTTCTGAACTTAATTTCAAAAGCAAATTAAAAGAGTGAATGATGGTCTTTGTCTTGACCTAGGGTCTCAGTGCTTCACAATGATATCATGCCTGTCTGCAGTTTGGTTTAGAACTTGCACAACAATATGGAATAAAAAAATCACAAGTCCTTAGAGTCAGCGTTGATCATTACTGTATTTTACAAGGAAAATAAGTATTCTTTTGTAGAGTTCTTTTTGGTCTTTTTACTTTCATGTCCATCTTGACAAGGACAAGATGCAAAAACAGGATGTTCGAAGAAATCCATTCATAAAAATTTCTCAAAACCAGAATGTTTTTGTCTTCCTTTCAAGTCATTTATACTACAAAATAAGAGCTTTAATTCTTCAGCTTAAAAAAAAAGAATTGTAGTGCATTGAATTAATCAATGCAGCAAGAGATCTTTATTACCTTTATGTGCCTGGTATAAGTTAGTTAATAAGTGGATGGTATTCTCTGGAGCACAGTTAGCAGTATTTGACTGACATGTCAGTTCAAATGCATTTAGATACCTGTGTTTCAAATTTCAGCAAAAGGTAGGGGGTTTCTAATTAGAAAAAGAAGCAAAGAAGCTATCCCTGGGGAAATGTGGCAAGGCAAAACTGCATCCTTGGAGCCACCAAGGTCTTTCCAATAAATGAAGATGTCCTGCCATGGCAGTGGGACTCCATCCAAGTGCTGGTTGTTGTTGTTCCACCTTCCTCCTCCCTTTGCCCATGGTTTATTGTTCTCTTGCCTCTCCCTGTGGTTCTAGTGCTCTGTGATCCTCATGAAGCCGTTCCAGCAAGCTAAGATGACAGAAAACAAACCAAAATTAAATTAGAAAAACAGGGATAGTTCTTGACCTGCATGACATGTTGTAATAGCTTAGCACAGATTCAGCCATGCTCAGGAGCTGGTGTGAAGGAGGGAGTTGGTTTGCACAGCCAGGATTCGTGGATGGTGGGCATCAACAGACAGATCAATGCAGGTATCCCCATAACCATGGCTTTAATGGCTTTTTTGAAATGGCCTTCAAAGCACAGGGTCACGTTTATTATGTATCTCTGTAGGTGCAAACTGGAGGCACAAGTAAATGTGAGCACAGAAATGGAGGACAGAAGCAGGAAACACTTCAGATCATTGTAATTGTTTTCTTACATGAAGAGATGCTTTGAGAAAGCAAAGAAATGCTGCCAGAAGCAAACATGTCAAAGCCCCTAGAAAAACAATGGAATCGAGCACACTTGGAACTGAGACAATTGTCTTAAAAAGGTGCTTCACTTCCTTCAAGTGTTTTTTTCAAAGACCAGTTCTCAAACTTAATTAGTATTCCTAAGCCATAAAAGACCTTCTCTGACATGAAAAATGGTAAAAGACATGTAGAAAGCAAATGTGTTACCTTAGCTACCTGTTTGGGGTGACATTTTAAATACAGAAAATAAAGCTGACAGAATTATAGTGACCTTTCAGCCTGAACAAATAAAATAACATCTGCCAAAACTAAATGGCTGCCTCTAGCTGTAGGAAATGATAAGCATCTTTGAACACTCATACACAGGCCCTTGGAAGAGTTAGCTTTAGTAATGCTTACTAGTCCTTAGAAATTTATTTTTGCTGCAGAGCATGGAAGGCTTGAATTCCCAGGAATATGGTGAAAGTGCCAAGGGACCCACAGGGACCAGCCATGGCTGTGTGTGTGGCAAAGCCATCTGCATAGTCTGTCACCCTCTTAACCTATCACATGTCCTTGTTTTCTTCAGAGCACCCAGAAGGAGCTCTTCACTATATCCTTGTATCTTTCTTTATGCTCCCTATACATGCACATTTCTGTGTATAGAAGCAGTCTTATGAGTTACATTACCTCTTTTTGAGTTTCCTGTGGAGACCAAGGGCATATGTGTGGCCTGGAAGCCAGTAGCAATCAGGCAGATTGCTGTTAGAAAGGAAACTGGTAGGTCTAAAAAGGGAAAGCTTCTCTTTAAAATAATCTGCATAGGAAAAAAAAAAAAAGAAATTGCAAAAATTACTTTTTCCTGCTTCCCCAAGCTTTTTTAGCTTCTGGTCTCATCTGTAGCAGCAGATAAAGCAAGTTCTTAATTGTGCTTTTGAAAAGCTGAGAAGAGCAGTTTGTAGTTTTTATTGCCTCCTTTATCAGGCACATTTACATCCCTCTCCACCTTCACCTCAAATACTCCTTAAATTCAGACTGATCACAAATGTGGAAAAGTCAGTTCTGCACTTGGATGACCGGGATACACAAAGGAAGGAAATGTCAGGGAGAGAGTGGTATTTTACCTAGCTAACTTAGAAGGCAAGCAGGCCCCATGAATTGCAACTGTAATTAGCCAAAAATACTGAAATTCTTAATGGGTTGCAGAGGTTAAAGGAAGTTCATGCAATTTGCTGTCTGTATTAATATGAATGGTTTTCAATTTAAGCAAATAATGCTAAACAGCCATATAATTAATATTACTATTAACAGTATTATTATTAGTGTTATGTATAACTTCAGTTGCACTTAGGATTCTGAGAGAATTTTTATTCATTTTGCAAAGACCTAGGAAGACATGTATCATATTTTCCTTGAAAAAGTCATAAAGTAAAGTCTAGGCTGAGAATCAGACTTGGAGTACGTGGCATTTTGGAGACGGGGTGTCAGTCTAAATAAGGAATTTCATCACTGGCATCTGTCATATGTCTGAGGGATTTTCAGTGGCAGGCATGGATAGCTAAAAGATCTATCTGCTTCCTAAACATATTTTTTTAATATTTTGTTTATTTGTAAGCTTTCATTTTCACCAGTGCTGTGCTTACAAATCTGACCATAAGTCCTGCCATACCAATCTCTTCTTAGTTTTTGTATTAACCTTCCATGGTGACTGGCCCAGTAGGTGAGGGGAGAACAGTGAGTATTTTCTACCTAGACTTGAGCAGGGCTTTTGACACTGTCTCCATCAGGCCCTCGTCGACAAGCTGGTGAAGTGTGGCCTGAAGAAGCAGCTGGTGAGGTGGATTGAAAACTAACCGAACAGCTGATCTCAAAGGGCTGTGACAGTGGCCTGAAATCTATTTGGAGACCAGTAACTAGCAGTGAAGCCCAGGGGTCAGTGCTGGCTCTGCTCTTGTTTAGCATCTTGAGAAGAGTTACATGATCTGGATGATGGGGCACAGTGTGTCTCAGCAAACTTGCTAATGACACAAACCTGGGAGGAATGGCTGATACACCGGAGGGTCCTCTACAGGTTGGAGAAATGGAGCACCCTGAAATTCAAAAAGGAGAGTGCAAAGTCCTGCACCTGGGGAGGAACACCCCCATGCACCAGTATATACTGGGGAATATACTCGGCTGCAGTATATATTCTGCTGGAAGGCAGCTTGTCACAAAAGGACCTGTGGGTCCTGGTGGGCACCATGTTGAGCATCAGCCAGCAGTGTGTCCTTGCAGCAAAGAGGGCTAATGGTGTCGTGGGCTGCATTAGACAAAGGGCTCCCTACATGTCAAGGGAGGCAATCCTACTCCTCTATTCAGCAATGCTGAGGCCATGCTTGGAGTACTGTGTCCTGTACTGATGTCCCCAGTACAAGAGAGATGTAGAGTACTGGACAGAGTCTGACACAGGGCCACAAACATACTTAAGGGACAGGAGCTTCCCTTTTCTGAGTAAAGGCTGAGAACTGGACTGTTTAGCACAAAGAAGAGATGGCTCAGGGACCAGCTTATATACCTGGAAGGAGAGTGCAAAGAGGGCAATCAGGCTCTTTTCAGTGGTGCCCAGTGACTGGACTAGAGTCAATGGGAACAAAATGAAACTGAGTAGGTTCCCTCTGAACATCAGGAAACACTTTGTGAGGGTGACAGAGCACTTGCCCAGGTTACTCTGGAACGTTGTGGAGTCTCCATTCTTGGAGATGTCCAAAATCTGTCTGGACATGCTCCTAGCAACCTGTTGTAGGTGATGGCTCTCCTTGATCAGATGACCTCCAGAGGCCCCTTCCTACCTCAGCCATTCTGTGATTAAGATTGCAACGGAAGGGTGAAGGAGATCACACTAAGTTTGCCAATTTCAATGGATATACTGTGGACAAATTAGGGTTTGGATATCCTTCATAGCTCTTTTAACCTTCATTGAGTTTAGGAGAATTAGAACTGGGAGGTGTTTTCTGCCCAGGTGGAAAGGGATAGTGCTAGATGCTTTGTGAGGAGCAAGTGTTCCCTCCAGAAGTCCCAGTAGAGCCTTCCAGCTCTGACATTTCCCTGCTCACCCCCATGAGGAGCAGATGGCCCTATTGTTCCTGGCAAGTCCCTGTCCAGTTTTACCACCTTGAAAGCATTCCTGTTCTACATCAGGCTCTTAATTTCAGCAATTTTCAGTGTGACAGTGAATTCAGACATGAAAGTGCTGGTCTTGTTTATACATATACGTACGTGAATTTGGAACTTACAGCACACAGATTTTATGTTTGTTTAGTTGTATTTGTAGCATTTCAACAGTATGGTCTCCCAAGTTTTACAAGTCTTCTATCAGATGTTATATCTTTCTCTGCTGGAATAAGATGCCTAAACAGCAGGGGAATTACAGATTATACATATGCATGTGTATGCAAATATGGTTGTGTTTTGTGCTGCAAAACTGATCTTACATCCAGCTAAAAATAGTATTTAAAAAATGTTCGTAGGCCAAGCCTTAGCTGAACCTTTTCAAACCTTTCTTCTGTTCCTGCCACAGCAAAAAAAAGTCTTTCTTAATTCTTGTTTCGTGCCTGTGTTATCTCTGCCTTCTTTCCTGAATAAGGTTTTAAACAAAATGGCTGTTGAATTCAGACTCAGTCTCAGCATATATAAATTCATGCCCTTTGATACAAGCCATTCCTTGAAGCATTTTTCTTGAAGGCATTTTACTATCCTTCAGTGCTTCTTGGATTTTGTGCTATTTTTTAAGATGGAGCCCATACTGGAATCTAGAATTCCAGTTAGACTGAAAACCGTAGATCTCTAATGACCACAGTTTGCTTTCAAGTCCTAAATGTAGTTGCTGTCTTGCCAGCTCATGTTATTTTCTCCTTTGGCTTGTATGCTGCCAGCATGTCACCTCTTCTATTCCTTCTTCTTTTGCTATAATATATTGATAAGGGGTAACTGGGAGGTCTGTAACCTGGCAAAATTCCCTCTAGATTCCTCAGAGTGTTTTTCTCACTGACACCCTTTGGATTTGGCCTATGGGAATTGATGAAAGTCTGACATGAAAATGCTGTCATTTGCCATAGACCTTTTTCCCCAGGCAAAACCCAAGCGAGAAATTTTATTCCTAAGATTTCTGAATACTAGATTTGCTAAGCACACAGTGCATGGTGAGGTATTCAGCTTGGTATTCAAGACCATTTCTTTGTGAGATGCTTTTCAGCCCTACTAATGCTATTTGCTGACAAATTTGTTTTTGAATTGATTCTTATATAAAATTCTTCAAGCAGGCAACATTTAAAGAACATTCTCCATTAGTCCAGACCACTTACAAGCACCAAGAGGAAGTTAGCTTGAATTCTTGTTGAATAACACTGCCAGCCATTTGAATATCACATAAAGATCACACGAGCACTACCTGTCTGTATCTTAATGAGTGACTAATCCCACATTATTTCCTGAGTGTTTATAGATTGCCCCATCCAAACATTGACCATTCAATTTATTAGGAGTTTTTTATTGGAGGATTAGCTAATGGCTTCTCCTGAATACTTCCAAAGAAAATGCTGAGGCATAGACTGCTACATAAATAGGATGAATAAAAAGTTATTTACAGCGGAGATATTTCCAAACAGAATTCTCAGCTGTGTGTTTTCTCTGAGCCAGAAAGAGCAAGCAGGTCCTATAAAAGCTCTTATAAGCAATTTGGAGAGATTTTTGGAGGAAGGAAGGGGAAGGTTGGCAATAGTTCAGTTTTAGTGGTTAGTGGAGGCAGCTATCTCCTGCTGTTTCACAGTGTGAGATTACATGCTAGGCCCCCAGAGGGACACAACCCAGATTCATCCTGGCACACACCAGTGGTCATGAAAGAAAGATGTTTATATGGAAGGAAACACATTACATTTTGTCTGTGGGGATAAAATGTAGTATCTACCCTAGCCATTCTGATTCTCTAGTGTTTGTACTACAGTTGCTTCTCCTGACTTTTGCAAAAGACACTGCAGGCATCTCCTCTGCTTTAAAAATGCAACTTTTTCATTTCCTGTATCAAAGAAATCACAACTGCCTGCTCTTGTTCTGTGAAAGTTGTCACTGGAAATCTGCATAATCAGCAGGCAGATTTATCTACTTAATTTATCAAAGGCATCAGGGAAAGCAACAACCAACATGGATTCTTGTGAATACTCATGTAAAGGTATTCCCTCTTCCAGATGCTGGGTTTGACCATGAGGTTGAGAACTTGCCACTGAAGGGTTCCCTTACAAAGCAGTCATGACGTGGCACAGGAGTGCTCAAGGGTATTTACCTCACCAGCTTCTCTGCTGCTCCACCGCAGTGTTGAACCCTTCCTTCTGAACTGTTCATATCAATAAATAGCCCATATCCCTATGGGCATGGGATGAGAGATGGATGCTGGGAGAAACTCAGCTGTCCCAGAGGGGCCTGAGCATCTCCCTGTGTGCAATGTAAATAATAAACACTGGTACCCAGGGGAACAGCCTGTCTCCAGACTGCAAGATCTCCAGCCATGGAACACTGGTTTAAAGAGTGTGCCATGGTACACTTTGCTCCTGTGAAAACAGTGGTAAAATAGGCAAAGGTTCTTAATACCTTATCCTGGTTTTATCCTTGTGTGGTGATGGGATGCTGTCTGGATGCTCCTCCAGAGATCTGGGAAACACACCTGGTACCCCAAGCTGAGAAGCCAGAAACACTGTTCTCCAGCTGTGCCCACTCTTACTCTCCAAGCAGTCATTTCTTCAAGTGCAATCAAATAGGTGATTGGGGGACAGGTGCATCTTCCTTGCCAGTCTTGCATGGCAGGTCTCAGGACCATTTCCAAGGGCTATCATCATAAGTCTGTCAGAGCTGGGTGGAAAACAGGGAAACAATTCAATTCCTTCTGCAGCCCCAGGGGCTGGTGAAGTGAGGATGCCTATGATAATGATTATATTCCTGTGACAGGTGCATGGTACAGATCCTTGGCCATGACTAATTGCCTTTCCAGGGAATGCCTGGAGCTCCTTGGGGGATTCTGTGCTTTTCTGATCCCTGATTCTTCTTGATATCTCCAGACTGAGACGAGGTAAGCCAGGATTCACTTCTTGGGGTGCTTTAGGATGACTAACAGGCAGACAGGCTTAGAAGGAAATGAAAAATATGACATGGGGAGGAAGGGAGGAGAAGAGAAAAAGAAAGTCAGTGTAAACCACTATTGGTTGGGAATCTCAGCTCTTCTTCATAGGACAGAAATAGCCTTCCACTTGGCCACCCTCAAAACTATGTAAGGCTGTGGGGAGGAAACCAGAAGGAGACAGTCACAGAGCAGACTGTGGATCAGGGTTTTAGCTGATCTCTTTAGAGACCCCTGGCATTTACCAACAGAACCACATTTTCCTAACATTTTCAGGGAGCAGTGCTTCAGAATGCCCATAAGGACCCTTTCAACAAAGCAGGAAAGCCCTCAGTTTCTAAGAGGTGCAGAGCAGGGCAGATATCTAATCTCTTGGGAAGCTGCTTGCCGTTAGGGGTCTGATCTCACACGGTCAGGGCTGCAGCATTGACAATACATAAGAAACTCCAGTGTTTCCCACAAGTGCAAACCAAGGAAGCCTCTGAGAACCTCTGAGGCCCAAAGTGATTTCATCAGCTTTTGATGAAGCAGTGCCTGTAGTTAAAGGGCACACAGGTGTGCGATGCCATACAGGAAATGACAGTGCAGTAAAAGTTTCTAGTTTTGCTGCTGAACATGCCTAAATGGCCTTGTCCCCTGATTGAAACAGGAAAGGCAGCTGATATGTAGCACCAGTGGCAATGCCTGGTGAAGAAACTCTGAAAAACAAAGCTATAGACATCTGCAGCATACTGTGAATTTTTTTGTTATTTTACATCTGCGTTCTTCTTTTCAATTTTAGCCATAGTTGATAGTGAAAAAAAATGCACTGATGTTTACTCCTAAAAAGCATCTGGGCAGCATCTAGAGGAGCTGTGGCCAGTGGCTGTGTCATATTTCCTGACAAGGTTATGCCATCCCTGTCACGGGCAGTGGCACCATCAGCTGCCTGTCTGATGGGTCCATGGCCACTCAGCTCCATCTGCCCTCTGCCCTTGGTCCCCAGCACTGTAAAAGGGAAAGCTGACCCAGGGATGAGCACCACAGGCATGGTGGGGGCAGCCTGCCACCACAGGACTTCACCAGCTGATTGGGATGCAACAGAGCCTCCAGGCTGACAGGGAGCCCTGGGAGGCAAGTGCATACTGGGAATACCCCAGTTTTGAAAGGAGAAACATGGAGACAATTAAACTAAACAGCAAACTTGTGGGGGTACTTCTGTCTGATCTGGCAGCATGTGACAGGCAGGGTGTGGAGATATCACCTCACTGTGTGCAGAGGCAGAGGGTTTGCTGCCTGTGTCACCTGAATCTGCAGGGTACAGAGAAGGAAGGGACAGTAAATCACTGTAAAGCTAGAGGGGGGCTGGCAGGGGACAGCCCAGCATCCATGCCATTCAGTGCAAGCATCCAGGCTGCACCTCATTCCAGTGCAAGAAGATTTGTTTCCTGGAGAGGGCCTTTGCCTCACACAGGGTTGAATCCCACCATGGGCTGAGCAGCTGTACCCCAGGGATGAGGGCAGTCATTAGAGGAGCAGGCTACTTCAGGTATTTCTTTAGACCACCCTTCCTTCTCCTCATTAAACCTGGACCTAGTTCAACCTAGTCCTGCCATCCCCCTCCACCACTGGTTCACAAACTGGAGGTCTGCAGTTTGCACATGTCAGGAAAGGAAGGACAGTGCTGGGTATGACTAGTTACAGTTGGGGAATTCACAAAGTAGCTAAATTCAGATGGCCATAAAAATTTAGATGACCATAAAATGCTGCTGTAATACAACTCATGGCCATTTGAGAAGGATCACCCAATCACACAAGATGCCAGGGAATGCTTTATGGGTCGTAATGAAACAGATGTAATCATTTTGTTTATGCTCATAAAGTGCCTTGCTTTATGTTACAGGAAGTAAAGCAGTTATTTTTCTGATATCTTAAATACTGCAAAGTAAAATTAAATACAAAGAGTTGTGGTTTGTTTTTTATCTTTGTAGGGTATGCATATTCTGGAAATAAGCCTATTAGTGTCTCTGATGATGAAATATTCCCCAGTGGGATCTGTCCTCGCATGGATCTCATCTCAGTGACACAGATGAGGATACTGCACTCATAATTTAAAGTAAATTAAGTCCAGACTTTTGACTGCTGGTAAATTGCCAGAACCGTGCTTCGTTGGACAAGTTTTGGTCACTGCTGTGCTCCAGAATGCATTTCAGTTTCCTTTTGCACATTAAACCTTAATGGTCCCATCAAAGATAATTTGATTGGAAAATTAAAAGTTGGCTGGTTTTCCCTTCCTAGAATAAGGAATTAAAACTGAAGGGATTTTTTTGTTTCTTCCGAACAAAAAGAATAAGCATTAGCATGTACTGCTAAGGCAGTAAGTCTTCCTGCTAAAGAAACTTTTTTTTTAACTATTCAGGCACACCTAATAAAAAGGCACATAAGAAGTAAAATAGAACAATCTGTTGTTATTTAACATGGCAAATACTGTTGAGATACAAACACGATTAAGTTTTCTCTGGTAACCAAGCAACAGAAGAAAATACCACTTATCCGAATTGCTGTTTATTCTACTGAATTTTAGCTCTGCAGTAGTGATTTTCATCCTCTACACCTCAAACACAGAAACAACAACTGTTTCTGGTATGGCTGAATTATTTAATATAGTGTTTGATGTAGGGGCAAATTAGGCATCAGAATAAATGTCTAGGACTGCTCCAACTACCCATTAATGACTTTGATCTTCTCAAAAGAGCTTCACTAGATTATGCAACATAAGCAAGCATCCTCTACAGACTTTGGCAATTGCTATAAAATGGACTACATGAGGCATGAAATCAGAATAATTTCATTTTTCCAAAGAATGCAAATGGTGTCTTATTCATGTGTATCATCCTAAGGACCTTTTAGATAAAGCACATGGTAGCAATGTAGTCTTTGACACTTCTAAACTGAGGACTTTCTTCTAGAGCTGTATATATTATCATCAGATGGATAATTTCATTATGGCAAGAATCTGTAGCAAGTGCTCCAAGCCATAGCCAGGCTGGACTCACATATGGCTCTGCATTCACATATGCACATTCTTGTTGTGCACGCTGTCTCAATGAACAGCAGATGAACATAACTTTTCCAATTCTCAAAAATCAGAATTTGTAGCAAAATATTTGCAAAAGTCGTGGGACTGGAAGAAAGGAGGTAAAAGCAAATAGCAAACTTTGGGGTGGGAATCCCAGGGGAGCTCAGAAGACTCAAAGACATTGACTGAGCCAAAGTATGTGCAGCAAGAACAGCTAAGTCCCACATGCCTGGGAACAACATGTCCACCAGTAATAAGGGTTTGGTTTCTCTGTTTCACTTATTAAAAGCCTCCGCTATCTGTATGAAAAAGAATGGTGTCTATGAAGGATAATGCAGCTGCTTCTGAAATAATGTCTTAGAAGCAATGGGCATAAATGACACCCAGATACTATGAAGTAAACTGAGGTAAAACTCAAGCTATGTTAAATCACTGCCAAAAGCATCTTCAGTTTCAATGATACCAGGATATTCACCAAAGGTATTTTATAAAAGAGTAGATGAATTGTAGGCAGGTTGGAAACGTTTAGCACAGGTGCCAGTGGCACCTAAACACTCTTCCAGAATAACTGACTCTGAGGAATTGTCTCCTGTTAGGAAGGTATTCTGGGGGCCTCCTTGCCTGCCTTGTACTGGAGCAAGGCCTGGGAAGAAGTTCCTAAGAACAAGGGAGAAAGGAGTTAGAATTTTCTTCACACAAGAGAAAGGCACGTCCTTCTAATCACAGGCTTCCGAAATATCATCTAGATTTGAGTGTGCTAACTGAAAGTTACACCTTGCTGCTGCAGAAAGGTGTAGGTTGGTCAGCTGCCAACTCCTGAGGAATGTACTCTGTAAGATTATTTACATTCATCCTAGTTAATCAAGCAGTGGTTCTACAGTACTTTAAACATGGAAAGCGCTCCTATAAATATTTGGTATTATCGTATAATTACACTACCTCATCTCAATTAAATGCACAAGTAGGCATGCTTTAATCATGTAAGTGAATTGTTACCAGAATTATTTCAAATGTAGGTATCTCAGTCTATGCTGACCATCCTCAAGATTGGTGTGTGAACCTGGAGCAAAATGAAGGTTCTTGATTTTGGAAAGACTGGAGAGGCACTGTCTTATCAGAATGAATGTCT
>NW_008236767.1:5417393-5446199 GCF_000691975.1 Corvus brachyrhynchos
CCTAGAACCAAAATACATTTTTTTCCAAATACAAATGTAGGCAATTTTTTTATTTCTATTTGTCTTGCATCTTGGACACCTGTTGTGGACAGCACAAGGAGTAGCCTGGTTTTCTGTTTGGTTTTTTACTTTACTGCCTTCCCTCATTAATATAATGGAAAAAGAATGTCGCTTGTGGTCTTGTCTCAGATTCACGTCCTTCAGGGTTATGCTTTATCAGTGGTCTGTATAGTGTGCTGTGTGATGCACCGAAATAAATTAAAACAATTAAATGCTGAAAATTTCTCTACTTCCTCCAAAGGTTAAGACATTAGGACTCAATAACAATATATATGTTGCCATCTGATTTTCAGTGACATAGTTCTCACTCCGTTGTATTAATTCTAAATATAAGCTTCTTTAAATCAGCATTAACAACCCAAGCAGTGGTCTGTCTTCATTAAAATAAAAAAAAGAGAGAGTAAAAGAGTATTTTAAAATAATACGGTTTTGATATTGCTTTTTCATAGTACATTTCATAGAATCACAGACTGAAAGAATGGTTTGAGTTGGAAGGGATCTTAAAAATCATCCAGTTCCAATTCCCTGCCATCAGCAGGGACAGCTTCCTCTAGACCAGGTTGCTTAAAGCCCCATCTAGTCTGGCCTTGAACACTTTCAGGCACGGGCCATCCACAATTTCTCTGGGCAACCTCTTCCAGTGTCTCACCACCCTCACAATGAATAATTTCTGTCTTATATCTAACTTAAACCTACCCTCTTTCAGTTTGAAGCCATAATTGCTTGTCCTACATGCCTTTGTAAGAAGTCCCTCTCCAGCTTTCTGGTACTCCAGCTTCAGGTACTGGAAGGCCACAATAAGGTCTCCCTGGAGCCTTCTCTTCCCCAGGCTGAGCAACCTCAACTCTCAGCCTGACTTAATGGGAGAGGTTTCATAGTCTTCTAACTGCAAAATCTCTAAGAAACTCTAAGTTTTTCTCCACAAACAAGGGAACTATGAAACTGTAGGATCTTTTTGTGGAGTGCTTAGAGTGGTGGGGGTTTTTTTGATTTTACTCTTCTAGTGAAATAAATTTTAATGGACTATCTTGATTTATTAGACAAAGTAGTTACTTTATTAGATGGCAGTATTGTTACCACACTTTCCAAAAATTCCTGCTTCTTTTCCATTTTTTGTCTGGTGCTCTAACCCTCAATTCTTCACTCTTTTTCATCTTTTTTCCTATCATTTAAATGCTATTTGGGAACATGGACAGGCAGTTTTTGTGTATTTGTAAGGAACCGGCAGAAGACTGTAGTTGACTGAATGCAATCACAACCAAAATAATAACATTCACACCCGCTCTTTCAGGTTCATTGACATCAATTTACCCCACAATAAACCTAAGACATTTTCTAATGCAGAAGTCTTTACTACTTCTTCCTATATCTTTCTGGAATAACTGTATATAAGACTCACAACCTGGACTCACATAAAAATGTGAATTTCCACCAAAACAATACCAGAACACCAAAATATAAAAAGCCTTTAAATCAGGAACTACCTCTGACTGTGTCTGTATGGCATTTGCTGACAATAGGCCTTCAGTGAGGGTGTCTAAAGTGGAATTACATAATCCATATATATATATAATGGAATGTGTCATTACTGCAGTGTTAAGCTATATTTGGAAGCCACTACAACAAAGCACTTTCTCCCATTTTTTTCCCTTCTATTTCACTATCAGAAAAAAGTGTCTTTGATATATGAATCATTTTATGAGACCATCTTTTATTTTAATAACTGCTAATTTGCACACCTAACATCAATTGCTGGTGCAGTTAATTGTGGATGCAAATCAGAATGTTTAGCTGTCTAATCACCTGATTGTGCCTATAAATCAGTGACAGTAATTATGTGTGTAAATGCTCATTTCAGCCTGAAGTTAATTTGGCCAAAATTGAAAGGACAGGAAAAATATACCACTCTAGGCTGAAATTTGGTCCTCAGTGTGTAAAAACAGAAAGTATCTTCCTCCTCTACATCTTGTGTTTAAACTGCAGAGAGCTAAATAGACAAAGAGCAATGATTCCCCAGTCCCCAATAACTCACTGCCAGTGTTTCACAATAAAGTGCAATGGGAGAGGAAATATTTCTATACAGGTTCATTAATCACAACATATTTGCCATGCACAACCACTCTGCAGAACAGGTAAAGAACCCTAGGGGTCCTCACCTGCCACAGTATGTCATTTTTTTAATAGGAAAAGTATTTTTTGTGCAAATGCTGTAGAACCAAAGTTGCAGATGGCTCCACTGGCAGAGCTAGAGCCTCCTGGCACAGCCTTCAGCAGCCACAGCTCCTTTAGGAATTTATATCAAGGGTTAGTGTTACCTTAAAAGAAGGATGTTGAAGATGCTCCCACTATGTGCAATATTCCAAGGTGTGCCCCTCAGGAGGACATGTTAGGCAGGACAAACAAAGCCCACCCAAACAATAAACTGCAGGAAGAAATACAAGCCTTACCTGTCCCTGTTGTGCTGCAGGACTTTAATGAGAGGTCTAGGAACAATTAAATGGATTGTGACTGAGAACCTGTGGGTCCAATGGACCCCATTAACAGAACTGTACAGCAAAAGATGCCTTTCCAGCTCAGTGGCTTTCAGACCTGGGCAGCAGGCCATTTCACTTTACCTAACCCCAAGGACACCACAGAGCCCCAGTTACCCCATCACACTCTGACCCATCTAGACCTGCTCAGTGTTTTGCATGAGAGTTACAGTTGGCTTCTTGTTTACTGTACCTCTGTGGTCTCAATCTCAATGAGCAGTTCACTGCTGCTTCACTCCCACATGGGACTTTGATAAAATTCAAAGCCACCTGGTGTGATTTTAATTTAAATGTGAGGTTAATGTGTTTTCCTTTTATATTGCTATGATGTGCATTGTCAAGAGAACTGCTGCAGGCTCAGATCTGTCCTCTCAGCTGTTTCTCTGTGCTACTCCCTGGTTTTGTCTGGTGAATATTCCTGGATAAAAACTGCTGCTCTGAAGTAGAATGTGCATTGGGTAGAAGAGTGCATTGGGTACTAGGGTTCATTGGGACATTCTTCAAGGGGGCCACCAAGTCTCAGGCTCTTTGTGAGTCAGAGGCCAAAAGTCTTCTCATCAGCATAAGACACTTCCAGAGTTAGAGCTGAACAGTGTAGAGATTAAAGGTTGCATACAACTTTTTTAAAAAGAGATTTCACAATTCACCATGCTCCACCAGTTATGAAAAGGGTTTTAAGACAAGAACTTGTGGAAAGAAGAAGTACTGAAATAATTTATCTCAACTAATTAGAACAATTCGTATTGAAAGTGGTTAAAATTTACTAAACTTTTTCTAATTATAAAATAGGATCTCACTTTAAAAAATTGCTGTGAAAACATATTAAAAGTATCATAAGAAAATTCTGTCAGGAAGATGAAAGATACATCAAGAAAAAGAGAAACAAAAATCTACAGCAGTTAGTAGCCCACCAGGGCATTACAGTAGGACACAAGGCACCCTGATGCAAGACAACACCTTAATCTTCAGAATTTTTCATTGAGTGAGACTGGGAGTTTTTTCAGCCAGGTTAATTAGTTTGGAATTAAAATTGTAAGAACAATGTGGGAACTTTTCTGACACAGACTAACTGAGATCAGATCACAATAACAGAGCAGATCAAAGGCCACCCAGAGTGATCACTCTGCTGTGACTCAGGTGTGTCAAGGGACGCTGCTGCAAGCTCTGCAAGGGTCACCACAGGCATCACAGCATCTGGGTACTGGCTTTCAGAAGACACCCCTTGCTTCCTAAAACCACTCATTACTCCTGCACCCACCAAAATCTACTTTATGGTCTGGTTACCAGGTGTTTTTCCTAACTGGTTACTACGGGGAGCAGCAGCAGCCTGGTGGGTTCCTGGCTCCTGCTGCTTCTTACTGCTACTGCTGCATGGGAGCTACCATAGTTGAGTCATTTCTGATCTCCAAGGGAACCCACAGCCAGATCTCCACGCCTCCCAAAATAGGAACTCACAGCTACATCTCCTCTCCAACTGAAATAATCAAATGATGAGGAAAAAAAACCCTATATATTTGGCAGTATCTGAAATATAGTACTCAGTGCATTAGATGGGTGGGAAAGCAGGACAATAAGCTCGGCCATGGCAGGGCTCCAGGCTAAGACCACCCCAGACTTGCAGTGCAGGTGGTCCTCCAAGTCCTAATAGAGCCATGCGGAAGGAGATTAGTTCTTTGCAGGTTCTCATTTAAGAGTCAGTTTTGTTCCCCTCATTATTGAAAAACCTCTGAGGAAGGCCATATAATCAAGATACCACCCTTATAGTTCAAATTAGAAGACTGGGTCCTTGAAAAAAATACTATTTAACAAATAAGACAATGCTAAGCTTTTTTAATGGCCTTATAAAGGCTAGTCTTGTCTTCAGTTTCATTTACTCTTATCAGATCAACTATTATAAATTTAAATACAACAATCTTTTAAAATATATGTTCATTCTTTCGAAGTACATTGAACAAAATGTTATTTGCAGGCAGAACTATAACCTGTAAAATATCATTCTGTGCTTCCATAACCACTCTCTTTCATTTCCAGGTATTTTCACACGATGTACTTGGGTATCCGGAGTCGACAAAGCGGAGAGAATGACAGATGGCGGTTTTATTGGAAAATGGTGTATGAGTATGCAGATGTGAGTATGCTGCATTTGCTAGCCACCTTTCTGGAAAGTGCACCACAGCTGGTCCTGCAACTCTGTATTGTTGTACAGACTCGTACACTCCAGGCTCTCCAAGGTAGGGGTTCATTTAATCTATTTATTTTTTATAATTTTTGGAAGATGTAATTTCCACACAGAGATATTTATCCTTCTTTCAAACTGCCATGTGCCTTGTAGTCCTGGCATAAGAGCAGATCTTGCCTGCTAGCTGCTATTCAGCTGTTAACAATAACTCTGTTAAGAAAACCTGTGTTATTAGAGGTTTTTTTAGCCTTTCTTAATGGCCCTGGGCTGTGGGTAGGATTTATAATGTTTTGCTTTCTGCATGTCCTTGTGTAATAGAAGAGCTCTTCTGATTCTCCACGGGGCCAATGTGAAAATTGCATCAATCAAACTATTGCTCTTCTCCCTATGCTTTTTTCTGTGAATGTACAAAACCCTGCAAACTGCAGTAATGAGGTTCATATGGCATTAAGCAAAACAGGAGATGGCACAGGAGATAACAGCAATTCTGTGAAGAAACGCCGATGTTTATGCCCATCGGTTCTTGGCCATGGTTATCTGAAATAATACAAATCATCTCTCTAGCAGTACTCATTCCTTCACACTCTGGGTTTCATTCTAAGGTTGATGCTTTCAGGAACTGTGGCTACTTCTTTAAAATGGTAAATGCATGCATATGTCCTGCTATATGGCTTTGTCAGTGATACAGTTATTAGAATATCTTATTCACTACTGCTTTTTTCGTGCTGCTTTTGGCTACCTGACAGCTGTCCTTTTGTATTGTGCCATTGTTTTGCCTTATGGCTGCACCTGGACAGAAGTTTTTTTTGCAAGGGAATGAAGTGAATGAGATCTTGGGATCCAGAAGATGACAAAAATGTCGTGCGGCAGTGAGGAGGGAAGGGAGAAGGGAAGAATCAGAGGGACAGAGAGAGGAAGGAAATGCGGAATTTTTGTCATTTGTTTTAAGCTCATGTGCTTACCACTGTACAAGACAAAAATATGCCAGCACCAAGAAAATTTTGGGTCTGGTTAGCTTATTATGAGTAACATGCAGTGAGACTGATAGGGTAAAAAAGGATTGGGCACAAATGGATAAGTGTGAAGATCTTGATCCTGGGCAGTTTCCTGTGGACAAATCAGAGGATTTACCTTTACAGTGCTCTGAACCGTCATGTAATAAAGAGCTGTCCTTCTTCCTATGTTTTTGTTTCATTAGTTCTATAACTCTGCCACCTTAATGGGAAAAGAAAACCAAAGTTTCTATTTTAATTAGTTGGTGCTCTGTACAAGGAAGTTTGCCTAAGCACTTCCTACAACTATTCCTCAAAAAGATGACACCAAGTTCAAACTATTATCATTGAGGAGAATGTATTATCACTTCAAGATTTTTCTCCCCAGAAAAAGAGAGCCCAGAAAGAGACTTAGGAGAAGAACATAGACAGAATACTGTATGGTCAGCTTTAATTTAGCTATCTTCATAAACTATTAATACAGAATGCCTCTCATCCTCATTTTAGTGCAATAACAGATCTCTCTCTGAGAAACATGCCTGGTGAGTAGGCACTAAGTCTGTGATACACTCTGCAAGTGGTTGTTAATTAGAGAAGACCTGAAATGCTTCCATTTAAGAGGCAAAAATTGTTCCTGCAGCCTGCAATCAGCTCTGTGAAACCTATGTATCAGAAACCAGAAAGTAGTAAAACTATAATTATGGATTTCAGCTGAAAAGGTTGAAATTATTTACTTATGCTCTCTTCCCCCATTTTCTTCCAAATTCCACAGAGAAAAGGATCCATTAAAAAAAAACCTAAGAAAATTAAACAAGGTTGTAGTATTTTCTTAAAAAGTAGTACCGTTATATTCTCATGATAAAAGCTAGTAAGTTTTAGCATCTTGCCAGCTGTGAAAATCCTTTCTCTGTTCTCTCTTTTTTCTTAAAGAAATGATAAGGATAATGCATTGCACCATAGGATGGTGGATTAGCTGTGAGGCTGCATAAGAAGAGCATAATTCGTCTCAGTGGTATCATGCTACAAATGGGTGTTTTAAAAGGCCCAGCCATAAGGTGTCTGCTTCAGCTGGCTGTCCACTCACTGAGCCTGTTAGAGAGATTTCTAACATGGATCAATAAACAGGGTGTTTGATTGATTTTCTCTGTTTAGGGAATGCTACTTGTTTTTTATTGTTGTTCTTTTAGTTCTCTGTCCCACAGGACAAAGTTATTATGAGAATTGTTAAGTGGCCTCGCTGATCCATGTTCTTAAAGGTATATGACTTTCACAAACCACAAATTTGGCATGGGAAATGAATGGTCTGTATGCAGGGTATTTCTAATATTAATCTATTAATGACTGAAAGAAAAACCTTTAAGTATTTTTATTTATGAAATTCTATATTTTCAATTCCAAATGCAACAAAATAACATCATTCCCAACAGGAGAACGCTATCAGCATTACTGAAGGTTCCAAGTTTTTTGCAGTGGGTGTTGGCTTGGTTCAGATTATTTCTTATTTCAGTAACTAAGCCCTGCTAATCAAGGTAAGAAATACGTGCAGACGTGTACATGCATCCTTATGGGGATCAGGAAAAATTTTGTGCAGCGTTTGCAAAACCTTCCCTCTCAATCTCCTGTGCACTGCAGTGAGGACCACTTCAAAAGCCCAGAGGATGCACCACAGGGATCCTTTAGCACTTGCCTGGCCTCCCCAAGCATGAATTTAAAAACTGCAGTGTAAGCTTCTAGCAAGGATTGTGTACCACCCTATCATGACCCTGCAGCAGAGAAAGGCTTGTGTGGGAGGCCATCGACAGTCATTATGGAGTGGCATCTCTCTTCTGCATCCTCATCCAGAGATATCTGAGTATTAATAAAGCAACAGCTAAATTATTATCTAAAAATATGATTCTTCTTTAAGATTTCGTCAAAACTGGCACATTTAGAGGCAATGTTCGTTCTTAGGTCCCACCTGAGTGGAAGGAATGAAATTGCTTTTGGGGGAAGCTGATGATTTCTAGGTGCTAATTTCTCAGGAAGATAAACAACTTCAGTTTGATGGTGGACTAAGCTGGAGCTGTGCTTATGCCCCTATTACCTCCACTTTTTACACTCTGGTGATTCCTTTGAGTTTGAAGAAATATCTACTCTCTCGAAGGCTGACTGATGTGCCTTGAAATAAGTAATTCCTTCCTCTTTTCCTCATGGGAGTCTGTTTCTCCTGCTTTTGCTCTGAGTACAGGGACGGGGGATGTCACACAATGGGTAATGCTAGCCCTGGGGTGGCGAGGGAGGACACAGCATCAGGGTAGATAAGGAAGGTCAGGGCTGTCCCTTTATGTGGCATCTTGTCTTGGAATCCTGCCCACAGACTAGCAGTCGTCCCTAGGCACTCTCCTTTTACTTACTTCGGTTTTCCCACTATGCCATTTCATTTTAAAAGGCTTCTCATGTTAAAATGAGTAAACACCAGCAAGCAAAAAGTCCTGCTGGTCATCTGATTGGAAAGAGACTCGCACTGGTTGTCACACAGATACTACTTTCCTATTCAAGGGTATGGTGTTCTAACTACACCTAGATGAGCAGATAGAAAGGATTACTCCCTGGATTTACCACAGATTTCATTATTTATACTGTATTAATTAACACATTGCCTAAATTATAGATTAGCTTCTCATTCCTGTTTACTGCATTGACAATTTTTTCTTCATCAGCCCCTGGGGGGTTTGTTCTGGCTTCTCTGTACAGTGCTATTAATCAAAGTCTCTATCAAAGTTTAATCAAAGTCTAATCAAAGTTTATGTCATATAAAGCTGCATTTCTTAATGGGAACTGGCAGTAATGCCGAAGCAAAATGAAAAGTTCAGACCCATTTATAAATTCATCAAGTTTCATTGAAGTCACCACATACAACAGAGCTACTGGATTCTGCTGAAAACGCATTTCCAGGGAATCTCTCTGGCCAAACATTTGCCCATTTTCTACCAACTCTGTTGGGAACCCTGCACTGTTCATATGCTGACACCGCAGCCAGTGTACAAAAGTTCACAGTGCCACCAAGCATCATTCTCCAGTCCTTCTACTCCAAACAAATTGCTGCTCCTGCCTGAGCTGAAGAAGAAGCTCAGAGACTTGATAGCAGTTTATGACATGGCTGATAGGTCCTAACTTTATCTGGCAGAAGCAAATTGTGTTGTTAGCTAGTTCATTAAAAAAATCTTCTGGCAAAGCTCCACGTTGTGCATCAGGAACTCAGACTTTTCATATCAGCCCAGTAAACTGAAAATCATTTAAGGCAACAATTTTTTTGTGTTACACTTTTGCACGGCTTTTCTTTTTTGTTACCTTCACAGCAATTTTGGATTGCTCTGTAAAATGCTGCCTACATTTGCAGTGCACTGTAAATAAATAAATAAATACATACATACATACATACATAAAAATAATTCTGATGCAATGTCTTATACAATTCAATGTATATTTGTATGGAAATAAGGGGCAGCACTTAAGTTCTGGGCAAGCTGCCATTACTTTTCTCTATGTTGTCAAGGTTCTGCACCACTGCAGTTCAGCACCCAGCCTTTCCAGAGAGAAACTAAACCAGAGCCACCTATAGTTACAGATTCTGCTTGAAACTTGGCAAAACAGATTTCCAGTGACAAGGATCAGCAAGTATGATACACTATGGAGGAGATGTGTTTTCTGCAAATGACTATTAAACTGATCTGCAGGTCCTTTTGCAAATTTTAAAAATGTTATCTTGTGCTCATTAGGATAGAGCCATCATGTTTGCATACCCTTGTTTCTGACAGTACAGGAGAGGACTTCCTGAAGGTGATTATGTCACATAATCAGTTTCATAACCTGATTACAATCTTAAAACTAGTTATACCCTTAGTATCTAATATACCAGTTGAAAGTTTAATTCTCTGATTGATAGAGACCTACTGATGCCTGTCCTGGCTTTTAATTCTATCAGCAGTCTGTCCATATTTACTCTTGTGCCATCCTTGTTTTTACACTATTTCCCCAAGGAAATGAGGGTCATACAATTATATTGCCCATTTCTGTGCTTCAGTCCTGCTTTTAAGAACTTCTGATCCATTGCAATATTTCAATCAAGTATAAGAGAATAGCCGACGTCTCAGAGATAATTATGATTTTTCAAATGTTGTGAAAAAAACAGTCAATACAAAGAAAAAATAAATTAAAATAATTATTATTAAAAAAAATTTAAGAGAACCTCCACTACAGGGTAAAGCAGTCAGTCTTCAGCCAATATTTTTTTTAATACATACCAGCCACCAGTCATCCCAAATATGCATCCTTCCAGACAAGGAATTGCACTGCTTTCCCCTGCCCAGTGGGACTATTGCGAGTGACAAATGGGATTACGGAATAAGATATACTTTGATGGGAAAGTAAGAATCATTCCTCCTGCTGTGCATTCTCTCAGCTCATGAGAGATTCTGAATTCTCTTCATAGACTTTTTCTTCATCAGTCCCAGTCTGAATTCATCTTTGGTGTATACAGATGACCAAGACTGCACAGAAGACTCCAGATGGCATTTATACAGAGCCCCCATATTTCTCATGGCAATATCTCACTAGGTATGATCTAGGGTTGTAATTCCCTGTTCACTCACGTATTGTGCTAGTTAATCCTAGTTTTTTCATGATCCTTTAAAACACACAGGGTCTTCTGGTGTCATGTCACTGATGACGCTTCGATTGCATTAAAAAATGTTAGCAACTAAATGCATGTAATGAAATTTCATCTCTTTTCTACTTTTCCAGCCTGCAGGGTGCCCCTGATTTTTCCACATACCACTTTCCTTTCCTATATTGACAATGTTTCCCAAACACTTACTAGTATGTTACATTTTAAACAAAGGTCATTAAGAGAAATTTTTGAACAAGATTGGTTCCAAGTATAATCAGTATTGGAAAACGTAACAGTAACTCTACTCCACCCCAAGGGTTCTTTCTTAACATTTCAACATAATCTGCAGTATCTTTGTTTAAATAGCTCCTTTACCTGCCTTATTTCTCTTCTACTATTCCCTAACCTCTCAAACTACTCACCAGTACTTTCCCATTAGCATTGTAGTCACCATTCTGCCATTTGATAGATTAGATCTGCCACATTTTACTTGTTGAGAAAGGGGTTATAAAAGAAAGATATATAGAGAGATGCTCTAGACTCTGTGGCTCTTTTATGATCTACTTCTTTTTTAACATATCCATTATTTTTCATACACTTTCATGTTTCAAGGCCAGGTTGGGCAGGGCTTTGATGAGTCTGATGTTCCTGAAAGTTGTCCCTGCCCATGGCAGACAGGTTGGAACTAGATGACTATTACTGTAGTAAATATTACCGTATCCCACAGCCAGAGGGAGGAGGAGAGAAGATCCAACAGGCAGGAATTGTGCAGCAAGATTGATTTATTTAATTATTTTACAAACTCTTTTATAGACTTTTTCTTCATAGTCTAATTGGACAAAGAATCAGCCACCCCTTGGGGTGATTGGCTAAAATCCTAAAACATCCATTGTCAAAATATTTTTCTACTGTAGCATAAACAAAGCTTTGCAAGGTCGCAGGTGTTCACAGTTTATAGAACTTGGCTAATATCTTCCATGGGAGAGAAAAGTAGCTCATGGACTTAGAAAATAGCAAGAAAAATTCTTGCTAGCAGCATTTTTGTATCCACAGATGACCTCTAAGGTCCCTTCCAAACCAAGCCATCCTGTGGTTCTATATTTACCTTTGTTTTCAGTTAATTATTGCTTTAAAAGCTGCTCTAAAGCTTTGTGTTGTTTGGAAGCCTACACTGTAGTCCTGCTTCAGCCAGGTACTTGTGAAATGCCTCCTTTTCAGTCACATGGCACCAGTTCTAAGATGCTTCTCACCAACAGCAGGATTTTATACATTGGCTTATTTTGAATCCTGAGACAGAGAGGTTTTGGTTGCATCGTGTGAAAGCAAGGAGCTTCGAGTTTTGCTTCCATCTACAGTAATACAGATTTCCTTTCTGTTTTTATTTCCTATCAGCTGGCTCTGTCTTTGAGCTCTTATTTCAAGAGCTCTTGTGGAAAATTGTCCTATGAAGCACAACCTTTATTGCTCATCATCCTTTTTTCACTTCCATGAAAGAACCAGTTCTGAGGTAGGTTTTGAGGCTTTTTTCCAGAAGTTTTTGGTCTTCAGTGTTCAAAAACTTCAGAAATCCTTCTGTACTTTGCCAGAGAAAATCCAAGTCTCCCCCACAGAGAAGTGGGGGACAGAACAATTAATTCTGCTGCCTTCACTCATTTCTCTAAAATTCTGTTAGGCTTACTAACAAATCTATTTTTGTTTATCCCTCCATTTTATAGAAATTAAATGAACATTTATGTGATCCAATGCTATTTTGCTACAATTAGATGTCCTGTAACAACCTCTATACTTTCCATAACTAAGTTTAGAAAGAATCCTCTCTGCTTTCTCTCAGAAAAGCTGTCAGTTGTCACACTCCGGAATATCTGGGCTGCCTTCAGCAGCACTTGTTCTCCAGCCTGCATCTGACACATCAGAGGCTGCCATAATGAGACAATTCTGTGCAGAATTTCTCCCTGTAATAATGGTTTGAACATCTCAATCCATATCCAAATTTAACTCTGGAATTTTACAGCAGACTCTAACAACTACCCACTATCTTTCCGCAAAGTGATTTTGTATGCAAACAGAATCTGTTTTATCAGGGAACCCTTTCTGAAACATCCTGCTGTCATTCCATTCACAGACACTGCTTTTACCACTATTTCCATCTTTTCTGAGTACCAGCTCTCTTTCAGCACCCATGTCCTGGGAGTGATTATGAGTCCATGCTGTTTCTGTAACCCTATAGCTCTTTTGGTAACCCTGTAATGCTTTATGTCCTGTGTTTATTTCCTGTATTTCCTGATGTCCTGTCCCTGTCCATTCATCTATCTAAAAGTATGATCATGAATACAACTTGTAAAAGCAAGAGGCAATGGACACAGGTATTGTCAGGAAGATAAGGAGTTGGCAGAGTTATGGTGTTGCTTCTTAACAAACCCATTTTACAGGACCTCAACCCCTAAAAGTCAATCAGAGATGACTAATGAGCATTTTTATTCTTTCTGTTTAACTGCAGTAAAATAACCCGAATTCTTCTAGCAATATTAGTAATGAGGGGAACTGTGTCAGTTTTTCATAAATAATATATTCTGGCAACTCTTTAATTTTTATTGAGTTTATCCTGATATCTTTATCCTTGTTTATTACCTATTACCTGGCCATAAAAAGACCAGGGGATCACACAGCACTATATAGACATATCAGTGTGAGTTTGCATTCTGATGCAAAAAATGTCATTCGTGAAGCTTGGCCACTCATTGACCACTTTTCCACTCATTACATCACAGGAAAATGAATAAACTATTCAGGTCATTCTGAGTGAATGGCAGTAAGGCTTCATAACATACCAGTGTGAAATCTGCACATGTAATTTTAGTAGAAAAATGTCATTAAAAACAGTATTAAGATTTAGTATACATTTTACTGCTACTCTTTTTGTCCTCATTCTTCTCACATTAGCTATCCCAGCTACATTTGTAGATAGAGACATCTCTAGCTAAGCTTCAAAAACCTGTTGGAAGGTCTCAATAAATCAGCTGGTTACCAATGATAGTAGGTAGGTGCCTTCTTCACTAAATTTTGAAAAATTTTATCATATGTTTACATATTTGAACACAACTTTAGATACATATTTTGAGTACTTTAGAAGTATTATGCCAGTCTGAAAGAAAATAACTATAAGTGGTTTTATAAATTTAGGTTTGCATAGGAATATAATTTAAAGATTGGTTTCTCAAGGCTTTTTGATGCAGCTTGTTCAAATACCAAGCTGATAATCTCACCTCTGGGTGGTATTTCCAGGTCATACCAATTGAGAAACAAAATACTTGTCACAGAAGGAAAGAATAAGATATGTCAAAGGGTCTTCAATCAATCACCCCATCCAAACCCTTCTGGAAGCACAACCATGTTCAAAAATCGATCGGGTTCCTCAGGGCCATGTCTCTTTGAGTTTTGTGTACTTCTGTGGAAGCAGAGCCCACAGCCTCTCTGGGTGAACTGTACCAGTGCTCACCGCCCTGGCAAAAATCTCTTTTCTTACAGCAAATCAGATTTTCCCTTGATGCGCTTTTGACTCTTTCACTGTGTGTTTCTAAGAAAAGTTTGAGGGTTTTGTATAATTCTCCTTTTAGGCAGGAGAAAATGGCAATTAGATCTCTTGTTTTGTTTCACAGCCCTCTCTACCAGTCCTCCCTCAGGCTATACACACAGCTCAGGCACCTTGTTCTCTAGCCCCTAACATTGTGGCTACGAGTGGACAAGGGAAGGGTTACAGATGTTATATACCTGGATGTCTGTAAAGCCTTTGACATGATCCCCCACAACATCCCTCTCTCTCTGAATTGAAGAGAGATGGAGTTGATGAGTAGACTGTTAGATGGACAAGAAAATGTTTGGATGGTCACCTCCAGAGGGTAGCGGTCAGCAGCTCAGAATCCCGATGGACATCAGTGACAAGTGGTGTTCCTCAGGGGTCCATATTGGGACCAGAGTTATCTCATATCTTCACTGATGACATAGAGAAAGGGATTGAGTGTACCCTCAGCAAATTTGCAGATGATACCGAGCTGGGTGGCACAGTTGCTGCACCTTAAGGGCAGGATGCCATCCAGAGGGACCTGGACAATCTCAAGAAATGAGGCCATAGGAATCCCATGAGGTTTAATAAGACCAAGTGCTGATGCTACACCTGGGTCAGGGCAACCCCCGGTATCAACACGGGCTGGGGGATGAACAGATTGAGAGCAACCCTGACAAGAAGGACTTGGGGGTGCTGGTGGGTGGGAGGCTGGACATGACCCAGCCATGGGCACTCACAGCCCAGAAAATCAAACCGTATCCCATTCTGGGTCAAAAGCAGCATGGCCAGCAGGGCAAGGGAGGGGATTCTGCCCCTCTGCTCTGCTCTGGTGAGACCCCACCTGGAGCGCTGCATCCAGCTCTGGGCTCCCAGCACAGGAAGGACATGGACCTGTTGAAGTGAATTCAAAGGAGGCTGTCAAGTTGACCAGAGGGATGGAGCAGCTCTCCTACAAGGAAAGGATAAGAGAATTAGGATTGTTCAGCATGGAAATAGGGTGACCTAACTGTGGTCTTTCAGTATCCGAAGGAGGCCTGCAAGGCAGATGGAGAGAGACTATTTACAAGAGCAAGTACTGATAGGACCATTCTATGATTCTATTATTTCACTGGCCCTTCACTGGCCTTGCTCCAGTTTGTTGAAGTATTTCCAGTACTGGTGGCCCAAAATAATATGAACATGCCTTTGTAAGTCTTTTTGTCACTCCTCTTAGTCTTCTGAGATCCCTCTGCAGGACAGCCCTGCTCTCCTGTGGATCAGCTTCTCCCCTCTGATAGATCCAGGCTTTAAGGGCGTTATGAGCCTGGAGGTACTGTGAAAAGAAAATCTTTACTGCTGCAGGGAATGGCAAAAAAAACCCAACAAAAATCACTTTCACGTTATCTACAGGTTTTTAAATTTAATAGTGCCTTCACAGAACTGCTAATGTATACATAGTGATAAAGACAGCCTGAGACACAAAGTAGTGCATTTAGTTTCTGCAAGCGTGATATATTGCCTACACACTGAATTTTATTTGTTGGGGAATGTCAGAAAGTTGGTGGTGTATCCTTCTGCTCCCTTTTTGTTGTGCTAAAAGTGGATTTCACAAGGAAAAAATTTCCAGTTTCATTTTGGGTTCCTGTGGTTTTTATGACTGGTATATTTGCTCAGGGATGGGGAAAAAAGTGATGCATGCTTGGCACAGAGAAAGGTTTCCTGTGTCTAATATAGCAGTGAGAAATTTTAGTCGTGATTGTGTCTTACCCAAAGACTGCACAATACCTCAAAGATAAGAAATAATGTGAATTCTTCATCATGCAGTGACCTTTAAAGCCTCAGTCACAGAGCCAGTGTGTGCATCCAGCTTCACACCAAAAACACAGATCTGAAAATTTTCTGTCACTTTCATTGCTAGTGCATGTTAGTGCATGATAATCTGCAAAATTACTTTTTTTTCTCCAAAATTTACCAGAAAATTAACAGAAAAGTAATCCTTTCTGCTGAGAGTGATTTTAGCTGCACGTTGCAAGTCAAAGTGGGAATGCATGTTTTAAAATGTGCCTCGCATGACATTCAAGTTTACTTGTGTACAGGATATACTACAAATGATGACATTGTATGGGATTTCATATCTATAACTTGTTTTATACATATTAGTATTTTTCAGCTGGGTGTTAGGTGAGTCTCGAACTGCAAGTATAAACAAAACCCATTGCTGTTTTGCTTTGTGCTCAGTTTTACAAGTATCAGTGAATAACCAGCATTACAGTGAGTCTCAAACAAAAGGTCCAGTCAGGCATAGGAGGTTCACCCCTGTGGGCACCTTCCCATTGAACTCAGTGGAACTGTTTTAATGAATAAAATCTACTTGCTGGGGTGGGATTAATTAGGAGCATTGTTTTAGAAAAAGGTATTAAGTAGCTGTCTTTTGTGTTAAGCATGACATTCTACCTAACCTAATGGGGATACAAACCTATTAAATGCGGTTTATTAGTTTTTAGTTTCCTAACCAAATTATAATGAAAATGAATTTAAAATATTTTTCTTTTTCCAGTGGGTGTTATTTCTCACAATATGTCAGTTAATAAAGAAGTAAACTGTATTCTGTTCTCTGTGTATAATGAATACAGTTTAAAAACAAATCATTAATGGCTTTTGTGTTACAGCTGAAGAGAGAATTTCTAGTTTTAGTTTTGACTGGGGCTTTTAGCATATCATTTGTGCATGGGTGGCCAGTGTGCTCTCAGGAGTTCAACAGCTTGGGCAGGAAGAATCTCGTAGTATGAGGTTACTGAATTACTATTGATCCCAGGCCCTTATAGCTAACAGACACTGCCTCTGCATGTTCTGTCTTACCCTGACGACATTTCAAGATGCAGAGGAACTCTTCCATACTCACATAATTGAGTCAAAAGTGTGAAGTGGATTGTCCCTCAGTGTGACAAGTAGTGCTCCCTGTCATCCTCCAGCAGCTATCCAGGATTGTCACAGAGCTTTGCAGGAGCTCTGACAGATGCAACTTCCCTGGAGCTTCTCCCCAGTGAAACCAGGAGGACCCAGGAACCCCGTGGCTGTGTCAGAGAGCAGCCCAGGGACTGATTGGGAGCATCCTGCAGGTTCTGGGCCCTGGGACTATGGGGTTTTCAGGGCTCATGTGTGGCAGAGATCAGCAGCAGCAAACCCCTTCTGCCAGCTGCCATATCGCTCTGAGCAAGGCTGCTGCTGTGTCCCCGGCGGTGGGGACAAGAGTGACTCATGAAAAACCTCCCAATCCGCTGCAGTTTTCAGCCTGCAAAATTAAATAAACTAACTTCCATCTCATGCTTTATGCTGTACTAAAATCTGCTCAAGGGCTGCTTCGTGAGCTGTGCTGTCATCCCCATCACAGGGGCAAGCAAATGACGGTGTGTACCCCTCCTTCAGCCATCTGCTGCCACCCCGGTGTCAAAGCCCTCTGAAAGCTTATGCAACTTCAGGCTGTTTTCAGGTTTTAATGAGTGCCTTTGGTGTTCTCATATTCTCCTTCCTGCTCTGTGGATAAATGTATTGAGTCATTCATTATCACCAGAAAGGTGAATGGATGGATGGATGGATGGATGGATGGATGGATGGATGGATAGATAGATAGATAGATAGATAGATAGATAGATAGATAGGAAAGAGCTGTTCATGCACCATCTAGTTAAGTTGGATCTTCCCCAGATCTCCTGTGCCACCTAGGTTAGTCACTCTTGGTAATGAAGCTTAATAAGTAGGATGCCCCAAATCCATAAAAAAAATTGAGCTCTGGTGATCTTCTTGATCCTGACCCTAACTGACTTGGTAGCATTTACTCTCTGTATATTCATAGCTGCTTGTCATCCTTAAATATAGCTCAAAACATAACTGCTTTCCTCAGTAACTGGGCTCTGTGCTGGCTTTCTCAGCAGAAGGCAGAAAATGTGCAACATGAGTCCAAGGCAACAGTAAACTGAAAATGGCTCCCCGTGCCTTTTTTTCAGACCCACTGCAGTCCCAGCAGATCTCTCTCATGCCATGAGGCCAGGACTCTCATCTAGAGGTTTTCAATGAGGTATTTTCACCTGCAGCACATTAGACAATAAAATCATTTGCAGTAAAAAGATTCTGGCAGGGGATGAACATTTCATATCTTTTTTCTTGGTGTTTCCTTTAAAAAGCGTGATTTTACTTTCCACCCCTATGGAGTCAGTTTTGTTTTAAAGAGATCTCAGAAATGCCTCAAAGTGTCTTGAATGGTGATTCGGTAGGAAAGAAATGGAGTTACAATCATTTGCTTGAGAAGAAATCCAAAGGTGTTCTCTGTTTTTGAGGGGTTTTCTTTCACTTCCTTGATAATGAGTGTAGCAGCAAAGTTGGGAAAACAAGCTGGGAAATTTGCATGATGTAGCCATACACCTGGCTAACTCATTCCCACACCTGCTCTGGGGTGGTTCACTTTCAGCTATTTCAATGCCATTCCTTGAGAGGCAGAGCAGTGCAAACAAGGGCAGAAACAAGCCTTTGGCTTCGCAGCAGCAGCACATCCTGTGGCAGCAGCCTTTGAAACCAGATGGGTTTTCTGAGCAGAGCATAATGCATTGCAATTGAATTGATATTTTAAGCTAACACATGTTTAGATCAGAGAGGCTCACAACACAGTCACTTACAATACACGGCTGATTGCTTCATGACAGAAGCAGCTAAATGCTGTAATGGGGAAGGTGGTATCAGCATTTCACTTCTAAATTTTGATTCTCAATTACTTAAAGCAGCTGTAAGAATTCACTTTTAGCTGGGGCTTGAACAAGGACATGGGCCAAGACCCAGAACAATCTAAAAAGCAGTACCAGTTCAACTCTTTATGAAAGGTTTCCTAGTATGAAAAAGCTTAAATATAAGAGGGCAGCAAAATCTACTACCCCAAAGACGGGGTCCTGTATTTGTTCCTGAAACTGAGATACAATTGAGGCAATGAGAACAAACAGAGCTTTGAAAAAAGCTCTTCTGAAAAGATCAGCTGGTTAGAATGTACAGAGCTGCAAATGATTTCTGGGAAAGCCCATTAGCTATACATCACCTAACATGAAAGCTAAAGGACCACTAAGTTGAACAGTGGCAAAGTGTGAATTGTGTGTCAAGGAGGAATTATCTTTTAAACATTTCCCTGTATAACGTATGCTTTTGTTGTCAAGTGTCACTGAGGCCAAGCACAACCAGTAAAGGCAACCAAGGATTGAAGAACATTACTATTATTGTTATTATGAGTACTATTATTATTATTCAGCATTCTAACAGCAAATACTTACAATCTAGCTATTGTGTCTTTCGGAGTTCTGCTTCCTGAGATAGAAAAAGCATTTTTCTTCATGGCAGGCTATTCCTGAACTGTTTATTGCAGAATTTTTTATACCATTCAGTGAAGTGTCTTGCTCTAGTTGTTATCAGCAGATGAAGTAGCAAGTCCATCACAACTGACTTGTGTTGTGTTCATCTGTTACTACACTTGGAAAACTCTTCTGCAGTAAGGGATTTTTTTTTTCCTCTTACTCAAGGTTTCATCAACAGCAGTCATCAAGACCAAGTCCTTCAGATTATATATTCAGAAGCATTTAAACTGGCTCTGCAGAACAAGTTAGGAAGATCAGACACTTTAAGAATATCTTCTGCTTTCACAGTATCTGTACATACTGTGAATCAATTTCCAGATTTGATTCTAACTAGAGCATTCTCTATGCAGCCTTGAAACAGAAGAGACAGATAGCTGCATATACAAAAGTTGAAAGCAGGATGGAAAGGTATTATAGAAGATGGTTAGACAAATATCTGAACATGGGTAATTTGTAGAACAAAGTCTTCAGCTCAGAAAGGATTCCTGTTAGAGACTTTCACACATTTTTCTGTATATGAGCTGTACCTGCTATTAAGTAAAATAGGCCTGCTGGGAAGGGCATGGAAAGATGGTGCTCACATACTGAATTCCTGGTTCCAAGAACTGTATATAAAACTTTGCCAAGTCTATAAGGAGAAAAGATAAGATCTGAAGTCTTTGGAAAGCTGGAATGTAATGAAGAGAACACCAGGCTTTTAGATCACATCTTTGGGGTGATATTTTGGTTTCTTCCAATAATACATCAATAACCTGTCACTTTGAAAGAAACTTTTAAAATTGCATGTCTAAAGTAAGGAAAATGAATCCATAGTTAAGCACATAAATATGTAATCTGCTTTCCAAATGGGTAAGTATGTGTAACTTAAAGAAAAATTTGCAGTTATGTGTTTAGAAATACGTTGAGGCTACAGAGGAGTTTTCTAAATACTTCTTGATCCAAATGACAGCTTAACCTGTTAAAAAACTGAAATCATGTATCATTGAAAACCATGAAAATATTTTAGTCTTTTTATGATATCCTGTAAAATCATTAATATCTTGTAGTCTTGTAAAGAATAATAATCCAGTCACAAGATATTTCACAATTTATAGGGCTTTCTTGACTCCCATAATAAGTGCTATAAAATCATTACCTAATTTTGAATATATATATTTCTTTAAATAAATAGAGTTGTCTGGAGTACAACTAGATTTTCTTTAATTTTTGCTCTTTTATTGATGTATGTTGTGCCTATCAGACTCTGAACTTATGAGTCTACATTTTTGTTGCCTGGTAAGATGACCAAGAGGAACAATTTTTTTCCTTAAGGATAGTATTAATTGGTTAACTAATATTTAGTTTTTGATTGCTTCCCCCTTATGGACACAAAAACACACATACAGTTTCATTAGCGCCTCACTGGTGAGTGCTAAAATGTTTATTAGTTCTTCATAGTGACTATTTGATGCTGGTTCCAATTAAGCACTACTGCCTAAACATTCATTCTCTGGCTTATTAATTCATGGTGAAAAGTCCTATTTCCTCCTTTTTGTCCTCCCCTCTATTCGCCCACCCAAATACACTTTCCCCTCACTGTCGCTTGCAAAAGATGTTGATTTTAATGACAATGTCATAAATTTTGAAGAGAAGGGAGGTAACGCTTTCAACCAGTACTTCTGTTGTCAAAACCAGAGGCTTTTAGCTTCTGAGTGTCTTTGAATACAATCATTTTAATATGTTCAGCCCTCCAAAGCCATTACCAAGGCTGTAATGGTACAAATCACGTTGTGTTTTTATTATGGTCTCCTCCAATAGTTAATGTCAGGTGTCAAATGAGGGGGAATGTATTTGGATCACGAAATTCACTCTCCTGCTGAGAAACACAAAGAAACTAATCAAACAGTACTACACTACAAAATGCAAAACAATAATCAACAAAAATTAACATTACATCATTAACTATGTCCAAAGTGAGGCAAGAATAGGCAAACTGTGCAGAGTGGCTCACGTATTTATTTGTGGAGGGACTTAGGACTGAGATTTGAGATTTCTGTGTAAGCTGGTACTGAATTTGTATTGTTCCCTAGCAGGGCATGAGAAATGTGCCCTCTTCTCCTCACTCAGGACTGAAAATTCATTCTGCATATGAACATCCTAAAAGCTACATATGTTTGGCAGAAGTCTGCATCTCTGCTAACATTTCCTTTAAACAACTCCAAGAAAAAAGAAGTTTAAAAAGAAAAAAAAAAAAGCAGTAGCTACGTGCATGATCATAAATTGCTCTAGCCTGAGTGTTTCCATGTCCCAGTAAGCTTCAGGGTTTCACCAGAGAATGCAAATTGAAACTGACTGCAACAGTTGGCTCCAGATTTTGTTGTCAGGGAGCAGTATTCATTTTCCCCGGTACCTGATTTCTGTTGCCTTTCTGCTTAAGAGAAAAAGAACAAAAGGAGATAAGGAGGCAGATTGAGAGAGCATGGCATAAAAATTAAAATATGCTAAAATTATACCTTCTTCCTGCTATGAAGTGCCATAACCCCAGGATACTGAAAAACTAGATCTAAAATAGCAGAAATGTGCTATTCTGAGTGGGGAAGAAAGAAGCAACAGATAAAGGTACTGGCCAGCAGAATGCAAGCATGCAACTCCGCTGCCAAACTTGAATTTACATTTCAATTCTCCTCCTTGCAAAAGCTTTGCTCAAAGCCATTGTGAGGCACTGTGGGTCTGAGTCCTTCTGAGACACTGTGCTGTAGAAGAGCACATGGTCCATATCTTTTCTTCCAGCCAAGATTCCATCTTAGAGCAATTGCAACACCAGCACCCCAAGCAGTTCTTCAAGGCCTCACAGCAGCCTTGAGGAAGCATGGCCTTCACCCCTGCTTAGCCTTGCCCACTGGGATCCCATCCACACCTCCAGCCCTGGTGTAACTCCTGTTTTAAGACCTGC
This sequence comes from Corvus brachyrhynchos, assembly GCF_000691975.1. Classification (NCBI taxonomy): domain Eukaryota; kingdom Metazoa; phylum Chordata; class Aves; order Passeriformes; family Corvidae; genus Corvus; species Corvus brachyrhynchos. The sequence continues at coordinate 5,439,667 of NW_008236767.1, forward strand.
AGGAATTGCAGGCAGCCTCTTGTACCCTGTATTTGAGCGCCAATACCCCCGTGAGCCTTGATGGGCACACTGAGCAAATCTGTGACCTCTAGGACAGCCCGCCTCGCATCACCCGGGGGCAGGCTGCTCCCTCGCTGTTTGAGCCAGTCCTTCATGGATGTCTGACACAGGAAAGGGAGAACACAAGAGAAATCTACTAAGATTTCACACTAGAAGTTCAGTTTCACCTTTGGTTCTTGATAGACAGTGATTTGCTCTGGTTTTGGCTTAGTTTCAGGTTCATTTCAGCTCAGTGATTTTCAGTTATCCTTCTCAGACATCATCCACTGTCACAGGGTTACTGTGAGCGATTATTTTAGAGGATTCTGGTGGAATATGCTGATGCTCTCAAGCACCATTGATCATCTAGCTCAGGCTCTTCTTCTGACTTGTATATTAAATGAGCTGACATTTGTTTCAGCTCATTTTGTTTCCTGCCAGAATTCAAGCTACCTCGAATGAGCTTGTTTTAGGAATGTTCTTCTTTCTGCTCTCTGCTTGGATGGGGGCTTCATATTCCACTGGTCTCTGTGGGCTTTTGATCCACTTGTTCCTATAGATACTCTTCTGAGTTTCCAATTCTTCTTGTCATCAGGATTTTGTGCAAGAACATGCATAGTTAGGTCAACAAGAGAGAAAATGTGTCTTAAACTAGGTATTCCTCAGCCAGTTGTAGAGGAAAATTTTGCCTGAAATCAACATTATGTCAAATGGAGACATGTCAACTGAGTATGCTTCTTAGATTCTCATGTAAAGAAATTACTGGAAGCTGCTCAGAAACTGGCAAGTTTTTTTGTAATTTTTTTTCTAATTTGGAACATAAAGTGTCAACAATGTCCTTCTTACACAATACTGATACAATTTATGGTCCAACGCTGTAATCTCTCCCATCCACTGCCATGGGAGCTGCCTGAATAATGGTTCTTTATTATGTGTGCAACATTTCATACCATGAAAGTGTCCCCAAGCACTTAACAGAGTTACGTAAAACAGTATCAGTAAATAATAGCAGAGAATAAATATATTTAAAAGATTTAGGCAAAGGAAAGCAGAAATAATTCACTTAGTCAGACATGCAGCACAGGGTGAGGCAGTAAATGATGCCATGTATTTCTTTTGAAAATACCTAGAAGAGTTGTTTTGTTTTTTCCATTTGCCCTCTAAAATGCCAACACTGCTGCTCAAGAAAGCTAAAGAGAATTAGTGTCATAAAAAAGCAGCCTGGAGTCTAACAGAGGCAGCCACACACAGTGTTAAGCTTTCTGTTCAAAACCATCCAGTCCTGGTGTAACAAGATACTTAAACCAGCCCATGTGATTATTCAGCCGTGGAATGCTGGGCATGTATTTAAATACCTTGCTGAATTGTGATGATGATACTGAGGAAACTGCATGTTAAGGGTGGAATAAATCTTGCTGAACTATAGTTAGGTTAAATCTAGATGTTCTGTTTAAGCTACTTTCATAGCCAGTTAAGAGAGAGAGGCACCTGACAGAGATTCTTTCTTTCTTGAGGGGCATCTAGTATAGATGGGATGACTTACCCTATAGATATGCTCACATCTCTCAATGGACTAGAAATGGAGATCAGGTAATAAATTTAGTTTCAGTATCTGACTTAAACATGGCTAAAATCTAGGGAGATGGACATACATTCACTTCTTTCACTGCAAGATAGATGCTTGAAAAATTTGTGGAGAGAGATTTTGTATGGCTCTGTGCACATGCCAGGGGTTTGCATTGCTGTAGAATCTGAAAAATTTCGAATTCCTTCACCAGAGAAATTTTCTTGCATTATCACACAGGAATAAATTAAAAGTTTGTTGAGTATGAAAAAAAGATGCTGCACTTAAAAAATTTGTAGTTGAACCCGTGGCTGTTGTGTGTCAAACCTGCAGTAATAAGAAACACTGCAAATGTTTGTGACCTAATACTGCTCCAGGTCATACAGTGAATTATAATATCTAGTCTGCCCTCAAAAATGACAGTACTGCTCTCTGAGGAAGGAACAGCTTGTTCCACCTGCCACAAGATCAGCCTTTCAGCGTTGTACAGAAAATGCTCCAATATGATACCTTGGGATTATCCTCATATAACTGGTTTGCCTAATTCAAACTGGCAGGCACAATCTGAATTCAGTGAATCAGAAGATACACGAGATTTCATCAGTGAGATCATTTGAGTAGATTAACACAGGTACTACCAGCCTCCGTCAGCTTCTTCAGAGAACTCTTGGGGCAAAGGAGGTGAGGACAGAGGCCAAACAAAACTGCTCGGTTGCAAGTGCCTGGATCCCACTTTATCAGAGGCATCCATAAGGTAACTGGTTTCCTGGGGATAGAATATGAAATGTCTGGCCCATCCTTAGAGCCTGGGTTAACAGGTCCTCGGGCAGACATGTCGTATGCAGAGCTTGCAGTGCAACTTACAGTTCTTTTTACAATAGTTATAAATGCCTCATTTATACTGTAGACATAACTTCACTGTCTCAAAATCTTAATAACGATCTAACAAAATGCAAACATTGTACTTTGTCAGCATAAACAAAACAACAATTATATTAAAGGTCCTACAGGCATTGCTCATTTGTACTAATAATTCCTGCTTTTCAATCAAGCTGTACAAGATGCCAAGTTAATTATTTTAAATACTTTTCAGTCTTGGCACTTTATTTGGACTGCAAGTGGGGAAGTGAGGAGAGGAACAAAGAGGAGAGAAATGCAAAATCCTTCACCACTGAATAATTGAGGCATATGACAGAAGAGGATTTAGCAGGAAAAAGCCCTAAGGAGATTTTGGGAGGTTTCACTAGTTTGTTCAGTGGTGAGCCATCCAAAAATGAAATGCCTGGAAAGCTGGAGGCTGAACAGCTTCAGATAGACTGTGCACACAGAAACATTGCAATGTTAACTGCCGGAAGAGGCATAAATTATGTATTTCTGATGTGTCTCTATCGGCCTTGTAACCTTCTTTCGACCCTTAGGGTGCTCATTATCTGCAGGAGCAATTAACAGATAGTATCTAGCAGCTAGTATGATTTCTTACCTTTAGAGTGATTTCAAATCAAATAAGAAGGAAGCTAATAGAGCCAAGGAGGCCTGAGCTGTGAAGTTACTTCTGAAGTATATTGGATAGAAATAATCAGTAAATTGAAGGTACATGGTGCCAGGGAGGCTGGATTATGTCTGACTGGTATTGCTTGCTGAATCTTTTATGTTTCAGATAGATATTGTTGCTACTGTGAGAGATTATGCAAGTGACACAAATAATGGAAAATGCCTTCATTAATTCTGAAAGGAAAAGCCTAACTTCCCTTACTTCAGCAACTTCAAGCTGATTAATCAGAAGATCTGATTTTTTAACTAGCAAAAATAAATTACAGACAACAGAGGTAAAAAAGCACACTTAAAACTGCTCATAGAAAAAGAAGTTCTGATGACCAGCAATCTGCTTAACTCCCCAAACCCATCAGAATTTTTTCAGCATTTAAGATATATGAATAGCTTAGGAAAAATATAACTGATCAAGTGCAAACTACACAATTCTAAGATAAAATTTGTACAAAACCAATTATTTCAAGTCATCAAAAATCTAAGTTGTTTCTTATCTGAAAGAGCAGATTGTTGAATACAAATCAGTCCTATATTATGATTTCTCTAGAGCTGTCCTATTGCAATATGGAAATCCATGACAATGTTTAATATACAGAGCCTGGCACAGTTCTACATGTTCCTCTAGTACTAAATGTGAAGCACCATCGTTTTCTTTAGCAGTAACGTGCTTTAGTTTCAGTTCCCTCCTAATGCATGAAAATCATTCCAAAGGCTCCCACCTTATATGCATTAAGGTACATTATAAAAGCCACATAAGTTTTAAAAAAATTACTAAATTTCTGGTTTAAAAAAAACCCAACAGATTTTCAAAACATATACCAAAATATTTATTACTGCCATATCCCATTAGCCCACACAAGCCACCAGTGTCTAAGAGTATCTTTTTACTGTTTCATCATGAGTTTATACTGAGTCTGGAAATGGGATTTATATATATTCCTACACCATACAGATCTGCTGATTTCACTGAGGATCCAGGTGGAGTCAGGGATCTGGCTTCCATTACAAGACTGAAGCTTTAAGTTTCAAGTTCTTGGGACTGAGGATATTTTCCTCCTGTAAACTATGAAGCCTTGAACATTTGAAAAATGCTTGAAATATGCTTGCAGGAACCCTTGATTTTATATTAGTTTCATGATGATTTGTTAATGAAATACATAACTCAAAACTTTTTATTTTAATACATTAAAAATAAAAATAGTTACTGTACCTATTATTATCAGACTTTTAATATAATCTAGTTGCATCTAAATACCTTGGAAATAGTATAAAAATGCTTACAAGGAAAACCTTGGAGTCATTCTGTTCACCTGAAGTTTATCATCACTCACATGTGGCCAGAATTTCCCTACCAGCAGAAGCAAAATCAGATAAGAATTGAGACTGGATTGGTAGCAACATGTTTTTATTCTTCTCAAATTATTTAAAAAGAAAAGCTATTGAGCCTAAAAAGCATGTTCAATTTACGATAAAAAAGTGAAATTTCATCTTAGAACCAGTATATTTATTAATTTCTAAAGTGTAAATGATAACAAGATTTCAGAAGCAGAAAATGAAAGGGGGCTATTGAGCTTGTAAGGAGGGGGTATATTTTGGCAGACTGGTTATCATTTAGCACAACATAGTCAATCATCTGACTCTGGATGTTGGTCTTCTTGGCTATAGGAGTTAGGGAACGTAGATAAGGAAGAGAGCAGTCAGGAAGTCACAGCTTTGGTCCTGGGGGATTTCAATTACTCAGGTATTGATTAGGATGACAATTATACAAAAGGTGTAGAGAGGAACACATTTGTAAAGCTTGACCAGGGTTGCTTTCTTTAGCCATTGTTGAGGCGAATACATAATGAGAGCTGATTTAGAAACTTGTCCTAACAGTTGTGAGCTCTGATAGAGTTCAGGAAACAGCCAGACCTTTCTGGGTCTGAAATCCACCTGTGGTTGGGAAACACAGCACTGTTTTCCTATCACATCTGCAACCATTCCTTCCAGAAACTCCCTGCCAACTCCTTTGTGACAAATGACCATATGATTTCCCAAGAACTTTTGTCCCTCCTACATTATTTCAGAATGTCTCTACCCTGACTAAACTCCTTAAAAAGTCAGATTTATACCACAGACATACTCCCAACAGAGGCTTACAGAGACAAATGGATCTGCATGTGTGTGTAAATACAAAGTCATTATCTTAATACTAGAAGTTTTTTGGGAGTAATGCTTTATATTCCTTCAAAAGAAGACCCATAATTAGGTGGAAAGACCTCAAAAATTACCACAATGGCAGCTAAATTTCCAGTGTGGTATGGATTTGAAGTCATCAAATCATAGCCTTTGCCAAATAGGTAATAGAAATTAAATCACACTCAGTCACAATAGGATCCACCTTTACTATTGAACAGTTTACTCGTTGTACACAGAGAGTGTTTCTTAGTCATCACAACAAACACTTTCCAGGAGTTTCATTAAACTGAGGGCTGCTTCAAGGCCAAGGAGCCCAGGTCATATCTGCAATTAATCCCATATATTTTTTTAATGCTTGAACAGTGTACTAATTTAAGGCTTAATGCTATCTTCAGGGGTTCAGCCTCAAAGCCTCTCTAAAAGAGCATGTTTATTTCTTCACTTTTGGGAAGTGGAATGTGAAAAGGCTGATATTATTTCTCACACTGCTGTTTATTGAGCATCTCTGTGCCCCACTTTAGCCAAAGGTGATTCCTCTGCAACTAAAATGGAATTTCATCTGTTTCCAGCCTGTCTTTCGTGCAGCTTCTTTGACAGAGTCTGTAATGAGCAGTTTGGGTCCAGCTAGTTCATTTGTGTGTGGAATCAAGAAGGTCCAGCTTTTCCCCCGTCCATCAGGAATGCTGTTGGTTTTCAGCTGCTGCGTGTGCATCTTCAGTCTGGGAGGGAAATTTCTACAGAGGCTAGAACAAGGTCTCCATAGCAGGTCAGATCTATTTTGGGGATTTTGAAAGATGCAGAGCATTTGTGAGCACAAGGATCTCCTAAAACACATTGGCATAGCTCAGTGGTACAACTCAAAACTGAGCTGTGAGGTGTGACTTCCCACTCCTTCAGGCCACACATTCTTGTGTGAGAGAAACCAGCAGTCTCCTCGTGCCTGCTGGAAGAAACAGCCCAGAAAAATCCTTCTCGGTGCGTCATTCACGCTGGAGACAGGGAACAGGACTATTCTGCTGGCAGATCCTGTTTTTCTTTCGCTGTCAAAATGTACGGAAAAGCCTTCCTGGCTTGCTTCGGCTTCATTCAGACAAAGTTTGCGGCAGGGAGCGCGGGGGTGCGGGGCTGCTGAGCGCGCTCCCCGCCGCAGCCCGGCAGTGCCACCTAGTGCGGGCCCGGCCAGGGAACCCGCGCCGCGGCGGCC